>NC_062288.1:102627181-102935210 GCF_902655055.1 Lutra lutra | reverse complement strand
GCTCCCGCTCCACTCTCACCGGAATTAGCAGTGGGAGGAAGGCGGCGAGAGGCTGCTGAAGCGAGTGAGCGCGGGGAGCTAGCCAGGGTGGGGGCAGGGGGGTTGAGAGCCCCTCGCACCTGAGGCCGCAGGAGGAAGTCCATGGCCGGCAGGGGTGAACTCGGGAAGGAGGGGGAGGGGATCAGCCCGTGCCCCTTTCCCAGTCACGTGCCCTGCTGGGCCAGATGGCCAATAAGGGGCTGATTATGGCACTTGGGGTTAATCATTACACTCCCCAGGAAAATCAGGAGGGGGCCACGTGGGGCAGTGGCCACGTGGGGCCTTGCAGGGCGGGCCAGGTGGCACGTGGGGCCAGGGGCGGGTGTCAGTGCAAGCAAACTCTGCCCAGAACCGCTGTGTGAGGACGCTGCCACTTTGAAGGCTGAGTCAGAAGGGGGTGGCCAGGTTAGAGACCCAGGTCCCCAAAGTTCCTCTCTCTCTGAGGCTAGAGAACCATCCGGATCTTCAGGAAACAGCCTCAGTTCCCTCCTGGAAGTGGCAGGACCGCCCCACCAATACCCATCCCAGACCCGTGAGACCCAGATGGGGCCAGGGGAGGGATGGAAGCACCCCTCCCCAATCCATCAGAGGCTCCCCCTCCTCCTGAGCTCACACACACACACTCCCCAGTCTGCCAGTAGACCCTCCCCAAGAGCACCTGTGGTGGGGCAGGCACCGTGGGGCGGCCAGCCGAGCAGGCAATACTCACAGTACAGAAAGGATCTGCGCCCGAGGCGGGGCGCCGGGGGGCGCTGCTCATGGCCAAATCTTAGCCCTTTTCACTGTCACGGCGGCTTTCAGGGCAACAAGGTGGCGGCATAACCTGGGGGGTGGGGGGGCGGGTCATGTGAGGGCAGGCCGCCGGGCACACAAGTGCCCCAGCCTTGCTCAGCATACCCCCAACACACGCCCAGCCCGGGGAAGGTCAGGTCTCAGGAACTTCCCACCAGCGGGCACCGAGGGATCTCCCTGCTGCTCAGGAACCTCTGGACTGTGAAGGGCTTTAGGATGCCCCATAGAGACCAGAGAGCAAAGAAAAGAGTTATTTATAGGAAGAAAAGAAAAAACAGAGAGAAGACGATGGGGGGGGGGCTGCAGAGGAGGCCACAGAAGGCCAAGTGAGGTCACAGAGAAGGTGGAAGAGACTGCAGAAAGTGGGGGCAGGAGTCAAGGCCCAGACCTACAGAGAAAGCAGCAGAAATCAGGGTGGGGAATGCAGGAGAAGGGAAGGAAAGGACAAGCTGAGCCAGAAACGAGAGCAGTGACCGAACTGTGGCAACCGAGATGGGCCGAAGGGGAGAGGGGTATCCTGGGGAAAGGGAGACACCCCATGGAGCAGAGTGGAAGGAAGGAAGGGAGAGACTGGAGAGAGCCCCAAACAGCCAGCAAGGGGGTGGTAGAGACACCAGACCCAGGGCTGGGAGGAGACACAGGACTGTGCCCCCTCCCCTGATGAAGGAGGCTCCCTGGGGGAGGGGCAGGAGCCCAACTCCACTCACTCAGTGGGAGGGAGGGAGACAGCAGGCACAGGCAGGACAGGCCTTTATAATGGGGGAGGGGCACGTGACGAACTGGGAGGGTGGGCACCGAAACCCTGAGGTTCAGCCCTAAGGGGCAGTGCTGATCTCTCCCCTCCCCTAGCCTGAGGCCAGGAAAATCTGAGTGGCAGGGCTGCTGGCCTCCTGACTGTGACTGTCGGGGTGTCTCCGGAGGGCACTGTGTGGGGTGGGGAAGCAGAAGAGCTGAGGTTAAGGAACTTGCCCAGGACAAATCGGGGTACTCATTCCTAGTGGGGGAAGCAGATGTGGGGGGGCGGCACTCCAGGTTATCAGGAGTACTGAAGCTCCCCAGTGTGTTGTTGGGGGAGGGGATCAGGGTTGATCGACTTAGGGCTCACTCTGGGACAAGACAGGTCAGTGTAGGGTCAGACAACATAGGTCTGGGGGGTCAGTCCAGCGGGGTGGGGGGGCCTGGAGCAACACATTCCTGGCAAGCACTCCCGACTCAGCGGACGCTCTCTTCACCTCCCCCTAGCAGGCCTTCAGCCAGGTCACGTTTGGTGTGGGGGAGAGGGGTGTTGGGGGGAGGGACCCCAGACTGAGAAGGGTGCCTGGTGTCTGGAGCACCTGCAGGTGCCCCACTCCTACTTCCAGGCTGTGCCCTCCGTGTACTCCCCCACCTCCCCACCCCCGCCCCGCCGTCCCAGAACACAAAGCAGCTTCTGTCCAGAGCATCGGTGCCGATAATCCGGGGTGGGGGCACATTCCGGGGACCAGCCCCGACCGGCCCAGAGGATTAGCATCTCCCCCACTCCCGCCCAAGGGATTAGCACCCCAGACCCCCACTTGGGCATTAACCACCCCCCAAGTAAACTCGTACATTCCACAGCTCTTCGATGTGGGGCTGGTGAGGGTGGAGTGGGGGGCGGAGGAAGGAGGATAAAGTGGATTTCAGGCAGCGCCGCCCCCAACACCAAGCACGGGGCTCCCACCTAGACAAGTCAGGCACCCCCCAACCCCAGTCAGGTCCAACTCTCCCGACTCGTCTTTCCCCTCCCCACCCAGTCGCTCTCTCTTCTGCCTGACCCCTTGTCCTGACCTGACCCGCCACCCCCTCCCTTCCCTGCTCCACCTCTCAACCCGGAGGTCCGGAGCAGCGGGCCGGGGGCACCCCCAGCCTAGGCACCCTGGACGGGCCTTAAGAATAGAATACAGGGTCGTAGGAGAGGGGTGTTGTCTGGAGCCCGTCCAGGAATTGGGAAGGCCGGCGGCGCCTCCGAGACTACCCCCTCCTGGTGGCAGGGGGCGCGGCACCCTCACTTTAGGTAACTCTAATATGCGGACCCCGGATCCCGCTCCGAACCAGCAGTCCGCGCGCCTCCGCATCCTTCTCCCCAAGACCTCGCTTCCCCGCGCCCCAGTCTCCGCCCCTTCCTCCACTTCCACTCCCTCCCTGCTCCGAGTCCCGAGTTCCCCCCTTTCCTTCCCCCTCCCTTCCTCCCTCCGCGGCCCTGGCCCTCCTCCGCTACCACCTCCCGGCTTACCCGCTTGATCTGGACTTCGTGCCCCGGAGGTCTCGGGGTCTCTCCCCCTTGTTCGGCGCCCTCGCGCGCTCCCGACGACTCCCTAGTGCCCACCTCGGGGCGCACCCCCGCCGCTCCCAACTTCTCCCAACTCAACTTTCCCCCGCGCCGCGGGCAGGCCAGCCCCCTGCGTGCGCGCCCCCCGGCGCACCGTGCGCGGCCCCGCCGCAGCGGGTGGGGAGGCGGGGAGTGGGGGCTGAGACCCGTGGACGGAGGCGCGCTTCCAGGCACCGCCCGGCACCGGGAGCTCGGCGCTCCAGCCGCCAGCCCTCTCTGTCCGGCTAGGTCCCGTGAGGCAGCCGCCCGGGCTTCCCCGCATGGGACCCGGGCACCCCGGGGACGCCGTCTCTTGGCCGCATTAAGTACTTCTGGGCGGAAAGGAGCCCGCCTCACGCTGGATATCTCAGACAGGAAAACGGAGACACAAGGATGATCGGGAAATTCCGGGCGGAGGAACTTGAAATACGGATGCATCGGGATCAAGATTCCCCCCCTACCCCCCACTCCCCAGTAATCCCCAGTGCCTCCAGAATAGGCCCTGTCTTTGCTTGGGGGTTGGGAGGGCGGTGGCAATTGGGGTGATGGCTCCTGGAGGCTGGATTCCCATTACCCTGAGCTGACCTAGACTTTCCGAACCCGGGAACTTCTGCCTCAGTGATTCCCTGCAGCGACCTCCCTCCTCGAACCCTATTGTAATCATCACTTGTCGCTAAAGATTTCTGTACTTCTGGTTTTTCTCAACTAAATTATAAATTCTTCCAGATAAAGAGTACTTTTTTTTTTTTTTTTTAATATGCCACTAGGTGAAGCACAGCATTGTGTATGCAGAGAACGTTCTGATATAAACAAGTTAATTGACAAATGTTTATCACCAACTATGGTTCTGGTGCTGAGGAGTGCTGTTTGGGGCTGTTTTTGTCCAGTTCACAACCCTCAAGAATGCAATCATGAGACAATTAGAGAGGAGCGCAAGAAAATCTATAATCAACTCCTTAAGGGATGAGGTCAAGGCTGCTCCGAGCGTAGCATCTGTCTGTACTTCTGTGTGTTGAGGGCGGTAGTCAACCTGCCAGCCCTCGGCCACACCCTGGCTGACTCCGGTGGGCCCGGGTTCTCCAGGCCGGTATGGAGGGACGCCCAGCGTTCCAGCCAGCTTGCCTCGGGACTTCACAGTGTTGCGAGCAGCTGCAGTCGGGTGGGCTCCGGGACGACAAACGGGGCCCAAAGGGCAGACAGGGGTCTCTGGTGTACGTTAAATCCAGAGGCACACCTGCCTCTCTTCCCAGCGCTGTGGTTCAGCTGGTCCCCGCGAAGTCGTTATCAAGGCATGCATGGCTCAGAGCCATTCCCCAATCAACGCTGAGGTCTCCAGATGGCCTGAGGAGAGGTGGGAATCCGTATTGCTGTTGTCAGGAGGTCGTTGGAACCCCGACACCATCAGCCGGGTCAGAGAGCACCCATCCGGGCCGGGGATGCAGACTGCCAAACCCCAAACCCCAGAGGGCGCCCCACCCCCACCCTACTGCGTTCTGGAATGTGTAGCCCCAGAGAGGCCCTTCGCAAAAGAAGGTTGTGATCGCAGAAAGGAATAACAAGAGCAGAGCACACTGGGAGCCGCGGCATGACCGCGGTGAGGCCCGGAAAGCGGACACGCGATGCTTTCTGGGACTTGAAGTCCAAGGTTTTCCTCCGCGGTCGAACCGGAGTCCTGGGAGGCGAGTGCGGCAGAAAATCTCCGCGCAGCCTGCTGGGAGTTGTAGTCTTCCTGTGCCCAATGCCCCTCATATTGCTGGGAAACCTGGCTCTCCTTGGTACTACATGCCCCAGAAGCTCATGCGCAGTCAGGAGGGCGGGGCAGGGCCGGAGGCTGGGGTGCCGCCTCCTCTGCAACGCCGGGGCCAGAGTCTTAGAACCCAGGGCCCGTAGGGGTCCCCGCGGCTGCTGCGATGCAGAAATACGAGAAACTCGAGAAGATTGGGGAAGGTAATGGGACTACGAGATGTTCCTGCCAGATCTTCCTCTGCAGACCCTTCGGCGTTCCTTGCAGCGCCGGCTCCTCTACCGTCAGCAATACCCACAGGCTCCGACCTCAGCACTGGCTGCAGCCTTGGCCCCGAGCTCAACACTCCTTGCAGACACCTCTCCTTCCTGTTAGCATTTCCCGCAGACGCCCCTTCCCAACCTTAGCACTTCCTGAGACCTACCTGCCGACCTTAGCACTTCCTGCATCTCCTGCCCCGAGCCTCAGCACCACTGGCAGAGCTTTCATCCACCACCACCGCCCCCCCACCCCCAGCCTCAGTGGTCCATGCAGACCTCCGACCTCATTTCTGCCGGCCCTCACTTTTCTCCCAGGCCTGCTCGCTATTTCCAGAACCCCCGGAAGCAGCGCCTTCATTACAGACTTCCCTACGCCGGCAGCTGCAGCCTCTCCCTGCTCCAGACACCCTTGAACCGTCTGCAGGCACCTTCTCTGCCCCCACCCTCCCTCGCAGAGCTCCTCCATGCTGAGCCTTCACGCTGAATCTCGCTTTTTAGTCCTCCAGGCTTCACAAATACACTCCCACGCTGCCTGTTCCCGCGACAGGGACTTCCTGGGACCCTTGTCCCATCTTCATCCTCACCCCTGACCTTCTTCCCCCAGGGACCTATGGAACAGTATTCAAGGCCAAAAACCGGGAGACCCATGAGATCGTGGCTCTGAAGCGGGTGAGGCTGGACGATGATGATGAGGTAGGACTGGAACCTCAGGGCCAGGGAGGGGGTTGAGGGCCCAGGCTGGGTGGGATGTGACTGTTGCCCGCCCGGCCCCCTCCCATGTGTAGGGAGTGCCGAGTTCAGCCCTTCGGGAAATCTGCCTACTCAAAGAGCTGAAGCACAAGAACATCGTCAGGTGTGTAGCTGGGCAGGGTCCTCCTTGCCTGTGTGGTCACTTGGAGGAGGGGGGCTTCAGAGAGGGGCTGGGCCGATACTGGGATCAGGGTTGGGCTGAAATAGGGACTTGAGGCTGACATTTGCAGACCTTCCTGGCTGAGTCCTTCCTCCTTCCTAGGCTTCATGACGTCTTGCATAGCGACAAGAAGCTGACTTTGGTTTTTGAGTTCTGTGACCAGGTGAAAGGGGGATTCGGGGGACAGTAGTCTTGGGAGGGTACAGGGGCCCAGACTGAGGTTAAACTCTGTCCCATTTCCCACCCCCACCCCTTTCTAGGACCTTAAGAAGTATTTCGACAGCTGTAATGGTGACCTGGACCCTGAAATTGTGAAGGTGAGGGGCTGGCATCTGGGAGACTCAGGGAGGCGGGGTAGGAGTCTGTCTTCAGTCTACACACTCTGAGCACCAAGTTCAGGCCCTGAGCAGGGATAGGCTGGAGTGTCTTTTTCTGTCTATTTCTGTCCTCCAGGAGCCTCCATATTTGCAAGCATCTTCACGTGGTCTCTTTGATCTGACAGTAATACTCTGCTATCAGTGATGTGATTTGCACTTGAGAGATGAGAAGTTGAGATTCAAAGAGATCCGTTCATTCATTCAGAAAATACCTATTGGATTCTTTGCTTTGTGCCAGGCACTGTTCTAGGTCCAAGACCAAGTGCCTTGTCCCAGGTTCCAGGGGAAGTAGTGCTGATTAATAATAGAGCATAATATATATACTGATGGCTCTGGGGTGTGTGCTTACTCGAGGCCATGTAGGAGAGAGATCGGTGCGGGAAGGTAGGAAGGCCCACTAGGCTGTAAGTTCCAGAAAGATTCGGATCAGGGCTCCTGTGCACTGTTCACTTATTAATACCTAGCCCAGTACAAAGCAGGTCCTCTATCATCGCTGAAAGATGGGTGGGGTTTTGAGACAAAGCAGAGGTGAAGAAGGGAGCATGGCCCATCGAGGGGGGAGGGCAGCTTCCTATCCAGAAGGTGTGATGCCCTCCCCTACTCCTCCCTCCCCGCCCAGTCATTCCTCTTCCAGCTGCTGAAAGGCCTGGGATTCTGTCACAGTCGCAACGTGCTGCACAGGGACCTGAAGCCCCAGAATCTGCTCATAAACAGGGTACCTTCTGGGGAGAAGGTGGGAGATGGGGCAGTCTCAAGTCACAAGTGATGAGGGGAGCCATGCCGGGAGGCGCAGGCAGGAGGCCTGCCCTGAGACTGTTGCAGACCCCTCTCCCTGTCCCTTCCCATCCCCCCCCCAGAATGGGGAGCTGAAATTGGCTGATTTTGGCTTGGCTCGAGCCTTCGGGATCCCTGTCCGCTGTTACTCAGCCGAGGTGAGCTGGGGGTGTGGGGTGTGGGATATGGGGTTGGGGATGGGGATCCCCTCCTAGCAGAGCACCTTCATTCCCTTCTCCAGGACCCGAAACATTATTCTGCCCCATCCCCTGCCCCTCGATGAGCCCTGCCTCCCCAGTCCTCTCAGCACAGGGTCGCTGTGGGTGGGGTCTTCTCCAGGTGGTCACGCTGTGGTACCGCCCACCGGATGTCCTCTTTGGGGCCAAGCTGTACTCCACATCCATCGACATGTGGTCAGCCGGCTGCATTTTCGCAGGTGACACGCTGGGGGTCTGCAGAGTCGCTTCCTCTCCCAGTCACGTGGACAGATAGGGTCTGGAGTGTCTCCTTTGGGGAAGGGAGTGAGGCCCTTGGGGATGGGGCTAGAAGGCACAGAGGGCATCATGGGAGAGAGGGCTTCATCGCATGTCTCCATCTCTCACACCTGCTCCTCTCCCAGAGCTGGCCAATGCGGGGCGGCCACTTTTCCCTGGCAATGACGTAGATGACCAGTTGAAGAGAATCTTCCGATATCCTTTGACATTTCCCTTCCCCTCAAGCTCTCTAAAGGAGAGTGAGTGGGGGAGGCACCTGGCCAGCTCCATCAGTAGAGGATGTAACTCTTGATCTCAGGGGTCATGAGTTTGAGCCCAACGTTGGGCCTAGAGTTTATTTAAAAAAAAAAAAAAAAAAAAAAAAAAGGAAGGGGAGTCAGGAACTCCTGGAGCTCCAGAGTGCAGGGAGTGAGGGTGGCTCTGGGCGAGGGGATGGAGGGCAGAGGGCTGACATCCCTATGTTCTCAGGGCTGATTGAAGCCAAGAGCATGCTCCTCCAGCTGAGAAGTGAATCCTTGGGACAAAGGACCCCAAAGCAGCCACAGGATTATTTGTGGGCAGAGGAGGGGGTGACTGGGTCATCAGGAGCAGACATCAGGGTTGAGGTCAGAGTATGAACATGTGAAAAGTGCCTGGCACGCCAGGAACACCAGGCCCCACCTCTGTCCTGAGCGATGGGATAAAGTGAGGGGACTGGGGATGGGCATGTGTGGGACCCCCCCTGCCAGGAGGTGAAGAGCCCCTCACCTGCCTCTTTCCATCTGAGTGACCCTTGACCCCATGGACACACTTCTGGGGACACCGACTGAGGAGCAGTGGCCTGCCATGACCAAGCTGCCAGACTACAAGGTGGGATGGGAGATGAGGGCGGGAGGACCTCTTTGCTCCACAGCTGTAGCAGCTCCAAGCCCCCATGCCTCTGGTTTGACTCTCCCTGCCCCCCCAGCCCTACCCGATGTACCCGGCCACAACGTCCCTGGTGAATGTCGTGCCCAAGCTCAATGCCACGGGGAGGGATCTGCTACAGGTGACCGAGGGCAAGGGTAGAGGGTGGGGTCCACAGACATTTGTGGGTGGGGGGGAAGATTGGGGGGGAAGGGGCTACAGGCGGTTAACCCAGCCCGAACCCACCGCGCCTTTCCTCCGTGCCTTCAGAACCTCCTGAAGTGCAACCCCGTCCAGCGCATCTCGGCAGAAGAGGCCCTGCAGCACCCCTACTTCTCCGACTTCTGCCCCCCGTAGGTGCCAGGACCTTGGCCAGGCTGGGGCCTGGCCAGTTGCAGCCTCCTCCCAGGACGGGAGGAAAAGCAGGGGAGGCACGGTGTGCTGAGCTCCAGCTGTGCTGGGCCTGGCCGGGGTGGCAGTGCTCTGGCCGGTGTTTGTCACTCCCTCCATGGACTTTATTTAATTTCATAAATTGGCTCCTTTCCCACAGTCTGGCTGATGTGGTGGTAGAGTGGCTCCAAGGGGGGCGGGCTGGGGCCGGGGTCTCTGCTCTGCCTTAGCGCCCTGCTCTCTACAGCCCTGCTTCCAGCTCAGACCCAGCCTCGCTGTCCAGTCCTAACTCCACTGCCCGAAGTGTCCTGAGACTGGGTGCTGGAGGCTCTGCCCCTCACCCCGATGGCTGGGCTCGGGGGCAGCAGCACCCCCGCTCTGGTGCTTATGCTGACACCTACCCCCCTTGCTCCCTCTGCCCAGAAGCACTAGTCCTGAGGGGGTAGGCAGCCAGTGTCAGAGCAAGGATGGGTTCCCACCAGAATGGGCAAAAGAGGACCGGGCCTTTCCCTCGTGGTTCTCCCTATCCCACCTGTACATTCCCTAGCCCTCCCTTTTTCATCGCCGCCCTTCCCCCCCCCCCCCGCCCCCGCCGATCCCCAGGGCTATAGGCTAGGACAGGAGAGTTCCAGAGATGTGGTGAGATTAGGAACCCCCCTTCCCCAGCCCCCAGTTTCCCATATTTGGGATATAGAGAAAGAACAGGGACAGTGGGCAGTAGTGAGGTGCATTCTTACTGGCAGGAGTGGGAAGGGAGGGTTAGGGTTAGGGGGAACAGCTGGGGGGACAGCTGTTCCCATGGAGACGGGTGGTGTGCTGGCCCTTGGTCCCAGATATGAGAAAAGAGGCCTGATCTTGCCAGCAGGACAGCAGCTTGTGTTCCTGGAAGTAAGTAGTTCCTCCCGTCCTCTCCCTGCCTGCTCCCCCTACTTTTCACCAGACTCTGCGGCAGAGCCTTCTTCCAGCCGTTCTCCAACATAACTGCCTCCTGCATCCCTGACTCCTCTCTGACTTGACACCTGGCTTTGGGCTCACTGTCTCAGATGTCATTCTGATGAGCCCATTCACACAGAGCTGCAAATGACAGGTGCCGTCTTATCACTCTTCTCCCAGAGAGATTTGCGGTGGTGGACTGCCACTCACCTGCATCTCAGACACTACCCACTGGATGGTGGCTGGCAGAGGTCTTCTTAGGCCTGAGTAGAGCTGACAATTGGCCTGACTAGTCTGCCTGTAAGAGAACCAGCCGAGGCTGAGGCACTAGAACTTTATTTGGGGTGAAGATGGCAGAGACATGAGCAGGCAGGGCCCGTCCTGGATGTGAGGGTGCAGCCCTGAAGACACAGACATCAGGTCTAGAGCCGTGTGACGAGGTAGCAGGTGCGGTGGGAGGCAGACAGAGTCTTGGTGACAGCACAGGTAGGTGTGGGAGGCCTGGTGCGACCCAGACCACAGCGCTGGGACAGGAGGCCTTGAACCCACTGCCTTGCCCTCCTGAACCTGAATGGCACCCTCTAGATGGGACCTGCCCCCCCTCCCTTGAAATAGGGGGCCATTTCTTGTTACCTGGGGCCCAGGCTGAGGTGGGGACCTTGGGTTCGGTGGCTGCCCAGCCCTTCCTGAAGCTGTGGGAGGAGGGAAAGGGTCAGAGGTGGGGAGGAGTCCTCCCTCCCAGGACCAGCCGAGGTCACTGCACGCTCCTCCCCCACCATTCTTTCCTCAGCTGGGTGGGGATGGTGTTCTAGGCTTCAGGGGAAGGGCTGAGCGCCCATGTTGGACAAGAAGGGATTGTTACCAGATTGGTGCTAGAATGCCTTTGGGAGTGCTTTTGGTTCCAGAAGTATCCCAGGACCCTGTCCCGGAACACCTAGGGGCAAGCAGTGGGGGAAGTGGCCAGTGCACACCTTGCTCCAGGTCCTGTGGCCTGATTCCTTTCCCCTCCCCCAGCTGGGGCTCAGGCCCACCTCACAGAGGTAGTCCAGGATCTCAAGGATGGTGAGCAGGCTGGCTCCGATGAACAGCCCCATCTGGCCCCCAATGTCACCTGCGGAGCCCAGGTTACCCATCAGCTCACAGCCACCTGCCCTGCCCACACCTCCCCAGACTCCTGGGTGCCCTGTGTGGGCCCCCTGCGCGCACACACCAAGCAGTTCCGACACTTCGTAGGCCTTCTTCTGCTCCACTGTCTCATAGTTGAGGGCCTCGAAGAAGATGTCCAGCACCAGCACGTTCTCTCTGGAGGAAAAGAGGGCAGGAAAGCTCTTTGGACACCCGCTGGTGCCGGCTGCTGGGAGGAAACAGGTGTGCGACCTGCTTCCTGTCTGGGACTCCTTTAAGAGCCCTGGGACCGGCGTCATGGACCCCATTTGCAGGAGAGACGGTGTCAGAAGGTTAAACAGTTGGCCCAGAGGCCCAGGAGCCCGGTGGTGACGTGCACACTGGTGCGCCACCCGCGTGTGCGCACGAAGGCTCGCCCGCAGTGGGGGGGCCCGCCCCGTCCCCCGCCGGCCCGGCTCACGCGATGTAGGCCTCGCTGCGGTTGTGTTTCCGGGCCAGGAAGCGGGCGGAGGCGCGGCTCGGGATCCGCACCATGGAGAGCTCCTTGGCGTAGCGCGTGCTGGCGCACGGGTTGGGGCAGGTGCACGCGTCCTTCCGCAGCATGGCGTCTAGGGGCCACAGTCGCCTGGGTCAGGGCCACCCGAACGGCGGGGTCCGGGTCGCGGGCTGAGCGGAGCAGGGGCGGGGCTGACAGAGAAGTTCGCGCCTTACCGAGCGCCGGGTTGGCGCAGTCCTTGTACTGCTGGGGACTGCACACTGGCGCGCCGCCTTGGGGTGGTGGGGGAGGAGACAGCTTCACCAACTGCCCCCCTCTAGGCCCCTTTGCCCCGACCCGACCCGGAACCCCCTCCTCCGCCCCCACCAGCCCCTTACCAGGCATATGCATCATTCGGCAGCCGCACTTTCGAGCCACATAGCGCGTCTCACAGGCTAGACGACACCCCATTAGACTATAGGGAGAGTGGGGGCTGGGGCTGGGGGGACCCAGGGGATCCGAAGGTTCCAGCTCAAAGTCGGGGTCCAGAGATGCGGAGCTGCAGTCGCCCCACGGTGGTGGCAGGAAGCTCAGCTGTAGTTGGTTGGTTAAGGAAGCACCAGGTACAATGTGGGGGTCACCTTGCTGGCGGCGCAGAGGGGTGGGGAACCCCCCCCCCGACCCTCTGAGGTGCTGTGGGCGGAGGAGGGGCTTGGGGGCGTTGGTGGGGTGGAGGTAGGGATACTTGCTGCTGCTGGCAGGACACAAAGGTCTGGTAGCCAGGGGCTGCCCCGAAGCCCAGCTGGTCGATGGTGGGCGGCTCCTCCTGGCTGTGAATCTGCACTCGGATCCCCACCTCAAACGGGGTCTCCTCTGCAGGGGAAAGGGGACCCTGAGGCCTGTGTCTCAGGACACCCCCTGCTTCAGTCCTCCCTCCCCAGGACTGTGACCCACCAACCCTGCCCCCTTTTCACGGGAAAGAATGTGCTCTAGGGCCCTTCTTAGTGCCTCCTCTCCCTCCCAGAGCCTTTCGTACCCCAACTGCGCCACGCTTCCAGCCTGACCCGTGGGTCCCATACCCATGTCCCTCCACACGGGCAGATACTCATCCTGTTGCACATCCAGCATGATCTCCAACCCGTTGCCCATGCCGCCCTTGGGAGTGGTGAGAAGCTCTGCCCCATTGGCGCCAGAATTAAAGGTGTAGCACTGACCCATCCGGGTGAAGATCTGTGGGTGAGCAGACACGGGACAGACCTCACCAGCATACAAGGAGCCCAGCCAGCCCTTCCCCCCAGGCAAACATGAGAACGACGAGACCTCTCCTCTCCCTGCCCTCCATTTGGTCTCTTTGGCCACTGAATCCACATCTCAACACCCCAGTCCGTCCCTCATACTGGCACATAGAGTGGGACCCTCATGGGTTCCCATCACTCCAGCCCCTCCTTCCCTTCCCCAACCTCCCACTCCCCAGCCCAGGGCACAGCCTATGGGACAAGTGTTTCTTTGGAGAATGGCAAGAAAGGAAGTGGGTCTCGGTTGCCCTCCTCCAGAACTAGCAGAACGTTGAAGAGGTAGAGGGAAAACAAGCTGACTCCCCAGCACAGAGGGCTCTTCTGCCCTAGAACAGTCCCACTAGATTCCCCCCAACCCCCAGGAGCAGGGTCTCCTTGGCCCAGAACTTGGGCCCAGAGCCAGCCTGGGTGAGTGTCCTGTGCTGGGAGGCATGACCTTGCACATTGTGGTCCAGCTGAGTGACAGGGAGGGGACCCCAAGGAGCACAGTCTCCTGGGCTGAACAGAAACGCCCTGGTGGGATGGGGAGCTGCGGCCTGGCTGGAAAGGGAAGGATCCCTGGCATGGGTGTTAAGGTCCCCTGGCCTTGGAGGAGCCTGGGCTAGCAAGACTGGGGATGCCGGGTCCCGGATGGACAGGGGCTAGCCCGGTGCCTGGCAGTGCCGGGCTCGTGACCAGCTCACCACGGTGAAGTTCTCAGGCCCGCATGGCCAACCTCGGTAGCGGCAGTCCAGCAGCATGTCCTCCAGGCTATGCCCAGCCCTGGCGTACAGTCGAGCCATGTCGAAGGTGGAACTGGGCATGAAGCCGGGTGGTGCAGGGGGCTGACCCAGGGCACGCAGGAAGGCGGCATGGTCAGCGGGCTCCACACCCAGCAGTGCCGGCCCGGCCCAGTGCAGGTCGTTGGGTGTGAGGCGCGAGCGGCGCAGCGGGTTGATGTTGCACAGGGTGACAGCGGGGAAGGTGAGCCGGTGACTTTCACGCTCGTCCAGGGCTGTCTCGTGGTGGAACTCCCCGTAGTAGCGCACCCTCTCAGCCACTTGGTAGAGGAAGGCGGCCAGCGACAGGAGCACGGCGGTGGCCCACAGCCCTCGGCGAGGCGTCAGGCCCCCGGGGCCAAAGATGTGGCCCAGCCCGTGCAGGGTGCAGCTGCTGGCGAACACGCAGATGTCTGAGGCCGGCCGCCGAGCCTCCTCTGGCCCGGGATGGGGCTTCATGCCGAGGCCCGGGGCGGGGGACACTGAGAGGGTCGGGGAGTGGTGACCAGGCTGCAGGGGTTTGGAAGGAGGAAAGAGGGTCAGTCTGAGAACCAGGAGGTGCTGAGAGGATTCGGGTGGCCAGGTGGGGGTCGCTGTGGGTGAGGCGAGGGGAGGACAGGGAGGGGGAGAGGAGCCCAGACCGAGAAGTGGGGAGGCCCTGGTGCAGCAGGCTTGGCTCGATGGTCTCCAGGAGCAAGCTGGGGTTCCACTAGGCTCAGCGCCGGACTGGGGCTCCTGGGGCTCGGCGGGAGAGACCAGGTAGGGCCCAGCTGGTGTGGAAAGCAGGGGCTGCTGTGCTGGAGGCTGCTCTGCTGAGCTGGAGCTGCCGCAGAGGATTGGGTTACAGCAGTGTGGGGGCCGGGGGCCCGCGGAGCAGTCTGGGGGGCAGGGAAGGTCCCTGGGGGCCCAGGCTGAGCCATTAGTGTGGTGAGTTGCCGGGGGGGGGGGGGGCGGCGCGGCCGTGGAGACCAGAGGCGCCAGCAGAAAACCGCAGCAATCCCGGGTAAGGCTTGAAGGGATCCTAAAGAGAAGTTGGGGCTGGGGGTGCCTTAATGGCCCTACAGACTCCCAGCTGCAGCCCTTATGAGTGTCGGTTGCTGACCCTGGGCCCAGTCCCTCCTTCCTTTTGCTTCTCCTCCCTTCGCACTAACCTCACTCAAGATAATCTGTTCCTTTACAGAGAGAGGAGCTGGCTCTTGACCAAGCTGGAAAGCGGTGGGAAGTCTGGCGCTGGCAGGCTCCTCTTTTTGAGCCCCCAGCAGGCCACACTGGACAGCCAGGGCTCTGCACATCCCATGCCCGGGGGGTGGTCTGTCTCCAGGGACCCTCTTCCCACCTCTCCATGCTGAGGCCCTCCTGGCTGAGAGGCTGGGCTCTGCCAATGTGGCTCTGGGCTCACCTGCCCCATCCCAGGCCGAACATGGATGCTTACCTGCCTCCCTTCAGGGAACACAGGTGCCCTATAATTTCACATCTTTTTTCACTTAAAAACATATTCTGCATGCCACGCAATATCTAGTACCCGGAAAACTTCCCCTTTTTAAAAAATGGCTGCTTGATTCCATTATGTGGATGTACCAATGTTCATCCAATCCTATCCCTACGACGAATACAGGGGATTTCCAGTCTTCCATTGCAAACAATGGTGCTCTCAATAGCATTGCACAGACGTAAATTCCCAGAAATAGAACCACTGGGTCAGGAGGCAGCGGTATGGGTAGTTTGGTAGATACCACAAGGTTCCCCACTGCTGGAGTTTCGCACTCCCGTCAGAAACAGGGCAGGCAGTGTTTTGCAGGGGGGTGCTATTCTTTTTCTTTTCTTTTCTTTTCTTTCCTTTCCTTTTTTTTTTTGAAGAAGGCTCCATGCCTAGTGTGGGACTTGAACTCACAACCCTGAGATCCAGAGTTACACACTCTACCTGCGGAGCCAGTGAGGTGCCCTTGCCGGGGCTGGTTGTGGGGGAGCTTTCCTAGAGGAAGAGATTCCGTGTCCCTGATTCAGCTGGGGTGCCTTGGGCCTAGATGACCTGGTAACGCTGGCCTTGAGAGAGCAGAGTGCGGCATCTGATTGAAGACGCTGCAGATGGTCGGGGGGGCGGTGATGGGCTGGGTGAGGGTTGGACTCCCAGCCTCTGGAGCAGACGCCTCCAGAAAGGTAGAGCGGCTGTCTGCAAGGTTAGGACCGACTGGTCTGCAGCAGGGGGCTGAGGGCCACAGGGGTCGGGCCAGACGTTCCACGCAGAGCACAGTTGGGGCTGGTCATCCTCAGTGCCGGCCCTGCATCTGGTTAAACGCTCACCTGCCTCCACGCGTCCGGGAGCGGGAGATGCTGCGTCTCGGCCCGCGAGAGCGGGTGCTCGTCTCCGGTAACTCATTTACCGAAGCTTATTTCGACTGTGGCACAAACGTGTGAGGTCGCCAGGTTCGCCTTGGCGGGCTCCTGGCCGGGAGGGGGAGAAAGTTTGCCAGCTAACCACGATCACACCGGGCTGCCATCACCTGTCCTCCTGACAAGACCGCAGCTCCTCGGGGGCAGGGCCGTCCTCCCCGTCGCAGGCCAGCACACGCCATAGGTGCTTCATGAGCGCGTGATCTTGGAAAGAGGAAGTAGCTAAGTTTACTGTACGGATGGGACCAGCTTCTGAGGCCGTAGCATTGTCAGTCTGAAGCATTTTACCACAGATTATCCCATTTATTATCTTTTAAAGGATTTATTAGAGAGAGAGATCATGCACACGTGCACGCACGAGTGGGGGGGCAGAGGCAGAGGGAGAATCTCAAGTAGATGCTGCCTGCGCTGACCGTGGAGCCCAACATGGGGCTCGATCCCAGGACCCCGAGATACACCTGAGCCGAAGCCAAGAATCAGACACGCAATCGACTGCGCCACCCCGGCGCCCCGCAGGTGACTCCATTTAGACTCTTAAACTCTTCGGATGAAGTACAGCAGGCATGTGACCCACGGCGGACAGTGGTAGGAGGCGAGGCTGAGGCCGCACGGCCTCCCAGCTCACCGCTCCCACAGATCGCACTATTTCCTTAGCTGGGCGGGGGCGGGGGCGGGCGCAGGCTTTGGACAGGCCTTCTGAAGAGGTCAGAAGAAACCTGGAATTTTCTCGGGTGGCGGAGGCTGGAGCTGGTGGAGCAGGAGGAGCTCGCCTCTGCTGCCTCTCCCTCGAAGGAGGGGTGAGCAGGCCCGTGCGGGCTTGGCTACAGGGGCTGAGGCTGGCTCCGGGCTGCACTTACTAGTGAGGTGTTTGGTGGCAAAGCCACGCAGAGCCCACGCTCTGCTGCCTGGGCTGGGGCCACCCTGGCATGCGACCTCTCATCGGTAAGGAAGCAGGGCAGCACACCAGGGTCTAGCTGTGGCCCTAGGACATTTTAGGTGCTTTGTCCCCAGAGTAGCATCTGGCCCAAAACCACACTCGGAAGAGGCTGCAGGGACTGTCGGCCCCAGCTCTGCACACCTGAGCCACCAATATTCTCCCCCGATGGCCTCCAGTCGCAGCTGACTCTGCTTGTCCTGCATATCAAGGCTGCCACGGAAACATGGCGTTGTCCTTGGATAGAGCCACAGGATAAATCCACCTGATTTTGTGTTTCATCGGCCTGGGGGCTAAGTTGTAACTCGTCCCTCACAGTTTGGTGACTTAGCACTGTATGACCCGTGTGGCTGGAGTTGAGGATACATGTCAGCTCCTCGTTTGTGTCCTTCAGAGCAGGGTGTCCTCACAAAGAGGGGCTGTCCACAATCTCATGGGCGAAGAGTCAGATGCACGGAGCCGGGGCCATGGGAAGACAGCCTGTAAGCTTCCAGCTCCTTGTGGAACAGACCATGCCATGCCCTGCCCTCCTACCCCTTTCCCAAGGGCCGGGGGCCGGTGTCCCAACCCACCTGTTCTGTTGGATGGGGGTGTGGGGGGTGGGGATGAAATCTAGAAAAAGGACTGTCTTCATGGAGTAGGAAGGAAGGGAAGTTGTTCTCAGAATGGGGACTGGGTTTGAGGGGCTGGTCCAAGGGGTGGGCTCCTTCTCCCACGGCTCAGAGAGGCAGTGGGGACAGAGGAGAGTGGGGAGTCAGGGTCCAGGAAGGTGAGGTCCTGGCATGGGTGTGGGCCACCCTAGTGTGAATTTCCATTCCCACTTCCTGAGCCTGATTTATAAAGATTCCCTGCAGCTGGGCCTGGACACCTTTAGGCTATCAGGTAGAGGGGAGACTTGGCAGGTTTTCTGAAAGGGGACGGGAGGGCCTGGGCAGAGGGAGGGAACAGAGTGGGGGCCTGGGGACTCTGCCTCCTCCTCTGTGATTTATGGCTCCAGCAGGAGGGACGCAGCCTGGCAGCAGGAGCAGGAGTGGATGGGAGCAGTCCCAACCTCCCCACTTCAGTGTTAGGCCCAGGTCTCATCGTGAGCAGGGGACAGCAGCCACCTGGACCCCAGCACACTGGCCGTCCTGGTTGCTTGGTCCCTGGCAGCTCCTGGAGCTAAGCCTTGGCCCTGGGCACCAATGCTCGGCCGCGACCAGACCTCAGACAGCTGCCCTCAGGACTTGGGGTCGCAGTTCCTGGAGCCTCTGGGCATGTCAGGAGCTGGGGCATCCAGGGCCTGTCTCCGGATAAGCTCGGCATACAGCCCACCTTTTGTCAGGAGCTCTTCATGGGTGCCCACCTGGAGAGAGGAAGGAGGGAGAGGTGATCACCCCAGCCCAGTTCAGAGCCCTAGGCGGGCTGGCTTCTTATCGGCCATTGGGCTCGCTGTCTCCTAAGCCAGTGTCCCTTCTGGGGACACTATGAACCCAAAGCACAGTTGGTTACAGATCGCCACTGGTAATTCTGTATTTGTTGGCGCCTCCTCTCTATTTAGCCGGATTTTGGAAGGGCATCTGAATCCTTCTATCTCTCTACAGAGACTCCAGCTTGTACTTGAACAAGCAGCTGGGTGCTAGGGGCCAGGCCCCATGCAGCCTCCCGGCCTCGCTGCAGAGCCAGGCTCTGGAGAGCTGCTCCTGGTCGGCCCCTGATCACGGTTCCTGGTGCTGCCTCTTCTGACCTCAGCCCCTACACCCTTCTATACTTCCCTGAGTCCTTCCCTTTGGTCCTGGGAGCCAGGATGTAGCTCGACTATTCCCATGGGACAGAGGAAGAGAGACCTGAGACACCAGGGCAGGAACTCCCGAATCCACACACGGTACTGCTTCCAGAATACGGCCCCAGGCCCCTGGGCCAGGCCACCCCCTCCCACAGCTCCTCTGAGCCACGTGTTCTACTCTGTCCACGGCGGAAGCTGTCCCAGCCCACCGCGCTGCTGCCTGGCCCCCCGCTGACCTCACAGACCCGGCCGTGGGCCATGACGACGATGTGGTGGGCCCCGCGCACGGTGCTGAGCCGGTGGGCGATAACGAGCACCGTGCGGCCAGCGCTGGCGCGGTCCAGGGCCTCCTGCACCACCCGCTCAGACTCTGAGTCCAGCGCGCTGGTTGCCTCATCCAGGATCAGCACCGTGGGCTGCTTGATGAGGGCGCGGGCGATGGCCAGGCGCTGCTTCTGGCCGCCAGACAGGGTTGTGCCCCGTTCACCTGGGGGGAAGGGGACAGGGCGGGGGCCTGAAGCGATCTTCACAAAGGGGCACTGGGGCCACCTGGAACGTCCCAACTGCCCTCCACCAACCCCCTCCCTGGCACTGTGCACACTTGTCCCGCCTCTGACGCCTTAGCATCCTGACCCCATAACCTTGTGCAAATGCACGAACACACTCACACCAGAGAGCGGGAGCTGCACACGCATAGGACTCAGTGTACCCCAGAGTCACCGCGTGCCCCTCCCACACCAGTGCAGGGTCTCCGAGCTGGGCTGGGCCTGCTCTATTCTGGCCTGCTGGGTTTCCACCGCTGGGGGAACATCCAGGACCTGGATGTGGGCCCTGGAGTGGGGTGATGGCCTGCCACGGGGCATTCTGGGAAGACCACCCTTGGGGTCTACAATGTCCACAGGAAACAGCAGAGGTGACTGCCCAGAGCTAGAGAAAGTGACTGGTGACCGCGGTCAGAGAGCAGTGGGGGCAGACCCGAGTCGCAGACGGGCCTGGGAGTGTGCTGGGGTCAGAGGTACGTGGAAGGAGCCACTCCAGACAGGTGTGGGGACAGCTCCTCCCCTCAGGGTGGTGTGGGAACTGAGCAAAGAGCAGAAATGGCTGGATCAGCCACAGCCCATGGACAATGGCTAAAGACGGGGCAGGAAGGGGGTGCCACTTCGCAGGTATGACGCTCAGCTAGACTGAGCCCTCGGCTCCAAGAAAAGCTGAAAACCCCAGCTGTGCCACACCTTGACGTGTGCTGGAACATTCCGCAACAGGGCCAAGACTCCGGATGAAACACCTGGCCCCAAAGTTTGCAAAAAAGACCCCCTGAGATGAACGCACAAAGCTGTGAGCCACGTGGGGAATGTTCTAGTGTGAGGCTGTGATATTTCAATGTTCCAGGACCATCTACACCCTTTTCTAGGTTAAGTCAGAAGGGAGAACTGTTCAGGCCCATCAATCCCTGTGGGTAACTAGACAGAAACATTTTTAAATTAAGGAATAAAGGAACAGGAATGACACGGAAGCCAGAAGCGTAAGGAATTTCGAGGTGGTAATACCGCGATGCTTCTGGTCAGGTCTTAGGACGTGGGGGCCCCTGGGAAGCTCTGAAGGGTCCCAACGCCACGGGTCCCTTGTGTCCCTGGCTGGTCCCGTCCCTGCACTCCCTGTGGTGTCCCCGTCTTTGCAGCCTGTGTGTGGTTGAACCACAGAACCATGTCCGCCTGCATAGGTCTAGTCTTCCCTGATGCCAGGCCTCTCCTGGCCCCTGGATTCTCACACCGTGGGCCCTGCAGACCCGAGGAGAAAACCGCCCTGGGACTCACCGACGACGGTGTCGTAACCCTCGGGGAAGCTAGTGATGAACTCGTGGGCGTTGGCCTCCTGGGCAGCTGCGTACACCTCTTCGTCCGTGGCTCCCGGCTTCCCAAAGCGGATGTTTTCCATGATCGTTGTTCCAAACAGGACTGGCTCCTATGGATGGGAGATCCACATGGGACATTCTGACTTTGCCCTGAACCTCAGAGGGGTGCACTGGGAAGGGCAATTTTGGCTACACCAGAACTGCCCTCTTGGAGGGCGAGTAGGGGGAGTTCAAACTTACAAGTCAAATAAGAAAATCTATGAGTGTGTGAAAGGCTGAGCTCCCCGCACGGCACAGGGTCCCTGAGGAGTGGGATGGGAAGGTGGCTGGGAGAGCAAAGCCCCTCCTCTCTGGAGAGATGGGGTGGGAGTCTGCATTCTGGCTTTCTTCTGCAGGGGAAGGAGGTTAAGGGTGCCTTCTGCACCCACTCAGAGGGAGAAGATGGACCCTTGCTGGGCAGCACCACCTCAAACAGAAGGAAAGGAGTAGGGCTGAGGGCCTCAGGTGGGGCCGTGGGGCCTTGCCTCTTGGGGGTATGGGGGTCTCTTGACCTTCTGGACATCACAGGCTTATCAGAGAACCCAGGAATCCTCAAACAGCATCCCACCCCACCTGCTTGGATGGGTTTAGTTGAGAACTGGAGTTCCTGCCCTGGGGACGAGGGCAGGGCTGCGGGGGGCTGGCCCGGGGAAGCCTGAGATCCCCTGACCGCTGGAGGACCAGTGAAGAAGGCGAGAGCCTTCTCCCGCCCCGCCGAAGAGAACAGGGGAGACGGTCTGGGAGGTTAAAGACACATGTCCTAGGTGAGCCTGTGCGGAGGAAAGCCTCTCCTCTCCCCACCTGGCTGATGAAGCCGATGACGTGGCCCCGGAGCCAGGAGGGATCGAGGGTGCGCAGGTCCCGTCCATCCAGTGTCACTACGCCCGCCGTGGGGTCATAGAAACGCTCAAGCAGGGAAGCCACAGTGGTCTTTCCTGGGGAATTGGGGTCGGGGAGATGGTGCGGTTACAGAAGCAGCATGGTTCCCGGACATTGTGCCAGGAAAGGGGCCCCTCCTCCCCCTTACAAATCATAGCGGGGGATGGTGGTGGGTTCGTCTCACCTCCCCCGGACTGGCCCACAAGCGCCACGATCTTGCCAGGGGGCAGGGTGAGCGTGAAGTCCTGTAGCACCTGGAAGCCGGGGCGGCAGGGGTAGCTGGAGCCGACAGAGAGCCTTAGTCAGACCGGGTTCCCGGCCCCATTCTACCCTGGTCTTCTCTCAAGTCTCACTAGACCTCGAGGGGGGCTTGATCCCAGGGGGAATGCCACCGCCCCCACTGCCGATGCTGACCTGAAGCAGACGTCGTGGAATGCGATGGCCCCACGCAGGTGCTCTTGGGGGACGCGGCAGCCCCCAGACAGCGGGATGCACGGACTCAGAGTCATGTACTCGAAGACTCGGGCCCCCGCGCTGAGCCCCCGCACCACCTGGGGAGGGGGTTAAAGTCTGTGGTGAGGGAGGGCTGGGGTCTGAGGGAAGGGCCGCCAGCAGCACTGCACCATCTCCCGGCCTCCCGCACGCAGGCTGGGTAGGGGCTTGGGGTGACCCCTCCGTCTGACACTGCCTTTCTGCAGCACATGGGTGACACTGTTGCCATGACTCCAGCCCAGGTCTGATGTCCACGCCTGGGGGCCCGCCCCCGACTGCCACTCACCTGGCCGAACAGAATGGAGAGGTTGGCCATGGACCTGTGAGGAAGAGAGGAAGGCTGACAAAAGGGGACATAAGCCCGAGAGAAGACCAGAGCCAGAGGGGAGGGTACGGGTCTCAGCGGCACTTGGCGGGGAGGCGGGAACAGGCAGCCTGAAGGCGACCCGAGAATGCTCCTGCAATCTGGGACGGCGGCAACGCCGGGACCCAGCAACACTAGACAGCTCGCCGGCAAGTCGCTTCTCCTACGAGCCGCACTATCGCCTGTTCCCTCCTCCGCCAGATGAGGCTGGCGGCTGTCACAGGCCTCAGGACTGGGGCTTGGAGGGCGGGCCACCCGCAGCGTGAAGGCCGGCCCCGGAACACGAGGGATGGTGCCGGGATGGTGCCGTCGCCACGGGGCAAGGGCAGATCTAGCACGATGGGACTCCCAGGGGAGCAAGGGCTCATTAAGGTGGAAAAACAGACAGGAATCCTTTCCCAGAAAGAAAACCAAAGCTACTGGACCACGGGTGGGGTGCAGGGGAACTCTGGGGGGACCTCAAGACAAAATTCCAGAGACTCCTTAGTGTGGGCTTGCCCTGCGTGAGGAATGGCGCGAGCGTGTCTGTCTAGACAGAGGTGGCCTCCTCTGGCCTGCGGGGCCGTCAGCTGCTGGAAGGTGACTCACGCTTCTTGGTCACCAGCCCCTGACTGGGCCAGCCAGCCCGCGACAGTGCGCGCGCCTGTGAGTGTGCACGCAGGTCCTTCTCCAAGAGGAAAGACCGACTCTCGTGAAGAGGAAAGTCACTTCTTCCAGCTCCAGGGTGAGGAGGGGGAGGAGCCCGCAAGGAAGCGGTTCCGGCAGGCCCGCAGGGCTAGTGGCATTCGCCAACGTGAGCCCAGAGGCATCAGGCAGGGAAGAGCCAGGACAGTGAGCTGTCGGCGGATGAGAAGGGAAAACAAGCTGCATGAGAGATCTGGAAGCCATTATGGCCTGGCAGCGGCGCCCGGCAGCAACCAGAAACCAGATGCCCACGGCTCGGTGTGTAACGGCCCTGCTCTCCGAGAAGGCGCAGAGAGTAGGCACGGGCTCTCCCAAGAGGCCTGGCGGGTGGGCGGCCCGTTCCCAGCAGGGTCCAGGCCTGGATGCAGACCAGGCGGCCTGACCCTGACTGGGGTCCGTCTGGATGTCCCCCATTTCTTCCAGAGACCCGGTGCCACAAAAAGAACACCTAGAACGGGCTCTCCAGGTTGAGGCTGCCTCTCTCCCCTCCCCGCCCCTGCTGGACCCCAGGAGGAAATACACCAGCCTCCTTAATAACGGTAGACCTAATTCCTCTAAAGTGGAAGGTGAAGAGTGTCCAGGTGGCGATGGGCCCCCAGAAGGATGGGCCTAAGGCCTGTGGCTGTGGGAGCAGCTCCCTCTAGTAGCCCAAGAGAGGGAGTGCAGACAGACCCCCAGGCTTTCCTGTTTGTGATAAAGCCCTGCTAAAGGGCGGGCGAGGCAGCGCAGTGCGGCAGGAAGGAAAAAGTCTGAACTCAGGCCATGGGGGGACGCGGGGGCCCAGGGGAAGGCGGGTCTGGAGGAGGAGGGCCAGGCTTGGGAAAGGGAGGCCCCCCCATCCCCACGCCTGTGGAGGGCCATGTGGTGACGGTATGAATAGAACTAGTGGGGCTCATGGGGGTCCTCAGGACCAGAGCAAGAGGCCAGGGCTCAGCCTGGGGTCAGGGCCATGTCCCATCTCTACAACAGTCAGGAGCGTCTTAGTTCCCAGGCTGGAAGAGGGATGAGGCTGCTTGGGATCTGAACTTCAGAGAGAGTCTGAACAGGGCCCCATTAGGGAGCACGGACGTAAGTGAGGCCAAGGGTGGGGCTCCTGGGACAGGCTCCCGCTACCTGGGATGGTGAGGAGGCTGATGGTGAGGGAAGCTGGAGGCAACGGGCGGTGAGACACGACGCACGCCCGGCCATGTGTGTCATGAGCATCACGCGCCACGGGGACGGGCACGGAGGGCTGTTGGGGGCAATACTGTATTTCCTTGCTGTGGCTGATGGTAATGCCGGTCTCTACCCTTCAGTGATTTATTACAGCATATTCACTCTTCAATTATTTATCGTAACATCTAGTTGTGCTTCCCGTACTTTTATATACACAGCGTGTGGGGGAGACGAAGGGATGAGGAACCGCTCGTGTTTAGCTCAGAAGAGAAAGGGAAGGGGAGGCCTTGGGGTTCTTGTGCGACGGGAGCTGAGAGCTCGGGCAGGCAGACCTCAGAGCCATGAACACACCGAGCTCCAGGGTGGGTAGCGCGGGAGAGGGGGTGAGCATCCCGTCCCTGGGAAGGTCAGGCAGAGGACTGCTGGCGAGCTCTTAAAGAGCGAGGCAAAGACAGTCTATCCACACATGGGATCCTACTCAGCCTTGAGGAGGAAGGAAATCCTGCCGTGGGCTGTGACATGGACGCACCTGGGAGACACTATGCTGAGTGAAACAGGCCCGTCACAGGACAACCACTGCGTCCGATTGCACTTGTGGGAGGGACTCAAAGTGGGCAGAGCACAGAGCTAGAGGCTGCCCGGGGGCCTAGTGGTTAACGGGCCCAGCCCTTCAGGTCTGCAGGATGAAGGAGGGCTGGTGGCTGACAGCGTGACGTGTGCAGAACACTACCTACATCTACGCTGAAGACGGGTCAAGAGGGTACATTTTACGTTACGTGCATTTTGCCACAATTCATCATTTTAAAAAAAGCTATCATGATTACTCCTGAGCTGTTTTAGGTGGCCGAAAAGGACAGCCGCATTCCCTAACATCTGGTTGGTGCAGGACGCTGTGGGCGGGGGCTCTCAGCCCCTGTTCCCCTGAGGAAACTGGGCAGCCAGGGGCCGGGCAGCAGTCCCCAGAGCAGGCTGCCACCCCCGTCCCGTGACCCAGCAGGCTCTTTCAGGAGGGGAACAGCCTCACACTCACCTCTGCACCGTCTGGGAGGCCACCAGGAAGGACATGAGGTCTCCCCCTGTCAGCTGCTGCCCAGCCACAAGGGAGCCCCCGATAAACAGGGTCCCCAGGACCATGCCTGCACGGGGAAAGGGCCAGGTGGTTAGCACGGAAGTGACGAGGAGCCAAGGACAGAGCCCAGCCTAGGTGTCAGAGCCCAGGTCTAGTCCCTGCCGTGCCTCCCACTGACTGAAATGTCATGGAATCACTTCAATGGCGACTTGCCTTTGTTTCTTCATTTGGAAATGAGTGCGTGTGTGGGCGGGGAGGGGGGCCTCGGGCAGCTGGCACTGGACAGACGTCTGAAGGACACTAAGCACATAGAGAACTGCCCCTTGCCTGCCTTGCTGGGACCGTCCTTTGCTGCTCCACGCTCATTCCCAGCCATGATCCAGTGCTCCCAAACCCTGGGGTCGAGGGTGGGGGGACTTGCTCACTCACAGTTGAAGGCGATGTTGGAGAGCCCCTGGAACAAGGCAATGCCTCGGCCTAGCTCCTCTGCCTTACAGCGGGACTCCTCCAGCTCCGCTCCATAGCGTCTGGGGAGAGAGGCCAAGCACGGCTGTCAGGAAGCAGCCAGGTCGGGGTGCAGGGCTGGTGGGGTGCATTCGGGGAGTCCTCCCTGCTTTAAGACCTTCCCTGTCTGGGACTCACTCCTCCTCCCGGTGCTCCATGGCGAAAGCCCGCACAGTCCGAACATTGCCCAGGGCCTCATCTGCTACACCCGTTGCCCTGGCAACCTGCAAGGAGTCCAGGAAGTAGACAGCGAGGTAGGAGCCCGGGAGGGATGGCAGGGCAGAGAGAAATGGGGCAGGTGAGGGGGATGGGCAGGAATGCTGGTACCTGCTCCTGACACTGGCGAGACAATTTTCGGAGAGCTGAGCCCATCAGGGTGCCAACTCCCATGAGGGTGGGTGTGGCCACCATCAGCAGCAGCGTGAGGCGGGGGGACAGCATGGAGAGGGACACCAAGCAGCCGGCCACCTGAGTGCAGCTTCGCAGCCCCTGGGGAGAGGAGGAAGGCAGGAAGGCCATTTGACAACAGCACCTCAACGGGGGGACTTTACAAGGGTCTGCTGGCTACGGCGTTACCCTCTCACAAGGCCAAGGCCATAGGTCTGAGCCCTGGGAGGCCAAATGGCAGTCCACCCAGTCATAAAATGGAGCTCTTTCCCTACTAGCAGGCATGAAAGGGCTAGGTGAAAATGTCTACAGACCACAGCATCCTTCCCCCAGACAAATCTCAGTTGGCTTTGCTTTTTTGATCGAGGAACCGAACAGAAAGAATTGAATAGGGATGTCATCCGGGACTGCCATGGGCCAGTGTCCGGCGTGACCTAGCAGGCACAGTGACAGTGTGGGTGGATGAGGACAGGACATCAGCGATACAGTAAAAAGCCTTCACTCATTCCCCTTCACACTTGTCAGCATGCCAGGCACTCTGGGAGTAAGGCAGGCCAGGGTGATTTTGCTCTTGGCAAGCCGGTCCAGGAAAGCTCTTGTCTGAGTCCTTGGGAAGGTCTTCCGGGGAGGTAGAATTTCAGAACAGGAGAGAAACAGCCTGTCCTGACCTTGGACGATGCCACGGCACCTCCCTTTTGTGAACTTCCCCATTCCCTCACCCACACCCTCTGCAGACAACAGGCTTCTCACTTGGTATGAGCCTAGGCTCAGGGCCCAACAGCAAGGCAGGATGGGGCTGCCTGGTGTGTCGGCCCTAGACAGAGTGCGCGTGTGTGTGTACACACGGGGGGCCTGGGGAGCTGACCTGGGAGATGACGAGTTTGAAAGATGATTTAAACTCCTGCACATCAGTTGTCACCCGGCTCACCAGCTGCCCAGTGTTTAAAGCATCAAAGAAAGCAATGTCTTGTCTGATGGTAGGTCAAGGGTGCCAGAGGTCAGGAGAAAGAGAGAGACAGAGTTCAGGCTGAGCCGCCCCACCTCTAGGCCTTCAGCCACCCTGACCCACACCCCGTAGGCGGCAGTACCGGAGCAGGTTGCTGAAGAGGGCCCTCCTCATGTCCACGGCCATGCGCTCGCCGATGCGTGACAGCAGCACCAGGTACCCGAAGGTCAACAGCCCCTGGGAGAGAGGCCGGGGAACTCAGGACGCCTGGGTGGCTCCTCTGGGTGCCCCCAGGCCCTCCCCGTGGCTGTACCTGAACGCCATAGAGGATGAGCAGGTGGGTGCTGAGATGCCGGGACTCGGTCAGGAAGCTCCCCACGTGGTCCCGCGTGTACTTGGCCACAATCTCCACCAGTTGGCCCAGAAGCAGGGGGATCTGCACATTCACGAGGGCCGCACCCAGTGCCAGCTTGGGGAGTGGGGGAGACTTTAGAAGGGGCCGTCTTCTTCCCCATCCCTGGTCCTGACTTCGGTGCTGCCTCCCCTGCAGCTGCTCATGCTTTGGCTGCTTCCGTGCTTCTCTGAGATGGCTGAGTTAGAGCCCAGGCTGCCAGCCCTTGGGGACCCTATACCCTGCACACCCAGCTGCTCTGCGGAGGAGCTCCCGGTACCCCCGGCTTCCAGTCCCTGAGGCCAGCCAGCCCTTGCTGCTTCCTGGGGTCTAGTCGGAGACTTGGTGAGGCAGACAAGCTGTGCCCAGACAGCTCGCCAAACCCCCGAGTGGCTCCTTCCCCATCCCAGACGTGGGGGAAAGGACAGGGGCATCTCACCACGATGGCTGCCCCCAGGACCAGTAGGTGAGGGCGCAGAAACTGCCAGAAGAGCTTCCAGTTAAAGCGAGCCTCGCCGGCATAAGGTCTGGAGCAGGTGGGAGGGGCCTCTTCTGCCTCACACAGCACCACGAGGCCGAGGCGGGGGCACTTACTCAACACCACGGGGCCCAGAAGGACTCCCCCAACCCAGCGCCAGGCACAGGGTCTTCGGCTGGGAGGTGGAGGTGCTCGAAGGAGGTGGGCCCGGAGTCGAGACCTCAGCTGGGCTGCGGCCCTGAGGAGGCAGGAGCTGTGGCAGCCACGAGAGGACCTGCAGGGAAGAAAAGCGCGGACGGCTCAAGGCCCCGACTGTCCCTCAGAGGAACGCATAGAGACAAGCGGGGGTCTGAGACAGCAGCCTGTCATCTCCCCGTGACACAGTGGGGCCTGCTCAGCCTCCACAGGCCCCTCTGGTCAGTGACCATCTCCGACCCATGCTCTTTCTGATCACAGGATATGCTGGATGGCAGCTAGTCTCTAGGCGCTCCTTTTCCAGATGGGGACGCAGAAGTCCGGGGGAACCCGGCTCAGAGAGGCAAGGCGGGGAAAGTGTCTCCCCTGTGCCTGGCGCTGGGCCGGCAGAGCAGTCCCCCCGTCCTGTGTCCATGGCCTGCTGCGTTAATCCTCCATTCCCTGGGAGGGAGCTGCCTTTCCCCTCACTTGATAAAAGAAAATGTCACGGGGTCTGAGGGAGCTGGAATACTTTGTCCCCCAGCAGCAGAAGGGGGACAAGAGGAGACCCCTGCTGTGCGATTCCAGAATCCAGGCTTGTTCTACTCGGCCACGTATGCAGTGACCAAGGCCATGTGTGGCAGAGCCTGGGCCTGCCCCATGTTTTCTGCAGGTCCGGGCTCACCGCAGCCCTCACCCTGGCTCCTCCCAGGCCTTAAGGGCTTATGTGACAACGCATGGGGGGAAATGGCGACACATTCCCTATCAGCTGAAGGAGAAAAAAAGAAATAATCCAAATGATAGATCTTGTCACCTCAGGCCAAAATCACCTTCTCTGTTCCATGGTTTCCATATGGATCCATGGCCATGCCGGACTGAGTGCCTACTGCATGCCAGCGCTCTGCTGTGAGGCACTGGGAACAGGGATAAACGGGACAGACCCTGTGATCACCCTCACTGAGGATAGGTTTAAGTGGGGGAGGACAGGCAGCTAGTGACAAAGCTTGCTGAGTGTGGGAAGGGGCACGACAGGGCCCTCAGGGAGCAGCCCTTCTGTCTGAGGGAGTCAGGAAGGCCCTCCTGAGGAGGCTGAGGGTGAATGGGAAGGAGCTGGCCAAGTGAAGGCAGTGCAGCTGTGTGTGTGTGTGTGTGTGTGTGTGTGTGTGTGTGTGTGTGTAGAGAGTAGGGGAGAGCTCTAGGCAGCAGGAAGCGTGTCTGGAACAGATGCAGGTAGGGAAGATGGAAAATGACAGGAACAGAGAAGCTGAAGCCTGAGGTACAAGGGAGAAGAGGCGTGGCGTGGTGTGGGTGGGGCGCAGGCCTCCCAGTCCTTTGAGAACACCTGGACTTTAGAGGGCAATGGGGACCATGGTGGGGTGGGGGGTGTTTAGGCTGAGGTATAACATAACCCAACTTACATTGTTAAGATCATAGCAGAGAGGAGAAAGCTGGAGAGGGACAGGATCTTCTTCTAACAAGAAGCAGAAGTTACCTGGCCAAGGGCATATGGTGGGATGCTCAAAGATTCAGATAAGGTTGGGGCACCTGGGTGGCGCAGTCAGTTAAGCGGCTGACTTTTGGTTTCGGCTCAGCTTATGATCTCAAGGTCCTGGGACCGAGCCCCATGTGCTGGGCCCCATGCGCTGGGCTCCATGCTTGGTGGGGAGTCTGCTTAAAGATTCTTTCTCCTTCTCCCTCTGGCCCTTCCCCCCATTCGTGCATGCTCTCTCTCAAATAAATCTTAAAAAAAAAAAAAAATCCCTTTGGGGGAAAAAAAGATTCAAATGACCTTATTGATGAGGGGGCTTTTAAAAAATGAACAGAGGGGAGCCTGGGTGGCTCAGTGGGTTAAGCCTCTGCCTTTGGCTCAGGTCTTGATCTCAGGGTCCTGGGATAGAGCCCTGCCTTAGGCTCTCTGCTCAGCGGGGAGCCTGCTTCACCCTGAACTCTCTGGCTGCCTCTCTGCCTACTGGTGATCTCTGTCAAATAAATAAATAAATAAAATCTTTAAAAATAATAATAAAAAATGAATAGAATGAGGTTTTCCCTTTACTCTGATAGTCTGTCATATTTTCGGACACTGCTAACTGCATCTCTCCCTCATCCTTCCCTTGCTCCAGGGAGGCCTGGGTGGCTTCTTACCACCTCTTATTATGCCTCCTTCTATCCCATTCCAGCTGCCCAGTTTTTATGTCTTGTTTTCCACTCTGTACTTTAGGTCTATCTTAAATTTTAGACAGGGAAGCTCACCCTGCTTCCGATTTCCCCATTAGACTTTACGTTCCTTGAGGCAGGAACCTCTACTCCATTCATGTTGCATTCCCAGCACTTAGCAGAGCTCTTGCACATAGCAGATGTCCAGCAAATGCTTCTGTTTGTTGAGTGCATGCCCTCATTGGAAAGGCAGAAGAGAAAAATTTGACCTGACCTGCTACTGTACTGTTTGCAAAGTTTCAGACTTACTGAGGCCAACAATAAGAGATATGTTGTGCATTGCCACCCAGGACAATAAACATGTCAGACAAAACTGAAATGTTTCACAAAACAATACTTTCCCTAATTTGTTGCGCATGTATTCTATTATATTCACTTCTTAAAACAAGTTTTTTGAAGATTTTATTTGCTTGAGAGAGAGAGAGTGAGAGAGAGAGCATGAGAGGGGGGAGGGTTAGAGGGAGAAGCAGACTCCCCGCTGAGCAGAGAACCCGATCCCGGGACTCCAGGATCATGACCTGAGCTGAAGGCAGTCGCTTAACCAACTGAGCCACTCACTTTTTTTTTTTTTTTTTTTAAGGGTAGACTCCACTCCTGGCCTAGGGCTTGAACTCACGACCCTGAGATCAAAAGTCACATGCTCTATAGGCGTCTACTATTATATTCACTCCTAAATGGTCCTGACCTACTAAATTTGTTTTATGATCTCTTGTTGTGACTTGCATGTTTGAAAGACACTGCACTTGTGAACACACAAATACCTGGATGTTATTTGACGTCTTTCCCTGGGTTTCTCTCTGGTTTAAATGATATCAACCCCTAACTCTTTTCCTAAGGACTGTTTTCAAACTTTTTAATAATTCACCATGGCTACTTTCCAGCTTCTCTCATCTTCTCCAAACTAAGACTCTAAGCAGGGCTTGGTCACTGCCAAGAACTGGCAGATTACTTCCCGGCAACAGTGCTTCTAGCTCCAGCCTGGCCCGGCTCCTGCTCCCTTTCAATCAGATAGGCTTTCCAAATGACCCAAGTTCACATCCACCCACCACCACCAGTCAGCTGCCTGGCTGCCTGCAGGTTATTTACTCCAGGATGCGAAAGGAATCAGTCCTTTCTCATAAAGCATTTACACTGGAGCCGTAGTTTCAGGGTCCACGTTCCTTTCCTCCCTGCGTGTGTCTCTCTCTTTGAACCAGCATGTGTAGAGGGAACACACAAGAACACACATGGACGCGTTTCTAGATTGACTTTATCTCTGCTGAACGTATCCAGATTTAGGAACCATTTATGTTCAGCTCATATTGAATCTCGGGAGCAGCACCAATACTAAATGTCTCTGGACATTCATAATTTTTGTCCAAATTGCCAGACCAATTCCAAGAACCAGGACAGGAAGGGGGCAGGAACGGCGGCGACCCCAAGGCTCAACAGGTGCGGCATGACGCCCTCTGGTGGGAAGTACGGACCTGGTGTGGTCACCGACCTAGAGCGTGCCCTCCGTCCAGCCCACACACGGATACAGACGTACCGAGTCTCCGGCTGGCACCTGGGTCGTCGCTATAAATAATTGAGACCAAGTCCCGGGGAGTGACATTCCACCCACGGGCCGGCCTACAACTTCCGGCAGGCCTCGCGCGAGTCCGGGACTCCATCTCCCGGCGGGCCCCACGGACGGCCCGCCGGTCAACGGCCCGCGCTCCTAGGAGCTTTGTCACTTTTTACCTGACGGCCGAGAATGTCTGGAAGCAGAGGGGTGGTAGCAGCCTGCCTGGGACAGGGCCACCCCGAATCCCGACCCGAAATAAGTGCACCAACATGATGGGACGAGACTACACGAGCAGCCGGCAACGGCAGCTTCACCCTCATCCCATTGAGGGCTCCATGTTGGCTCCCGCCCCCATCCCGACAACCCCTTCGCGCCTCGGCGACGACTGGCGGAAAGACGCGTCAATCCCCCCGAAGACTGTGATTGGAGGAAGCCTTTTCGGTCCTCCTCCTTCCGGAACTGTGATTGGAGACAGCCGCCTGCCTGCCCGCCCAGGCTGGGCGGGGCTGATCAGGTGGGGCATTGCCTCGCGTCCACTGCCGGGGTCAGCTCTGGGGTGACCTTACAAGTGTGTGACCCGGGCGCCCCTCCGCGGTGGGGTATCCATAGTAACGCCCCAGCCGCTGACCTCGGGGCTGTTCTATGGGTGCTGCCGGCGGACTCCAGATGTCCCGGGGTCTCCAAGGAGTGTAGAGTGCCGGTCCTCGGGGAGGAAGGGACAAAACTGGGGAATTTTTTCAAAATATCTGCACGCTCCTTGTCACCCGCCCCTTTCTCCCAGGCAGGTCAGAGTTCCAGGGGCGGCAATCACGTGTATTTGGGAAAAAACTACCCTGATGATTCTGATACACGTCCCTTAATTAATGATTGAGAACCACTAGTGTGGACGTCCTGTATAGCTTATGGAGGCGCAACACCAGATCCTCCCCCCCCCCCCCCCCCCCCCGCCATAGATGCCTTCCTCACCGCAGTCAAGTGACTTGCCTAAGGCTCCCACCGCACAGTTCAGTATCTCTGTTGAGCATTAATTTATTTCTTCTGTGTGATTTTTTGCATAGCTACAGCCCTCATGGGCTGTGATTTCTTTCTGGGTAGTGGCTCCTCATTTATCCATACCCTCCTTCCCCTCCAAGTGCCTGGCAGAGAAAAGTGCCCCCTCTTTTAAAAAAGATTCTGTTTATTTATTTGACAGAGAGAGATAAAAGGAGAGAGGGAACACAAGCAGGGGGAGTGGGAGAGGGAGAAGCAGGCTTCCCGCTGAGCAGGACCCTGGGATCATGACCTGAGCCGAAGGCAGATGCTCAATGACTGAACCACCTGAAAAGTGCCCTTTATATAATAAATTCACTTGAATTAGGGTGTGATAGGGAGGCTGTCCATTGATGAGTCTGGGCTGGAACTGGGCAGAAGAAGGTGCCAGATTAGCTTGAAGTTAGGCTGGGAGTATGGGAGGGATCCTAATGTGAGTGTGGTGGAATATTGGGGTGAGTGAGGTTGAGGAGAGATCGGGCAAAGCCTACAAAACTCACCCTGGCAGCTGTCTCGGAGAGATGGGAATTTCCTAGCCGCTTTGCAATGCGGGATTCCATCTTGGGCACTAGGATGCCCCCTCCAGAAGGAGGGAATCTCGTTTTGATAGCTCTGCCTCCTGCGGCTCGGATAAAATGATGCAAGCTCTGAGCTACTATAACAATCCCCATCCCTGGAAGGCAGCACAGGAGAAAAACAGGCGTGTCTGGACTCCCATTTTGTGGGCAATTCCATGATTGCCACCACATTCCTCCAGTGAACACTCCTGACACACTTTGTTTCTCTCTGTATTTCATGGATACTGTCCCCTACAACAGTCCTCAGGCCTGAGCCCCAGAGGCCCTGACACCTGGGTGGCTGACTCAGCACCTCAGGAATGGCGTTCAGTAGGAAACCTGGTGATTCAGGGCCTCAGGAATGGCGTCGGACATGCCAACAAACTAGCTGTCTCCTCCTCGTAGAAGTGGCAACAAGGAACTCAACTCAGCCAGCTCATGCCTGGGTATTCAAATTACCCTTCCAAACCCCGTCCCCCCAGCTGCCCTCTGCTGGTTCAGCTCTGATGCTGCTCACCGGCCCCCCAAAACTGGATCAGGACTGGGGGTGAGGGTTTTCGGTGTTAAACGGGATGAAGAAAAAAAAAAAAAATAGAACGCCAAGGAGACTTTTCGAGTGTAAGCTCTCCAAACTGCTTCCCTTATCCAGGATAGCTGCCTCTCCGTTCTCCTCTGCCTCCCCCTCCTCAAGTTTCCTCCAGCCTGGCTGCGAAGGCGGGCAGTCTCCCCTCTTCCCTTCGTACCACCAGACAAACGGAACACCATCTCTTTCCTTTTTCTTCTTTTTGCTTTTGGTCTTAAAGCATTTCTCTGTTGATCTTTGGGGAGTACGTCGGGGGAAGGGAGACAAGATTTTAAGGAATCAAAGATTTAACATCTCGGCCTTATAGTCTTATACTCCTCTGATAGGAGTTCCTTTTTGCTGTGTTATTTTGGCTGCTACTCTCTGGCCTTGCCTTTAAACCCACTCGAGGTCTGGGGAGGGGACAATTGGTGGTCAGTTGGGGGACAGTTCTCTGGTCTGCAATATCTTTAGCCCCTGCCTCTTTGGCTTACACCCCTCCCAGGCACAGAGGCTTGGCTCTGAGCCAGGTGGCCGAAGATTGCCCTGGAAGGGTTGTGAGTGGTCAGACAGGTGACTGCGAGCTGGGACGCCTGAGGCCTGCCCCGACTGAGTCACTGCGCTGTTGTTGTCACTATCCTTGTTGAAGTCCCTGCTCAGCGCCCCAGACCTCTGTGGAAGCAGCGCCAGCTCCTGTCCTTCCAAGCTTTCCAGAGAAGCTAGTGGTCTGATGGTGAGGCGAATGGGCTGGGGGGGGAGCAGAGGGCGTCTGGGGCGGTGGGGAGACCTGGGCCCTGGATCGGTGCCTCTCCTCCCCATGCCGCTGCCTCCTCTTCCTCCTCCTCCATGTCGGGGGCCTGGCGGAGGGAGGATTTCCATCTTCTCTCTGTCCCCTGCCCCTCACACAAGAAGCTCTCCTTCCTCAGCTCCCCCTCTGGCCCTGGGACCCCCCTGCCCAGCGGTGCAGGCCCCAGGGGCCTCTCAGCCTCGCCACAGTGCCCTCCCCACCCCAACAACACAGGCACAGTCCACGATGACCCCCACCTCTGCTCCCCCCTCTTGGGGCTCTCACTCCGACCCACCCCTGGCCTCAGTGACTCCCCCTCCCTCACGCCGATGCCCCCAGGACCCTCCTGGGCTGCGGATAGGCCCTCTGATCCCTGAGCAGGATTATGAACGGCTGGAAGACTGTGACCCTGAAGGGTCCCAAGATTCACCCGTCCACGGGGAAGACCAGCAACCCCTGCTCCACGTGCCCGAAGGGCTCCGAGGTAAGTGGGGGTGCGGGGCTGTGAGGGGAGTGTGTTGGGGAGGGACTGGGGCTCCTGAGGGTGTGAACTGGTCACTCAGGGGACAGCCAAGTCCCAGCAGTCTCTCCTCTGTACCCAGGTTCCTGGCACCACATCCAAAATCTGGACAGCTTCTTCACCAAGATATCCTTTGTGCTCGGCCTGGCTGCAGTGACATGGGGTGGTGGTGGGGAGGGGGCCGTTCTTGGCAGGGAGGCTCTGAGCATGCTGTTTTGGGGAACTGAGGGAGGGGTTCTCAGGAAAGGGCCGTCATGCCTCAGGTTTATTTCTTGACGCACCGCCACGTCTACAGCTATCATCAGAGGAATGGTTTTGCCTGCATCCTGCTGGAGGATGTCTTCCAGTTGGGGTGAGATGCTTGTCCCACCCCTAAGCTCTGCCGTCTTGCTTCCTCAGTAGTGTCTGCTTCTGGTCCACCCAGCACAGCCACTCCCCCCAACCCCCAGCAGCCCAGGAGGGCTCCACAGGGTGGGGAGGACCCCCCAGGGCTGGCCTGGAGGCTGACCACTGTGCTCCTGTCTCCCAGACAATTCGTCTTCATTGTCACCTTCACAACCTTCCTCCTTCGGTGTGTGGATTACAACATCCTCTTCGCCAACCACCTGAACAACCGGACGAGACCTGGGTTGCTCCACAACAAAATAACCTTGGCAGATGCCATCCTGTCCTCCTCCCAATGTGCCCAGCGGTGAGTGACAGCTGGTTGGGGGAGTGGCTAGGGGAGATGAGCAGGCGAGAACCGCCCCCCCCCCAGTCCTTTTGTCACTTGGTCTGAATCAGCAGTTCTCCAGGTTTTGGGTCTTTAATACTTTAAAGGTACACCTTTAATACACTTGAACTTGATCAGGAACACCCAAGAGCTTTTGTTTATGAGAATAGTATCTATCTATATTTACCTAATTAGAGATTAAAGCTGAGAATAACTTTACAATCTAAGAGTGCAGAAGCACACATTCCATTGGCTGAAGACATGGGGTCACACACATAACCTCTGGAAAGGCCCATTGTACCCTCCTGAGGGAATGAGCGTGAAAACGGCAGAAAGCCTCAGTGTTCTGGAAAAAGTCTGGACCTTGCAGACACCTGTAAGGGCTCACGGACTCCTAGGGTATACACTTTGAGAACCACTGGTGTAGCTAGGTCCCCCTCTCTGTGACTTTTCCATCTCTCCCCAAGTCTGGTCTCCCTTTCTATTGGGCCCCCACTTTCCCACTGCCATCTATCCCACCCCACACAGGATCCGCTCCAGCCCCCTGCTGGTCTTCTTGCTGACCCTGGCTGCAGCCTTCTGGCTGTTACAGCTGCTTCGCTCAGTCTGCAACCTGTTCGGCTACTGGGACATCCAGGTGTTTTACAGGGAGGCCCTGCACATACCCCCGGTGAGCTGGGTGGGAGAGGCTGCAGACAAGGTGTGTGTGTGGGGGGGTCCTGTCGGGGGCGGGGGATAGGCAGAGACTAGGAGAGGAGCGGGGGCTGGGCAGGCAGAAGAACCCAGTGGAACACAGGCATGTGCCCAGGCCCTGAGTAACGTTAGGAGGTGGCGGACCACCGCTTAGAAAACATGGTCCTGACCCCAGTGGAATTTTGTTGATTTAGTTAGGTTATAGAAGATATATATAGTCACATGCTTGTGGTTAAAACAGTAGGTATTCAGAGGAAGGGAGGCCATCTGGCTTTACAGGGCAGAAGGAATTTGGGTGAGGCTGGGAAGGCTAGGAAATGGGAAGGCATTCCAAGCCCCAGTGCCGGAAGTGGGCAGCAGTGAGATGGCTGCCCATCAGCCGGCCTCTGACTGTCAGGCCCCCCTCCGGGGATCGCACGCCCCCATCTGGCCTCACTCCCTAATTGCAGCGAGCCACTGTGATGACTCGGTCATGCTTGGCCTTTTCTTTCCTCCCCATCTTGTCCATGCTCCTTCTTGCTCTGTTCCTGAGTTCTTTTTTTTTAAGACCCAGCTCAAAGGCTACCTTCTGTAGCCAGCTTCCCTTTTCCCCTCAGAAACGCAGGACCTTCCACACAGCTCTCCTGCACAGCCAAGGGGAGGGGTTTCAGAAAGCCCCCCAGGCAGAGTGCAGGAAGGATGGAGAGGGCCAGGGGAGCCCAGGTCAGGGAAGGCAGAGGTTAGTCCACTGCTCCTCCAGGAGGCTGCTGACCCTTCTCCTCCTCCCTTCTTTCTCCTCCTCCCCTATTCCTTCCAGGGGAAGGGGAGAGCCTGGGATGGACTGGAGAGGCTGGCGTGGAGGGGCTTGACTAAGCCGGACTGGGGCAGCTGGGTGAAACTGGGCTAACGTGAGGTTTGCAGATGAGACCCAAGTGAGATCTGACAGCATCCCACCAGACACGGACACAGCCAGTGTCTTAGGCAGGTTATTCTGTTTGCGGGGCGGTATGGGACTGGGGGGGGGGGGGTGTCTCAAAGCATGCTGAGACAAGGAGGTTTCCTGTCCTGTGGTGGCCGGCACCCTAGGAACGGGGAGAGTTTGCCTTCCCCGCAGCCAGTCTGTGCTGTAGGTGAAGAACTTCCGGGCAGAGGGGGAGGGTCCAGACTATCTGCTCTTTGGGAGCTGAGATCAGATACCTGAAGAAGTTAAATGATGAGGTGTTTGTCACTTGACTCATGGCCTCAGGAGAGGCAGGGGCAGGAGGAACACAGTTCAGAAGAGGATGAAAGGAAGTAAGAAATGTCCTGATTGTTAGCGACAAGGTCAGGGGAGGGCAAGAGAGGGCAGAAAGGGAAAGGTGGCAGGTCTGATGCCTTGAAGGACACCAGCAGAGCAAGGTGGGGAGAGGGCAAATGGGGACTGTAGCTCCGGTCATCAAATGTGGGCATTGCGGTGCCAGGGAATCCAGGTCCCTGGCGCTCAACGGTGCCCTCTCCCCAGGAGGAGCTCAGCTCGGTGCCCTGGGCCGAGGTGCAGTCCCGCCTGCTGGCGCTGCAGAAGAGCGGGGGGCTGTGCGTGCAGCCGCGGCCGCTGACCGAGCTCGACGTGCACCACCGGATCCTGCGCTACACCAACTACAAAGTGGCGCTGGCCAACAAGGGCCTGCTGCCCGCCCGCTGCGCGCTGCCCTGGGGCGGCAGTGCGGCCTTCCTCAGCCGCGGCCTGGCGCTCAACGTCGATCTGCTGCTCTTCCGCGGGCCCTTCTCGCTCTTCCGCGGGGGCTGGGAGCTGCCCGACGCCTACAAGCGCAGCGAGCAGCGGGGCGCCCTGGCCGCGCGCTGGCGGCGCACGGTGCTGCTGCTGGCCGCCGTGAACCTGGCGCTGAGCCCGCTGGTGCTGGCCTGGCAGGTGCTGCACGCCTTCTACAGCCACGCCGAGCTGCTGCGGCGCGAGCCGGGGGCGCTGGGGGCGCGCCGCTGGTCCCGCCTGGCCCACCTGCAGCTGCGCCACTTCAACGAGCTGCCGCACGAGCTGCGCGCGCGTCTGGCCCGCGCCTACCGGCCGGCCGCCGCCTTCCTACGCGCCGCCGCGCCCCCCGCACCCCTGCTGGCGCTGCTGGCCCGCCAGCTCGTCTTCTTCGCCGGCGCGCTCTTCGCCGCGCTGCTCGTGCTCACCGTCTACGACGAGGACGTGCTGGCCGTGGAGCACGTGCTCACCGCCATGACCGCGCTCGGGGTCACGGCCACCGTGGCCAGGTGCTGGGGAGCTTGTCCAGAGAGGAGGGGGGCCTGCCTCTGACCGGGGATGGAGGGGCGACTCTCCCGCGAGTCCCTACCCCTCCCGCCGTCGGCGCCGCGCAGCCCTGCCGCCGTTCCGTACGTCCTGACCGCAGGCCCCTTCTCCACCCCCATCCCGCCCTTCAGGTCTTTCATTCCGGAAGAGCAGGGCCGGAGTCGCTCCCCGAAGTTCCTGCTGCAGGCGGCTTTGGCACACATGCACTACCTCCCGGAGGAGCCCGGCCCCGCGGGCAAGGCCAGCGCTTACCGGCAGATGGCGCGGCTGTTGCAGTACCGAGCGGTGAGGGTCCGGCCCGAAGAGGGGCTGTGGAGACAGCGGTGCAGCCCGCGGGCGCCCTGGAGAGAGCTGAGGACCAACGGGCTCGGCTCGCGGGGCTGGCCATCCCGGGAGCCGGGAGGCGTCTGGCTTAGAGGTTTCCGGTCCTCGGCCGGCGGCCCGGGGGATCTCTTGGGTCTGATCGCCAGCGTGGGACCCCTTGGCAACCCCCTCTGAGTTTCATCTTGCTTCCCCAGGTCTCCCTCCTGGAGGAGCTCCTGTCCCCTCTCCTCACTCCGCTGTTTCTGCTCTTCTGGTTCTCCCCTCGTTCTCTGGAGATCATTGACTTTTTTCATCATTTCACTGTGGATGTGGCTGGCGTTGGGGACATCTGTTCCTTTGCCCTTATGGATGTGAAGCGCCACGGGCACCCTCAGGTTAGAGCCCATCCCTGGCTGTGTGGGGTTGTGGGTGGGCAGGGCTGTGCTTGCCTCGCTCAGAGCAGAGCTGGGTTCCATGCCACGCTCATCGTTTGCCACCAGTGACCAGTGAGGAAGCTAGTCACTTCCTCACACCCGAGTGTCTTTATCAGTCAAACAAGGACAGTGACTGTAGCTAAGGCACAGGGCTGCGAGGATTACAGGAGAGGATGTGTACAGAAGCTGACAGAGCTCTCAGCACATTGAAACTCCAGTACGTGGGAGGCAAGACTGCCGAGAGGTGGAGGTATGAGCTGGAGGGGCTGGAAGAAGACAGTCAGGCCAGCCCTGGGGTCCAGTGTGAACAGGCTGGGACGACGCTAAGCCCACGCCCTCCACTAGCGCTGGCTCTGGACCCAGGTCCTGCTTTGCTGCTGTGTTCTTGGGTGATCTTGAGCAAGTCCCCATCATAGCGTCTGGTCTTTGACCCGGGAAGCGGCCAGTGTTTCCTGTCCCGCCTACCCCACAAGGCTTCCACCGAAGCTATAAAAGCAGTGTCCACAGCATCTGAATGACTGGCTGATTTTGTTCTCAGTGGCTCTCGGCCGGCCAGACAGAGGCCTCCCTGTCTCAGCGCGCAGAAGATGGAAAGACTGAGCTCTCCTTGATGCGGTTCTCCCTGGCCCACCCACAATGGCGCCCCCCAGGGCACAGCTCCAAGTTCCTGGGGCACCTTCGGGGCAGGGTACAACAAGATGCCGCAGCCTGGGGCGCCACCTCCGTTCGCAGCCCCCCCACGCCTGGGGTGCTCAGCGACTCTTCCTCACCTCTGGTGAGTTGCAGCCTGGGTGGCACTTCTGTCTTGACCACTGCCAGGCCCTCCGGTCCATCTCACGTTCTGTATTAACCCGCTCCCTGGTCTAGCTTGCTCTCAGGCCTTTCCTAGGCCTCCTCCCTCCACTTCTGTTCTCTCTTCTGATGCCCTCTTCTCTTGCTTCCAGCCCGAGACCTTCCTAGCCAACCTCTTGGGGCAGCCCCTCCTGCCCCCACGGGACCTGAGCCCCACAGCCCCCTGCCCAGCTGCAGCCACAGCCAGCCTCTTGGCCTCCATTTCCCGCCTTGCCCAGGACCCGAGGTTAGAGCGGGGAGGTGGGAGAGGCACAGCAGCAGCGGGGCGGGGGTGGGGGTGGGGGGAGCTTGTCCTCCAGGAGGAGTCTGCAGGGACCCTGGGAAGGGGAGATCAAGTTGGACTCTCATTGAGGGGTGCAGGGGGGAGGGGCATGTTTTTGGTGTACTGTGTCCTCTGTTCCAGCTGTGTGTCCCCAGGAGGCACTGGGGGCCAGAAGCTGGCCCAGCTTCCAGAACTTGCTTCTGCTGAAATGAGTCTTCATGCCATCTACCTGCACCAGGTGAGCCGAGGGTTGCCAGAAAGAGAAATGTGGGAAGAAAGCAGCTGAATGAAATGGAGATGGGTGTGTGTGTGTTGGGGTGGGTAGAGTGTAAGGAAATACTTGGTAGGAGCTGAAAGAGGAGATCTGAAAAGCCTCTGCCCCTAGTCCAGGGGTTGGGTTCCCACTGTGGGGCACAAGAGAGCCTGTCATTCCTCTTCCTTCCATATAGCTCCATCAGCAGCAGCAGCAGGAACTGTGGGGTGAGGCTTCAGCCTCTTCCCTGTCCAGGCCCTGGTCCAGCCCCTCCCAGACACTCTCGCCTGACGAGGAGAAGCCATCCTGGTCAAGTGATGGTGAGGTGGTCAGGGTGTGCAGGGGACAGACCCTGGGGGGACAGTGGGCTTCACCACACCAGCCAGCTGATGGCTTTTCTCACCAGGCTCTAGTCCTGCCTCCAGCCCCAGACAGCAGTGGAGAACCCAGAGGACCCAGAATCTGCTCCCTGGAAGGTTTCAGGAGACCACGGACACCCAGAAGGAGCCTGGTCTGGCCCCTAGCACTGACTGAGAGGGCTCCTTGGGGTCAGTGTTGTCTAATAGAGTGAGAGGGTAGGGTGGGTGGGAGCTGGGGAATGAACAAAAAATTGGGTGGAGCCACACTTGGAGGGATGGGGGCAGTGGTGGGAATTCAGGGTGATGGGGATGGTCATCTTTGCAACCTAAACCGCTGAAATGCTTGCCAAGAGCCTTCTCCTCCCCCAGGTTCCCTGGCTTATCCAGCTGTAGGAGATCAGACAAGATGGAGTGGAAGGACATGACGCCGAGCCTTCTTTAGAGAGACCCACCCCCCCAGACCGGAGGCCTAAGGAGGCTTTAGTTGGGCAGGAGTTGGGGGAGATTAGTGATGAGCTCACCCCAGAGAGCAGAGAAAGGGTAGGAGAGGAGATGCCAAAAGATCTGGAAACAAGTCTCAGAGATGATCCCCACCTGGAGGGGCTGAGGGGACACCACCCCAACTAGCTGTTCTTGACCATCTGGCTGGGAGGCAATCACCAGGTATCCTTAGGGTGGAGGACAGGGCCAAGGTAGAGGCCTAGCTAAATGTAAGGGAAACAGAGAGATGGGACCTGATGGCAGTGTGCTCTCCAAGCCAGCCTGGACTTCAGGGTCCCGTGGGACTTGTGGAGGAGAGCTGTGGGGAATTGTGAGTGGAAAGAGTACGGAGGGCTGATGTTTTTGGAGTTCAGCACTGATGTGATGTCAGAGGAAGTAGGTGTGTCTCCTCTTCCTGCTTGAAACCAGCAGTAAAGGTTGCTCAGAGCTGTGTCGCACATCTTTGTGACCTTAGTCTCTGGCATTCCCACTCCTGGCAGCTGAGGGCTGTACCTGCTTCTCAATCAAGAGCAAAGAAGCAACACCGTGCTCTCTCTGATTGGCTGGAAACCACATTTCTAGAGCGCTGGGTCAGAGTGGAGTATGTAGGCTAGGACCGCCTTCCAAAGAATTACCACAACCTCGATCTGCACAAATTAAAAGACAAAGCTTGTTCTGTAGTTTTAATTGACGGGGCTGGGTTAGGCATCTTAGAAGCTCTCATAACATCTGGTCCCGTCTCTTATGGTGAATCTTCAATAATAAATATTTGAATCATTTAGAGATTAGGTTTCAAGATAAGGTACTCCTGAGAGAGATAAAGGGAATCTAAAACTCACCTAAGGAACACAAAAGGGATGACAGTGGGCCCTGGGAGGGGGCCTCCGGACCCGGGGCAAGTAAACAGACCTAGAGAGGGACATTTCCCTCATTCCCGGGAATAAGCAATTAGGGCAGATTCCGGACAAAGATGGGAAGGCACCTCAGGAGGGGAGAGGTGGCTGGTCTGGTAACGCCGCCAGGAGAGCGGCAGAGCCGGGGTGGACTGACGGCTCCTCTCCCGGAACTGGGATGGAAAACGAGGGCTCTCAGGGGCTGGGGGTGTCTGGCCCCGGCGGGTCGAACGCCCAGGGCACTGCGCCCCGCAGATGTCGCTCCTGCAAGGAAAAGCTCTGGGTGCGTATGCGGCTTGTCACCTCCTGGGTGCGCAGTGTGAGCCCGAAAATGTCCTCGTGATAGCGTTGCTGATCCTGCGGGGGAAGAGGGCCAGAACGGAGGTGGGATCCAAGTAGGAACGGGCCCCGCCCTGGGCATGACCCCGCCCCGGCATGGCCCCGCCCCCCGCACCCGCAGCACGCCGATGACGTCGCCGGCCTCGTCGAGCTCCATGTCGCCCTCCGTCGCTAGGATGCGCTGCACCGTCTGCAGAACGCTGGTTGCCATGGTGACGTCGCCGCACACAAACATGTGGCCCCGCTCGAGGCACAGCACGCGGTGCACCTCAGCAGCCAGCTCCGTCCGCAGGATGTCCTGCACGTAGGTCTGAGGGGAGCCGGGGTTAGGGGCGTGCTCTGGGGGGCTTTGGGGTGTGGGGGTCCGGCCCGAGTGCTAACAGTTTTTCCTCCGGCCAGGCGGTGCCTAAGTGCCGGGCGCGGGGTCTGGAGAGGTGGAGCCAAGCCAGGGGCGGGGCTAGGGCGAAGGTGAGGGAGCCCGGGAGGCACGCGGGAGGCGCTGAGTGGGGGCGGGTGCCTGAGCCCGCGAGCGGGGCGAGAGCCGAGGGGCGGGGCGGAGAGTGCGCCCTAGAGGGGGCGGGGCCGGGCTTGCGCACGCCCCTCCCCTCTCCCCGGAGCGCCCCTCCGCCCTCCCGGGGTGCCGAGTCTCAGGTTACCCCCGCTCCCTCAGGGTGTCGCACCTTAGGGCTGTCGGGCTCCCGGGAGAAGGCGGTGAGGACGCGCCCAAAAACTCCGCGCTCCTGGGCATCCTGCACCTCGTCGCGGTAAAGGTGGTCGAGCTGGGAGCATCGGCAGCCGAACACCAAAGTCATGGGGGCGGGCTGCAGGCCTGCGGGCAGCGCTGCGGCTTGGGAGCGTCCTCTCCCTGGGCCGCAGCCCTAGCAACACCTCCCGCTGGCTGGCCTCGCCGGGGCGGACAGCCCGTGCCTTTCGAATAGCAACTACCACTCCCGGCCGTCTAGCCTCCAGGAGAGTGCAGGATGCTCTCAGAGACCCTGTCTGACTCTGGTTTCCAGAGAGGAGGCTCACAGAAGAGCAGCGCACAGGAGGTGGTGGCTCTTCCGGTGGAATGACCAGTGGTAGCATTGCACTAGAACGTGGGGCTTCTGACTTGGAATTCCAAGCCCTGGGCACCGTCTAACACAGAAGTTCGGGGACTCCACCTAGCCCTTTCCCCCACGTCCTCACCTTACACATCATCTGCCTTCCTATCAGTCACAGCCCCTTTCTTTTGATTTATCAGCTGCCTTAAGCCCCTGTGTCCAGCCTGAACATCCTGTGGCTTCGTGAGTCTTGGACACACGTAGCTGAACTCTGGCACAGTCCCAAGTACACTCTGGGCATTTCTGCCTTCTGAGTCCCAGCCCCATCCTCTGCAGATTTTCAGTTCCCCTTGTCCCCTTGTCCTTAACCCAGTTTCCACACCTACTTTGTGTCTGGCTCCAGGAAGCCAGACCAGCAGGGGCACTGCCCTCCCCTTGGTCTGATAAGCTTCTTTTCACCTCTGTGGCCCATTGCTTGCCCTCCTTCCTACCTGGCTTCTGTCACCTAGTCCCTGTCCCTTTCCCCCTAGATTGTGTGACTTCCTCCTGGCCTCCATTCATTCCCCTGGCCCCCAGTCTCACCTTTGCTGTCAATGTCATGCAGCCGCTCCTGCCAAAATCCCCGGAAGGGGGCAATACCTGTGCCAGGGCCCACTAGGATGCAGGGCAAGGTGGGGTCAGGCGGCAGCCGGAAGGAGGGAGCCCTAGTGGAGGGATACTGTGTCAGGCCCCTGTGCTTTCCCACCTCCCACATTCTTACCGACGTGGACTGCGGGGAGAGAGGAGAACTCAACATTTGTTGGCAAATGGTTGTCAAATGCTCACGACACAGTCTAGCTCAGAGTGGGCATGGTGTGTTTATGCAAAGAACTCTACCTGCAGGCAGAAAGTCCATGGACATGTGTTTCTGGAGGCTGGGTCCAAGGGAATAGGATTTAATTTGAACTGAAGAATGTTCTGATATCTCAGTTGGAGATTTACAACATATGGGAAGGGAAAGACAGCTTTTGGATCATAAGGCGTTCAGTGAGTGTTTATTTTAAATTCTAGCCTTGATGTTGGTATTTGGTTTGTTCAGTGGATTGGTACAGTTTGGGATATAGCCTCCTGAATGGGTTTGAGTTACTGGACATAACTGGTGTCTGTTCTGGAAATACTTTTAAGTCCCCACTGCTCCCCCTGCCCGCCCCGAGGCTTTGGGTCCTGGCTGCTGGATGAGGCAAGGCTTTTGAACCCAGCATCAGGGAAGGGTATCCTGCACTCTTTTACTTTCTTTGAGTCCCCAATGAGGCTATGGAGACCTTACTTGTTCTCCCTGGACTCAGTGGGGACCTGACCTTGAATAGGGGCACAGTTCCCAAGTGCCACACCTCCCAGTATCAGACTGACCTGAAGGATGTAGTGAGGGACATAGTTTACCTAAAAGCAGCAGGGCCTGAAGGTCGACTCCCAGCCCTGTCACTGGGAGGGGAAGCTTTGGGACAGGGCCCTAAGTCCAAATTAGTGAAACACCCAAAGCTTAGTTGAAGTTCCCCGTCCTCGCATGTGTTAGGTGGGTCCTCCCTGCTCCCCATCATACGCCTCACCAGAGCTCTCGCCCTCACCCTGTGCTGCCACCTGCCGATTCCTCCATCTGTTCCTGGCTATCCATGTGGCACTTTGTCCACCCCTGCTGGGACAGACACTTTCTTTTCCATGCCCCTTCCACCTCTATCCCCTGAAGCCCTCACTTACCCCCTGATGAAGCAGGGTACGGGATCCCCGGCCTTCAGCTGGCTCAGCCACGTCGAGCAGACTCCATAATGAAGGGGGCCCAGTCCGTCTGGGGGTTGCGGAGGAGAGGGTGCCAATGAGGGGCCCGTCCCGGGGTCACCGTGTGGCCCTGGCCCCTGGCCCTCCGTCACCTCACCCTGTGTCCTGTATGCTAGCACAGCTACTGTGAGGTGGATCTCTCCTGGGTGGGCGCTGGGTGCCGAGCTGACTGAGTAGTACCGGGGCTGGAGCAGGGGCAGCTGGGTGAGGAGCAGCGGTGCGGGCAGGGCCACAGATGGGAACTGCTCCAGCACCTCCAGCAGCGTGGGGCAGCGGAACCACTTCCACTCCTCGTACTGCCGCGGGTCCTGGTGGGAGCAGGGTGCAAGGGGTTCAGATCCTTCTGACCCTGCCTGCTGACCTCCCTTCTTGACTCGTCCTGAGCCGAGCCTCCTGGGGTCTCTCCCTTCTCAGCTCAGGGTGACAAATATTTCTTGAGCACCGAGAATTCAGAGATGAATTCTGAGACCCAGAGCTGGGCCTTAAAGCCCGGGGTGTGCTAGCCAGATAGACCCCCTTCCCCACCTGGCTCATCCGGCTCCTGAGCCCCCGCCGCCCGCTGGGGCCACCCGCACCTGGCTGAGGCTCTCGAGCTCCTGCTGTTCGCTGGACTCTTCGGCCAGGGTGCTGAGCAGTCGAAGGAGTTGAGGACTGGGCGGGGAAGTGATGTCCAGGAAGAAGGTGAGAGCCTGGCGCAGCGTGCATGGGGGCAGCCGGGGGTCCCGAACCCAGCCAGGGGGCGGGCCACCTGAGGGGTGTGATGTACAGGGGAGGTCTGAGGAAGGGGCCAGCCAGAACTACAGAGTCTGAGTTGGTCGTTGCTTGGGGGTATCCTGAGACTGACCATGCCTTGTGTTTGATCGGAGACCTTGCCCTTGAACGGTGGTGGTGGTGGGCCTGTCTGGGAAGCTCCTGTGTGTGTGTGTGTGTGTGTGTGTGTGTGTGTGTGTGTGTGTGTTTGGGGGCCCCTAACTGGTTTGGGTTGGTCTGGGTTCTTACTCTAATGCCAGGCATCCACGTGCCAGGAGGTAGACCCGAGGCCAGCTACAGAGCAGGCTAGGCTGTCAGGAGGAGATCTTGGGGGGAGCCCAGAGAGAGGCAGCAGCCTTTTGTGGGGAAGGGTACTGAAAAAGGAGCCACGCTCTGTAGACCCTCTAGCCACAAGGTCAGCCCCACGGGAGGGAGCACAGTTGGCTCTGAGCACAGGCATTACGGCTGTGAGGGGAGGTGGCAGTCCTCTACCAGGTCCTCCACCCTGAGGCCAGGGGGACAGAGCAGGCTGTCACTCGTTCCCCTGACTGCTCTACCTTACCCGGGCTACCCTTCTCCAGCTGCTCCACAGCCACGGGCTCGCTGGGTGGAGGCGGATCCTCAACACGGCTCAGCAGCGCCTCCACGAGGCCGGGCCGGTTGGGCGGGCAGATGCCTATGTGATCCCCGGGCTGGTACTGTAGGGCCTCCTGGCCTCCAGTGTCTAGGCGCACTAGGATGGTGGCCCGGCTGTGGGTGAGGGGTTGGGGCAGTTAGAAGCAGGCAGGGAGGGCATCGGGGGAGCATGCTGGGACAGAGGGAAGGAGAGGCCAGGATGGGGTAGTGGCGGGGAAGTGGTCCTCCTCACGTGGACTTGCTGCTTTGCAGGTTTTCCACTGAGAGGACTGTAGCCTGGAACATCTTTCTCCTGTGCACGTGGATCAGGCCTGGCGGGAGACTGGGACTGAGCCAGGAGCCCAGCCAGGCCCCTGACAGTGGGTCCTGTCCTAGAAGGACCAGGGGTCAAGAGGCCGGCCAGAGCCTCACCTGGCAGCAACTGGAGGCTCTCGGCCTGGGTGCTCAGCCGGTATCGCTGGCGTTTCCAGCTCCGTTTGGGGCTGAATATGTCCCGGGCAGCGGCCTTGGCATCCTCTCCCACGCAGAAAGTCTCACAGGAGGCCTGAGGGGCCAGGGGGTGAGGGCTGAGGGCCTCTGGCCCCCAGGGAGGGCCGGAGCAGTGAGGAGCTCAGGAGGCTGAGGCAGGAGGTTGAGCTGGGCTGTGGGGTCCCCAGTGGCCCCTTCTCTTCCTGGGATGGTGGGAGTACGTGTGTGGTGTGCCCAGGAGCGGGAGGCGCCCTTCCGAGGCCCCCTCCTATGGCCGAGCCTGGCAGTGTGTGTTCGTCGTCCCATTTCATGGCTTGGCCACTGCACTAGCTCTCCCTTTGCACATTTTCACTTGTGTCACACCCACTGGTTCCTTAATCTGGTGTTACTCTCAGGGAGCGCGGTGCTCGGCACACGGTAGTGCTCGGAGCTGTGTTCAAATTCTGACTCCTCCACTCACCTTCCACGTGCCCCACTGGCCCCTCTTTCCCCCTCGCTAGGTCCCGGGGAGGATGAAATGAGATGCTTTATGTAAAAGCCCCCGGAGTGGGAGACCAGATTTGGGTGGCTGTGGGAGGGGTCTCAGGCTGCTCTGTCCTTCTTGCTTTGCTCTCTAGGGCTAGAGGGCCTCGGGGCAGGACCCCTGGGAGGGTGCAGATCCTATCCGTCTCCATTCAGGTGGGAGTCCTGCAGACGGCTGGCTGCTCAGGCCGGGGCTTGAAATCCAGGGCTCACCCGTGATTGGTTGCTCCTTCTCCTCCCAACACGGATCACCGGTCCTGCTAATCTTTCTTTTGTGTGTTTAAGGTCTTATATCTCTTCCTTCCTTCCTCGGCCCCCTCCCTTCCTTCCTACCCTCTAGTTTGTTCAGCGTCTTCCTGCTTCTAGTTGGATGTTTCCCTCATTGACCCTGCATCTCTAAAGCCGTATCCCCAAAATTTCACCTTTTTCTTCTTTCCTCGCTTCCAGTCGCTTCCTTTTATCTTGTTTTCCTTCTTACTCTCCTTCTCCCAGTCTGAGCCTATGTATTTGTTCAGCTTCACTTTCTCCTCCCTAGCAGACCCTCCTCCAGCTTCCTCCCCTATCCCCAGCTGGCCTCCTGCGTGTCCCCGCTGGGCCCCATCAAGCCAGACCCGCCCAGCTCAAGCCTGGGAACCCTGGATGGGCCAGCACTGCCCTGAGGGGGCATCGGGACAGGGAGAAGGGGTCTGTTCACCTCCAGACATAACCCCCAGACCAGGCAGAGCTGCCTCTGGGGGAAGCTTAGCTCTGGGACCCACCCCTCCTTGCACTCCCCTGAGCTAGGACACCAACTGTCCAGGCACCATCGCAAGCCTGTCTGGCCTCTGACTTCCTGTAGGTTCTCTGCTGGCCTCAGCTGCAGCCCTCACTTCTGTCCAGCCTTCTCTTGGGCCTTCCCCTCTCCCTCCACCCTGCCTGACTCGCATGCTGTCCCCCTAGGCTCCCACTCAGGGACCCGGTCTGTGCCTGGATGAAGCCCTGCCTGCTCTCCTCCGCCCGGGCCAGGTGCCTCCCGTGTTGTTAGGGCCGCATCATCCCCGCTGCAGATGGAGCCAGAAGGGCTGGCTGCACAGGGGCAAAATGAGGACAGATTTTGGAAGGAACAGGATGGGAGCAGAGGACCAAGCAGAGTCAGGGCAGCCGCAAGGCCTCCAGCCTCACTATTACATGTCTCAGGGGGAGGGCTGGGGGTGGGAGTGAGCCAGAATCGGGGTGGGAGGGGAAGCCTGGGTGACACGTTTGAACAGGCCCCGGGGCTCACCTGGAAGGCGGCCTGGGCCCAGCCACGGAAGGCCTCCTCCTGGCCACACAGCTCATCTCCCTGGCCCAGCTGCAGTAGCCGCTCCCCGCCCAGCTCTTCCAGCCGTGTGTCCACCGCACGAGCAAAGGCGCAGAAGTGGGGGTATGCCCGGGAGCCCAGCCCGAACACACAGAACCTGGGGTTCAGGGAGCCGTCACTGGAGCCCACGCCTGTCCCCGCCCCATGTATGCCCAGGCAGATTGCCCTCCTTCCCGTGCCTCCCCACACTGCAGCTCCCACACCTGAGGGTCCCCAGGGCCCCTGCGCTGTCTGTGTTACTGGACTCCTTTCTCTTCCGCCTCCAAGAGGACACCAGCGGGTCTGAGCAGGAGACGCTGTTGAAGCGGATTTTGTAACTCCTAGCAAGAGAAGACAAAGACAGGGCTGTCACAGAGAACTGGGAGCCTGGCACAGGCTCAGACACAGTGCGGGGACAGCTCTGGGGTCTCTTCATCTGGGATAGGAAAGACCCTGCCCTTGAACTTGGCTTTGTCACCTGGGGACCTCTGTGCCTTCAGGCCCCACTGTGCCTCCCTTCCCCTCTCTGAAGGGGACTGCAGGACTGATCAGCCCTCAGGGTCCCGGGGACTGCGAGTGGCCAGGTCAAAAGGAAGGAGGGCATCCTGAGGTATAACGGGGTTCCCGACCTCCTCACATTTGTCCTCCAGCTTGTTGGAGGCATGGAGAGAGAACATTTCAGCCCTCCTTTCCTCAGTGTCTCCAGATGCCTCACTGCCCTCCCTCCCACCTCCCCCCAGGCTCCCAGCGGCACTCACTTGTGCTGTTCTGGCCGAGGAGAGCTGTTGTAGGGGCCGGACATCTCCATCAGGGCTGCTGCAAAACTCTGGGGAGGGGAAGTGTTGGTATCACGGTTAGTTTTTTTTAATTTCAAACCACACAGAACTTTAAAACAGCAGTCAGCTGATCCTTATTGCTTGTAAATTCTGATTTTATTTTGTTTTGAAAATTTTAAAACCGGTATTGGCTTTTTGAAAACATGATAGCACCATAAAGGAATACAAGAGAAAAATTGACCCTTACCTTTCCTCCAGTCCTCATCCCCAAGGCATGTGCCCTGTGGAGAGGTGTTTAACCTCCCAGATATGTCTGGTTATACTTCCATATCGATCTGCATTTATAGTTTTTCCAAAAAGTAAAAATGGGGCCACACCATACTTACCTTCTCTTTCTTCAGTAACCAATCATGGACCTCCTTCCAGGTCAACACACCAAGACTGACCTTCTTTTGAATGGCTGCCTAGTGTCCCCACATTTGCAGGGAGCACGTGTGGGAGACTTCCGTCTGACTCAGGATATCTGTGTGGTGTGTGATCAATGCTCAAACCCTTGTATATATACATGCCCGCCTCCTCTTTTATTTGTTTCGGGGGGGGGGGTAGTCCTTGCAAGGGGTGTTTCCGAGTCAGGATTTAAAGGCAGGATGAGGCGAGTGGTCAGACTGCCCACAGCAAGAGGAATGCTCTTTGCTCCCTCCTGCCAACACTAGACATGGCCAGTCCTTAATGTTTCAGCCACCTTGACAGGTGGAAGACAGCCCTCGGTCTCCCTGCATTGCCTCTGTTGCTAGTCGGTGGCACCAGCCTCTTCTAGGAGGCTGAGCCATGTCCTGTGCTGCCGTGAAAATAGCTAAGAGCTACGCGGAACAGCTTTGCACAGTAAAACCCCAAATGGGGCAAGCCCGGCACACCCCAGCGACAACTGCAGGTGCATTTGGGTGGTGGGGCTTTAAGGTCACCGTGATTAGTGTGTACTACCTTTATTTTATTTTTTTTCCCCTTAATATATTTTTTGAACCTTTTGTTGAAGTGTAATACGTTCAGAAAAGCACACGTATCAAAAACGTACAGCTTTCTAGATTTTTCACAAATGGAACCTCCCTGTGTCATCAGCATCCTCTCAGGAAATGTCGCTAGAACCCTAGAATTCAGCTTCAGACCCCTCCCAGTTCCCTGTCCCACCCTGGGGACCACCCTCTCCCTATTAAAACACCATGGATTCCTTTTGCCCATTTCTAAACTTAACACAGAGCGAACCCCACAGTCCCAATTCTGTTGTGCTTGGCTTCTTTCCCTCTCCCCTATGTTTTCAGATTCATCTCTATCTGGTGGTTGTGATCCGTTCACCCTCACTGCTGCACAGAATTTGAATAGACCACAATGTATTTATCGCATCTGCCATGGACAGTCATTGGAACTGTTTCCAGTCTGGGGCTATTATGAACCACACTGCTGTAAACATTCTTGTTAGTGACTTTGGTGAATATACCCCATTTTCTGTGGGCCACATTCCTAGGTTTGCTCCATTATAAAAAAATGAGGTGAAATTTACATACACTGAACTGCACAGAACTTAGAGGGGCAGTTCAATCCCTCTGGCAGGCTGGCAGTTTTTTGTTTTTTTGTTTTTGTCTTTTTCAAAGTTAAAGATACACCTACCAGATGACCGAGCAATTCCACTCCTAGGTATTTATTCAAGAGAAATGAAAACATAAGCCCACAAAAGCCTTGCCCAAGAATGTTCATAACAGCTTTATTCATAATAGCCCAACCCTGGAAACGGCCCAAGCGTCCGTCAGCAGGAGAACGAAGAAACACACGGCATGTTCACACAGTGAACGCGGCTCGCTGCTCGGCAGTGAAAAGGAGCGAGGCACCGAATTGCTCACTGTGAGATGAGCCTCAGGCTCCGGCGGGGTCTCTCTGTGTGCTCCCCGTTCTCTGACGTCCCAGAGCGGGCGAAACTGACCGGGCTGGTGGAAGGCATGGACTGGGAAGGGGCTGGCTGGGGGCACTGACAAGGGGACGTTCAAGGGCACTGACAAGGACGCCTGGGGAGTGGACGTGTTCTCTGTCTTCCTAGAGTGGTGGGTCATGTGGGTGTAAATACCACTTTTATACTAACAAAGTAACGGATTCTATTATTCTTTACAAGGCAGATGGGAATGAGGGCTGAAAGGGGCGCATGGTGGTGGAGGGGGAGGCTTGCCTCAGGCCTCTGCTTAGGGCTGCTGGAGAAGGTATCTAGTGCTCAGGGGACGTTTATCACCCGGAAGCTGCAGCAGCCAAGGGCACGAGCAGTGATTGTCACCGCAGTGGCCCAGGGCAGAGAAGCTGGGAAGATAATGGCTGATACTAGTGTTCGTGGTGGCACTCTAGTTTGTTTCTTTGAAGATTTGTGCAGAAAGTGAAGTTGCCTAATCTGTTGACGTCTGAGCAGTGCTCTGTGTTTTGTTGAGGAAAGAAGAAAAGGGAAAGCTGAAATTGAGTAGTAAGTGGGGTATCGCTGTTTTTCTAACTCGTCAGTGCTTGAGAGCAGTCTAACCTCGCTGGCCGGCCAAGTGCCTTCCACATATTAAATACTTGCACGGATAATGGAAATGACCCGGGGACACACTGAAGCAGGTGTGTGTGTGGTGGGGCTGGAGTCGTGCTCGTGCGGGCTCTCGGGTCCCAGTGGAATGTCTATACTCGCACTCTGGGGGACTCTCAAGGCATCTCCACACTCCATCGTGGAAGTGGGGTTCCTGCCCAGCCACCCCATTTTGAATCTCCCCTCATTTCCAGTGGCCCCTTCCTGCTAGGCCTCACCTCTCCATTCTCTGGGGGGTCACCATTCCCAAATGTACTGGTCACCACCAACACCAGCGTCTCATGCTCAAGGGACACCACATCGTACTCATCCATGCACAGGACCTGTGGACGAGGAGAAGACTGATGTCCCAGGGACTTGGCCTCTGCTGTCCTGGCAGGGCACAGTTCAGACCCTGACTCAGGCCTGGACTCAATGCTTGAATCCATCTGGATCCTGGGCCTCCTCCTGGGCTCTGACTTGTGACCCTCTTCTGTCCTCCAGGGCACATCTGAAGAATGGATGGGCGCCTTCCCCCTTCCCTGATCCCTACTCCTCTGGGCTTAGCCCTACCCGGGGGTCGAAAGCCTTCCGGAAGAGTCTCCCCAGCTGCTGTGCGTAGCTCTGGGCCCGGCCGGTCTCGGAGCCATACAGGATGGTCGCCTTCACTCGCTTTGCCATCACGGTGCCCATGAGCGAGGCTGAGATCTTCACCGCACTGTGGGCGAGGGCAGGGTCAGGGTGGTCCCAGGCACACTGAGCCAGGGCTGCCTCAGATGCATGGCCAAGCAAGGTCTTAGGGCCCTGAGTAGTGGCTGTGTGGGGGTGGGGGCCTTCCCACTGCTCCAGCTGGTCCCCTGGGTGTAGGGGAGGGGTGGCACTCCTAGGGCACCTACTTGGCCACTTCCTTAAAGGTCTTCTTCCTGGTGATGCCGGTACCCTTGGATCCACTCCCCTTCCATGGGTCTGGCTGCAGGGGAGCGATGGGGGGAGTGGAGGAGGAGATAAGTAAAACATTTGGAGGCCCCTGGGGGCTGCTTCATTAGAGCTGGCCACAGTGGGTGAGAGCCAGCGGGGTGGGCACCTGATAACGGAAGGCGGGGGACAGGACGTAGTTGACCATCTCCTGATGGAAGACAGGGGTGAGGCTGCCAGAGATGGGGGGCACAATCCAGGCCCAATCGGCAGGGCAACCCCCCCTAGCCTTCTGCTCGTTCTCCAGGTGCTTCATGAAGGAGGCGGTGGCAGCATGGTGGTCCACGATGGTCACTTTGGCCAGCTGGGATTGGGGAGGCAGGGGCTTAGATGGCACCCTGGGTCCCCCCACGTCTAACACAGGCTGTATCCCCCCACCATGCCATCATCCCTGGCTGTAGCCCACGTGACATGCCTAAAACTCAGTGGCTGCTCCAGTCTCCCATGTCTGTCTGTCCTGCCCCTGGACCAGAACATCCTAAACTCTGGCCTGGTCCTCAGCCGGCGTGAGTTTCTTCAAACGACAATGCTCAATAGGCCTTCAGTCCTGCAGCTGGGGTTTCCAGAATCCAGGGGTCCCACACATCACAATACCCACCCTGCCCTGGGGCCTGCATTACAAGCATGCCCTACGCAACAGGGCTCCGAGCACACACTATCCCCATACTTTGGCACCTGGAAGTCTAGGCACCGTGTCCCCGGAAGTGCGGGCCCGGGGTGCCCCCTGAATCATGGTACTCCTTCCAGCTACCTCCAGCTCCTGCCTCCCCACCCCCAACCCCGGTCTCTAAGTGCCTCCCTCTCTCCCTGCTGCAACCCCTCCCCTCCTGGCCAGTCTGAGCCTGTATACCTGGTAACTGTGCAGCACGGCCAAGTTGATTTCCACCGCTGCCTTGTCTTTCCACAGGGATGAGGTTGTCCTGGTGTCTAAGTCCATGCAGACCGCCACATCCTGGAGGCGGGGGCGCATGGCATTGGTAGGGACAGGGTTGGGGGGCGTGGACGGAGTGTCTGGAACTCATGAGTAGAAGGAGTGCGGGTGGGTAGGGGCCATCGAGAGAGGCCTGACTGCTTAGTTTGGAGCCAGCTCAGGCTCTTGCCTGCCAGGTACCCTGAGCAGAGACGGACCCTGGGCCCGTTACTTCTCGGCCCTGGATCTTAACTTCTCGTCTCTAAAATGACATTGTTTTGCAAGATCTGCCTTGAGAATCTGAGGAAAGCTCTAGAGTTATAGATCCCAGAAAAATAACAGTGTGTTTGTACCAATGCATGTACACCCCTTAGCCCCCGATTTGTGGTCCCGGAGCTCTCCAAAATTCTAGTGTGGGAGGCAGCCTGGACCCGGCTCAGGTTCTCCCAGTGGCTGACAGTGTGGGGACCTATCTGTGAGACAAAGGCTCCAGCCCAGAGCAGGACGCCTTCCCTGCCCGCGCGTCCTCACCTCCAGGATATTATATCGGTGAGGGTCACACAGGTTCCGCGTGCCAATCTCAGTGCTCATGTACCAGCCGCTGAAAGGGGCCGCAGGGAACTCCAGGCCCCCAATTTCCAGCAGCATGTTGCTCACCGCCGGGAGGGCATACCAGCGCAGGCCCAGGGCCGCAAACCACTCCAGCCTGAGGGGTTTGGGCGGGGGATCAGGCTGCCTGTGGGGCTTGGCCAGCCTGGCCACACCCGGGCTGCCCGTCCTCCATCTGACCCAGTCCCTCTCATGCTCACGTGGGGTGCTCCAGGGGCACCTCGAGGACCAGCTCGGGGGGCAGAGCAAAGAGCTCTGGGGGTTCATCCGGGGCCTGGAGCAGGAGTGGCAGCACGTCAAAGCGGCCGTTTCCTGGGGTCCAGCCATGCTGGATGCAGAGCTGCAGGGAGCAGGGCCAGAGGTGGGTCTGAGGGGCCCCACCTCCTGCCCTCCTCCGGGACCCCCTTCATTGGCATCTCCCTCCTTCATCTCTGGGTACCCCCTCCCTGCTCCACTGGCCGCTCTCTGGCTGGAGCCCTGCCCCTCTGCCAGAGCCCTCATTAGCTGGCTGCCCCCTGCTCCGCCTCTCTGTGCCCACCTCGGTGATCTCCACGTTGGCGGGGTCCCCGCGCACTGAGCCATCCTGCTGCCTGTACCCCGCGTAGCGCACCAGCTGGCTGTTCCAGATTCGGAAGTCTCCACGGCCTGGGGCGCGCTGGGGGAACACTGTGATGGCTGAGCTGACACATGGGAATGACAGCTGTCAGAGCCCCGCCTTCACGGCCGCCAAGGGAGGGGTAGCATCTGGCCCAGTGTAGGGCGCACTCACCGGAGGTTGCCCCGGTTGGTGGCATACTTGATGTGGTTGCAGATGTAGGTGAACATCTCCTGGGCTGAGCTGCAATCCCGGGCATCGAACACCTGAGCCAGCCGGGGGGGGGGGGGGGGCGCGGGGCGGGAGACGGGGAGGGGAGGAGGACAGGGCTCTTGAATCTCAGCTCTAGGGGTAGGTAAGGAAGCAGGGGAGGGAGGAGCTAACTAGTCTGCAGCCTCCAAAGGCTGCTGGGGCCACTCGTCATGGTTCTTTCTCCTCTGGGAAACCTCCCTGACCATCTGCACCCATAATAACCCACTCTTTCCTGCCCTGCACCCCACACACCCAATGTAGCCTGGTCTGCTCCTTCTCTCCTGGCTGGGACCTCTCCCCACCCCTGCAGAAGCTGCTTCAGTACCCGATACAGAAGAGAGACCCAGTCTCTGCCAAACTGATGGTTGGGGAAGGGCACCAAGTGACAGGGAGGCCACCTAGGGATGTGGGTGGTGAGTCCCCCATTACCCACGTGCTCAAGCAGAGGCAGGTGACCGCAGCCAGCCAGCAGACTCTCCTCGAGCATGCTGCTGATGGGAGAGCGCTTGGCTGCGTGAGGGGGCTGTTCGGGGAGTCTGCCCGTCCTGATGTTCTGAGATTGGGAGAAGCCCCCTTGACTGGCTGAGTGGGGCCACCAGCAGGAAGCCGGGAGGTCCCTTACCTACTTGTGTTAGTGACAGAAGCAAGGGGTTGGCAGTGGCTGGCCTGGTGCCAAGGGAGGGATGTAGCCGTGAGTGGGATCCAATATGGAAGCTCTGATGGGTTCAAGGTTGAGCTAGAGCTTTGAACAACTTCAAGGGGATGCAAGGGTCAGACAGGGTCATTCTCTTATGGGAGACTCCTTTGGGATTTCCTGAGCATGTGGCTTTATTCCAAATTCTTTGATGGCCAGTTACCGCTAAGGAGGCCAAGGGCATGGAGTGAGTCCCCGTGGTCAGCTTGCTTCTCCTGGTTCTTAGGCTGGTGCAGTGGTGGGAATGCGAAGGAGGGCGGGAGGCCAAGGTGCTGGAGGACTGGGCTGGACAAGCGAGACCCACAGGGAAGAAGCAGCGAGGGGCCCTTCCAGAAGAATGTTTCTGCCGCTCAGACAATACCTGCCCCCGGATTACCGCCCAGCCGTCCTCACTGCCTCAGTGTGTCTGGCTGTTTTTCTCCGCAGCCGGCCACGGCATCGCCATGGGGCTTAACAACCAGGCATTAGCTCACGGACTGAGGGCTCCTGAGGGGTACTGACCTCTAGTAGGATGGGCATGGATCTCCCCACTGCTTGGGACCCCCCAGGGAAGCCTCAGGAGTTGCCCTTACTGCTCCTTTCCTTTTTTCTCTTCCCCAGTCCCTATCCTAGGTGCTTGCTGGCCAGCCCCACCTGCAGCTTCCCCCACTGGATCCGGCCCACGCAGCGGGGTGCGTTACGCCAGGCCTGCTTGGCCCCGAACACCAGCTCACTCTCCCGGAGCTGGTAGGTGCCCGTGGCTGCCACCTCGGCTTCCACCTCCTGAAGCCTCTGCTCATGGGCCTGGGAGCCGCTCCTGTTGCCAAGAGGGGAGCAGAAGAAGGTCACATGGAGGGGAGAGCTTCCCCAGGCTCTGTGTGGCTGCTGGTGGGGAGCTGGTGGGTGCTGGTGTCGGGGTGGGGGATGGCAGTGGGTCCTGGGGAAGGTGAGCTTCCTCTCGAGAGCTAGGCACAGGGCCCCAGGTCAATGGACAAGGGTGTTCTGAGGGCGTCCAGGCGTGGTCTCACCTCTTGATGGAGCAGTAGTACTGGTTAATGAAGTCCCTGGCCTGACTCAGCAGCTGCTCGGCCGGTTGGGGGTCCTGAGATGGCCGGCTCTGCAGTTTCCTCGGGAACACCAGCGAGCCCAGGCAGCGTCGGGGGGTGCAGGGCCCATCCTGGGTTAGGGTGGAGGTCAGAGGCAGAGAGAGCAGGGAGCACGGAGGGAGGTCGGGAGCAGGTCAGGGTGCAGAGCCAGGGTGGGGGGCCAGAGGGAAGGTGGGTCTGGGCAGGTGTGTTTGGGGCTGGGGCTGGGACTGAAAATTGGGGTGAGGTAGGGCTGGGCTGTGGCAGGACTTGGGACAAGGGCTGGAGGCTAGGAGTCATCAGGGTCCCCCTGTGTGTCCCTTAGTTCCTCTGGCTCTTCCCAGGGTCTCTTTGAATTCAGGCAAGGGACTGGCCTTAGCCGACCCTGATATGGGATTTGGGGGTGCTCCCGGGCTTACCTGCTGTGACTGGGCACTCAGGGTATCGTAGGTGATGCTCCCCACCTCCCAGTTCTTCACTCGAGGGAACTTGGGCCCGTCCGGGGGCCGGGTGAGTGGGGGGCTGCTGGGACCCAGGGGAGGGGTCATGGGAGAGGAGTGTATTTCCTTTTGGATGTGCCCCCAGAGGCTCCTCTGACCACATCAGTCACCCCAGGGATTTATTGCTCGCCTGCCTCCCACTTCCTTACGTGTCCTCCGTCAGCCCTCACCGCCACGTTGGGGGTAGACAATATTGGTGCCCTCATTTACAGACGAGGGGCCCGAGGTCAGAAAAGTTAGGAAGCTTGCCAGAGGCCCCATGGGCAGAACTGGTCCTTCAAAACCTGGGCCTTCCTGTCCCTTGTGTCGCCAGAGCCTGAGCTGCCCAGGGCAGCAGTGGCGAGCTCCTGAGCTCTGGACCTAAGGAGGGGTCCTCATCCTTGTTCAGGGTCCATCTCTCCTCTTCTGGACACAGCGTGTCCCAGCCCCCGGAGTTGTGACAAACCCTACCTTGAGGGGGATGGAGCCCGTGGCCGCACTGAGGGAAGCCCCCGCAGGGATTCCTCAGCCCAGATTTCCCTCCCCACTCACACCCCTCCTGACAGTAAGCGTCGTGTGAAGGGAAGCCTCAGGGCCTTATCACTTCCTCCCAGAGGCTGAGGCCTGCTGTGGGGAGGAAGGGAGGGCCTCGGGGCCTCGGGTGCGCCTGTGCAAAGCCTTCCCCGTGGAGCTGCCTCCAGCCCCCTGCCTCCCTGCCCGGCTGGGCACCCCACCTGGCCTCCGGCTGCCCTTTCTCTCTTTTGAGGGCTGAGGATGCCAGGTAAGTTTGGGGGTTGATGGGCACCAGGAGGTGGGGCCTGTTTGTCTTTTTAGCCTCCCACCCCAAGGGCCTGAGTCTCCTGGGTCAGCTCTCTCCTCGTTCTGGGAGCGGGTCTTCTCACCCTCCTGTGACTATCCTCCTCAGCCCCTTTTCTTCTGTGAAATAATCATCAGTATTTGTTGAAGGCTCGCCGTGAGCTAGAAGCTTACAGCAGTCCCATGGAGTATCACTGCCATGTCCTTACTGTATATACATGAAGGCTCAGAGAGGTTAAGCGACTTGTTCAAAGTCAAACAGCTCTTGGCAACAGAGCGGCATTCCAACCTGTTCAACTGACCGCCTTTGCCTTCTGCTTTCACCGGCTGCCTGCCGGCCCTGATCCTGGCCTCTTACTGAGCCTCCTTGCTTGTCCTGTTCTGTCGGTACTGGTAGCCCTCTTGTGTGGGTGACCCAGCCCTCTTGGCTGGGCTACCGGCTCCAGCCCTTCCTGGCCCGGGGCTCCCGGGCTGGACACCCTCCCTCCTGCCCTCTGCTTCTAGCCACCAGGGCCCTTACCTGCGGTCTGGTGTGGGTGGGGGCGCGGGTGCGGGTGCCCTGCTGGGCTCAGAGGAGGTGGGGGAGGCCGGACCCTGCTTGCCACACAGCCCCAGGCCCAGGCCCAGCCCCAGGCCACATGGGGGCCCGGGCTCCTGGCCCACACTCTTCAAGTTGCCCATGTTCAGCCTTGCCTCAGCTCTGGCCCTCCCAGCAGAGCCCAGGCCTTTTCCTTAGGAAGGGGAGGGGGCAGTGGGAGGGGGCTCTCCAGTGCTGGCCCTTGCCCCGCCCCTGCCCCACACACAATGGGACAGGAACAAGGCAGGCTGGGAGGCTCTAAAGCCTCGGCTCTCTGCCCACCCAGAGGGTGGGGGGCCGGACGCCTGGGTTCCGCTCAGAGGACTAGGACTGATAAGTGGGAAGCCAGGTGTTCTTGGAGCCTTGGGGCTGGGGTGCAGGAGCAGGGGTGTATTTGAGGGGGTGGGGGTGAGGATAGGGGGTAGGGGTGGAGTTGGCAGGGTGGACAATCAGAGGGTCAGAGAGGTCCTCTTGTGTCGTCTGGCCAGAGCGGAGGACTTTCACCTTGCCCTTGCTGGCCTTGCTCTGAGCGGTTTTGGGGGGGTGAGCTCCGGGTCAGCAGCAGGGGATGGTTCCCAGACCACAGGGACCTCTACAATCACTGCAGGTGCTCTCCTTCCCTGTCCTGTCTACATCTAAATGCTCCTGGATCCCCGCCTTGGAGTGCCATGGAGCTCTTGGGGACACAGTTCAGCAAGGATGCAGTGACCCTTTGTCCTTGACTCTGGCATTAGGGTATCCCTTCCCCTCCCAGCCCCAATTTCCTGGAACCCCCGCCCCCCATGACTCAAGTGGGGGACACAAAAGAGCAGGAAGCTGCCATCTAGGGCCTCCACCCCCACCCTGTCATCCAGTGACGCACGCTTCCCTGGGGGTGGTGGGTCAGCAGATAGACCCAGCAGTCAGCGCTGAGCAGGGACTGCCCGCTGAGAAGATCTTGGAGCCCTAGCAAGAGCACGGGGCCGGGAAACTACAACTCCCGGAGGCAGATGGTGCCACCGGCACTGTTCCTGGCAGTTGTGCAAACTGGGGTTTGTAGTTCTTAGCCATCAGGGCGGGGGGGGGGGGGCTGGAGAAAGGCCATGAGCTGGGGCATTGGGGTCTGCAGGGGTCTGAGCCTCGTGGATTTGAGATCACAGGGACTAAGAGACTAAGAGAAAATATGGGAAAGAAACGGAAGTTGAGAGACTGGAATAGGCAGAGGCTGGGAGAGGCAGACAGGCAAGCAAACAAACATGGAGATTTGTGTTGGCAGAACTCCTTTGAGAAGCGTGGAGGGTAAGATTGGGGTGGGCCTGGGTGGGGGCCGGGCAGGCCGATCAGCCGGAAGGAACAGGCTGTGCTGCGAGCTCTGGGGTCACACCAAGAAGGTAGAGCCTGCCAGTTCGGAGGGAGGAGGGCGAGGGGACCCTGGAAACACGAAGAAGCCTGAGCTCCTGGACACCTGGAGAGATTGGCTTCTCCTCTCTCACAAAGGGGTGAGTGGGAGGCAGAAGCACAAGGCCTGTGCTCGGTCTGGACCTGCCCCTTGGGCCCCGTCTCACCACCCCTCTTTCCCAGCAATGCAGGGGTGGACCCAGGCCCCTACCTCTCAGACATTTTCACCAGACCCCCTATGTGGTTCCCATTCAGTCACTATCTAAAATGCACATGATGGGAAGGACTCCTTTCCCTACACTCCAGGAAATGGGGCGGTGGCTGGGCTCCTCAGGGACAGGTGACAACAAGCCTTAGAGGCTGGGTCCTCACTCACTCCAAAGCCACTCCCTGTGGTCTCCTGACCTTGGGGCCTCCCCTCCGGTCTGTGCCTCATGCTGCCACCAGAATCATCTCAAAAGCAGGGCTTCCTTCTTCCCCTGGCCCTCCCTGAACCCGCTGACCTCAGGCCAAGGCCCGGCACCACCCAGGCCCAGCCCTCGGTTCCTCAAGTGTGCTGCTCATACCTTCTCTTCTGGACAAAGGGGCTTCCTCAAGGATCCCCAGATGGTTCTCAGGCCCTTGCCTGTGCTGTCCCTTGACCTCACCCTTTGCCCTCTGACTGAAGAGACTCTCTTCCTCTTCCTCATGGGCAACCTGCCCAGGTCTCCCTTCCAGAGAGAACCTGTCACAGGAACTGCCTGCCTTCAGAACGTGCCTGGGGTTTAAGGCCACGTGCTGCCCTGGAAGCTTTAGTCTCTGAGCTGTGGGAGGTCCATGGGCTCGCCATTTCGGCCTGGTGGGCACTCCTCTGTGGCCGGTCCTCCTGGCGGCCTGGCAGAGAGCTTCTCGGCACTCACTGTGGTCTGAGCCTCTTTCTTCTTCCTTCTCTCCTTCCAGAGATGTCAGTCCTGCCTCCTGTTCTGGACACTTCCCCCACCTCCCCGTTATCTTTCACAGACACCATCCACAGTTAATCTCTTACGCTTCTATCTCCTTGGTGTGCTTCCTGGAGGATCTGACCAACACACAGCTCCAGCCGGTTTCCTTGGGGAGAACCTCTCTGCACTCTCCAGGCCACTCTGTCTCCCGGCCACCAGGCCCCTGGCAATATCTCCTGCTCGGGTTCCTCCCGGGACTGGCTCGTGGGCAGCTTGCTCTGTGTCTTGGGTTTATCTCCCAAATGAGTGTGTGTGCTCCGGGAGGCTCAGACCAGGTTCTTCTCATCTGGGATCCTGCTGGGCCCGAATCCGCAGCACCTGTAGGCGCGCCATGAACTTGTTCAGTTGCAAATACATGCAGCCCCCTCGGGATGGGAAGCTGTGTTCTGGAAGCCGTGGAGAGGGGCCCCTGAGAAAGGAGTCGGCTGAGAGGCTGGGCAGGTTTGGGTGAGCAGGGAAGGAGAGGGTCAGTGTGGTGAAGGGTGAGACATCCAAGATGGGGCACTTTCTGGCCACAGGAGATCAGGGACAGTTCAACGCCGTGGGACTGGTGGTTCTACTGGGGTTGATCTGGGCAGAGATTTTAGGAAGAGGGGAAAGAGTCAAAAGAGAGACAGAGAAAGGCTTTGTCTGGGAAGGTTTTCTTCTCCCACTTTTCCTGGGACTTCAGCCCCCATTGGCCCGGGTGTCCTAACTTCCATCAAGAGACTCTGGCCTTCCTGAATCTTCCAGGTGGGGAGATGGGGCCTTTCTCTTTCCTCCCCAGGGCCCTGCCCAGTCTTGTCTCTCTCTACCTTGCTGTTTGTCAGTCATCCTTACTGGGGCATCAAGCCTGATACAGTCAATGGCTCATGGCTGTTCTTAGCCACCGTACTTTGAAGAGTAACTTCTGAAAAGACAAAATTTTCAAGCCCCGCAGACCTGAAGTTCCACTGAGAGGAAAGCAATTTCAGTTTTGAACTGTGGGATTTCAAGCCGGAAGGTCTTTGTAGTGAATCTGTTTGGGAGCCCAGCCCCTGGGTCTCCGGCAGTGGCCGTGTTCTCTGCCACGAGGAGGGCTGGTCCAGGCCCCAGCCCCATCTACCCCGGTCAGTGCAGGCGACAGACTCTTCTGTGGGTAAGCAGCCAGGCCCACGTCTCCCCCTTTAGAAAGAAGCAAATCTTGTTCCTGTCTTCCCTCCAGAGCAGAGCCCCGGGCAGTGCTTTACATGGGATGCCCTGACCTTGGGGGAGGGCAGTCTCTGGGCTTGAAGGGGGGTGCGTGGGGCTGTGGGGGCTGTGGAGGGTGGCGGGGGACGGGAGCGGAAGGCCCTGACTCTTTATAGCCCAACCCGGAGTTGTTCAGTGTGAGTTGGAAGTGCCCCACCCTCCCCACTATGAGCAGCTTCCTTCCTGCCTGCTGGCAAGGCCTGGGTGGGGAGCTGAGGGGAAAGGAGGCAAGGGAATGGGGGGAAGCCAGGGGAGGGAGGGGAGCAGCCCTCCTTTGGTTCAGGAGCCTCCGTCTGATGTAATTCACGCTGTGCTGAGAGGACGGGTTGGAAGCACAGAGGTTTGCTCATCTTCCTGATTGCAAGGTAGGAGCTGGATATTTTGGGAAAGGCTTTGGGCAGGGTCTGGGGTGTTTAGGACTCAGGCGGTGGGAGATGTCGGTCTAAAAGGGGATCCTGGGCTGGCACTAGGGAGCCGTCAGGCAGGCCCGACCCTTCTTGAGGAAGCCACATGGGGGCAGCAGAGAGCTGAAGAAAGGAGGTTGGAGCCAAGGCCTGGGCTCAGGGATCCCTAGAGGATGATAACCAGAATGAGCAAGGGCTCAGTGGCACTTGCCTCTGGGCCCAGCTGGGGTGGGGTCCACATTAATCTCCTAGGACCCTGTAGTGGTTCACGTGCATAAGCCTGAAGGTCCTGATGATGGCTCTGACCCGCCCACTCCAGGAGAAAAGGGGTATCTTCTCTTGGGAAAGCTCTCTGCTTCTGCATAGACCACACCAGGGAGGGTTAATCGGAGGCACAGGGAGCCCTGCTCCCTGTAGCTGGAGGGGTGATGTCAGGGGCTGCTGGGGAGTTGTGGGAAGGAGTGCAGGGGGCCCACAGGTGTGCTCCCGAGGGCACACTGACTCTTTTCTGGATATTGTGCTGTCTCCTGGCTTTCAAACTGGTAGGAAAGTCAGGGGGCAGAGAGACCTCAGGGAATCCTGAGACCTTGCCCTGAGTAACCAGGGACTGTCAGCCTTTGGTGCTCTTGGGGAGTTGGCACTGACTTCCTGAGGGAGACCTGGGTGTCTGCAGGCCTTGATTCTCCTGGAGGTTTAGACTCTTTCTGCTGAGCCAGAGTCCTGAGCAGATGTTGTGCCCATGCCTCTGTGTGTGTGTGTGTGTGTGTTTGTAAGTAGGAGCGTGTGTGTGTGTGTGTATGTGTGCGTGTATGAGTGAATACAGATGTGTACGTGTGCCCCTCCTTGACCTGCCTCCTCTTCTAGTTCCTGTCCCTTCAAAACTAATTTGGACTACGCACATCAGGATGGATATGAATGTTTTCACATTCGTGGGGACTTGAAGTTGCCCTTTGTTCCTGGGATCCAGAGTGAAAATGGGGAGATTTTAGGGTCAAGCTGAGGTCTCCCAAATCTTGATCATGGGGCCCCCCAACTTAGACTCTGGGGGCTCCTCATAGGAGGCCACAGTTGTCAGGGATCAGTCTGACAGGTCTGTTCCCTTGCCCCCTCCTACCTCCCTCCCTTCTTCTCTCCTCTAGTCCTTCAGTCTGCCCCAGTTTCCTGGTGTGGTTGCTGTGGTGCTGGGTCTCTTGGGAACTGGGACTTTGAGCATCAAGTGTGCCCAGCCTGGAAATTCCATAGCAACCATCATGGGGACTGTTTGGGCAGAACCCCTTCTGCCTGCCTCTCAGGTTCCCTTGGGAGGGACCAGGCCCTTTCTTTAACCCAGGGTGAGAGGAGAAGCCTACAGATCCTTTAGATTGATTTGTGAAATACAGAGACCCTGATCCCAAACCCCAATAGACCTTTAGCCACTGTGTTGTCTTCCTGCCCTCCCAATTGGATTATAAGCCCCTTGACTCCCGAAAACCAGATGTTCCTGGTATATTTGCTGTTGGTGATGATGCGGGCCTTTCTTGGGGTTCCCATTCTGTTCCCTGGCTTCCTAAATTCCAGCCTGGGCTGCTATAAGAAATGGCCAACCTCAGTGCTTGGAGGAGTCTGATTTGGATGCTGTTCTGCCTTGTGCATCCAGAAGAGGGAGCACCCAAGCTCTTTCTTTTTTAGGGAAGAAAAATTGATACCCGTCTTCATGGACATTCGGGCTCCTGCGCATAATCGGCTTCCACTATCACCTTCACATCCTCACCAGCTCTATCTTCCTCCAAGAAGGCCCCACTCTGGACTGCTCTTATGCAGAGGGACAGAGATGGGGTGTCCTGACCACTCAGCCAAATTTTCCCTAAGCCCTGCTTTGTAAAGCTTTCCCTTCCCCTTCTAGCCGTAGAACAGTCTCTGCTACGTGAAGTCAGAGCATTTATGGTTTGCACCATTTCTTGCCACTTGGGATCTAGGACCCTGTGGCGTCTCTTGTAATTAGCCCCGGCAACAGATTATCTATTCACATGTGAGCATTTTTTCTTCTCGACTAAGTACAGACTTTTCAAGGTCCAGAGGCTGGATTGTATGCCCTGTATTTCTCCAGGGCTCTCTTACAGAATGGGACACATGAAGAGTGACAGATAATCATTTGTGGGTAAACCGGGCAGATGATGAAGTGGAAGACCTCGCTGGACCTGAGGTCTCTTTTCAGGTCCAACCTTCATGCTGATTGATGATTCATGGGGTGGGACAACTACCTTTCAGGATGTGAAGCTAGTGTGAAGTTAGCATTCCCATACTCATCCTCCTTCCAAAGCTGGGGGAGGCTCTGAATTCTGCCTGATGAGTTTAGCAGAATGAAGAGAGAATAGCTCTGGAGAGTTGACATAGCCACCTCTGTATCTCAAATTCTCTGGGTCTTGTATCTTCTCTTTCTCTCTCTCACACATACCTTGAAATCTGATTTCTTTCTTTTTTTTTTTTAGATTATTTATTTATTTATTTGAGAGAGAGACAGTGAGAGAGAGCATGAGCGAAGAGAAGGTCAGAGAGAGAAGCAGACTCCCGCGGAGCCAGGAGCCTGATGCGGGACTCGATCCCGGGACTCCAGGATCATGACCTGAGGCGAAGGCAGTCGTCCAACCAACTGAGCCACCCAGGCATCCCTGATTTCTTTTTTTTAAAAAAAGATTTTATTTATTTATTTGAGAGAGAACAAGCATGGGGAGAGGCAGAGCAAGAGGGGGAAGCAGGCTCTGAGCAGGGAGCCTGAGGTGGGGCTTGATACAGGACCCTGAGATTGTGACCTGAGCTGAAGGCAGATGCTTAACCCACTGAACCACCCAGGTACCCCTAATTCCTGATTTCTTTCAGCTCTTATTATATGTAGTATATCAATCCCTGACCTGGCCTGGTATGTGGGGTGGGAAATCACTTAACTAAGAACCAGGAGAGCTGCTTCTTGTGCAGTTCTGTTTCCAACCTCTGGCACAAACTTGAGGAAGGATCTGCACTGCTCTGAATCTGTTTTCTCATCTAAAATATAAAAGTGTTCCCTTCTGGCTCTAACATTTCATAAAGCAACACAACCCCCCAAGGAAAAGCCAAGGAACTTCAAATGTAAAGTTCAGGGGAGGATTCATATCTTTTCCTTGATGACTCGGGTGGGGATGAGGGAGGAAAGCACTTTTTGGGCATATGGAAGTGCAACCTGAGGCTTCGTAGCACCAATTGGCAAATCCAGCTTTTCCTTCACCATATGCTGCCTCCTGGAGCTCCTGTCCAGTTACAGATGCATTTTCATGGTTTGGGGTTGCTTTATAACTCACCGTGTTGGGAGAAGGGCCTCTCTCTTGCTCACCTGAGCTGCCCTCCGTGGTTTCCTGCCGAGCCTGGCATGGAAGGATTTCAGCACCTTGGACAGAGACGGCACTCCGGCCCTGCTGGACCTGAGCAGCTCAGACAGCTTGAGATCTCCTGCCAGGCCAGCTTCGCTGGCAGCGTGGCGCCAAAGTGTAATTTGCTCCTTAATATTTTTTAGTTCTTCAGAACGCCCAGAAATAACCCCTCCGTCTGTGTCAAACAGTGCACTGTTTCTGCAAACTTGAGGGCCTTAGTTAAAAACAACAACAGCAACAACCAAATCCTAGAACAATGTCAGGTTCATAGTAGGTGCTTAGTAAATAATTACTTTAAAGGAACACCTGCAGATTCAGCCTCTAGACAAGTGCCCTAGTCCTCCCTTTATAATCAGGTTCTTTCTCCCCATCAGTGCTTCGTATATCTTAATTCTGGAACTTCTACTACGCGCTAAGTTCTGGAGCCTCTCACCCAAGCCACTGCTGGTGTCTGAGGAGGCTGAGCTACATCCTTAACTCAGGGACAGATGGATGTTAGGTTCTCAGGCAGAAGAACTTTAAACTGACCTCCCTTCTTTGTTGTTTGGGGGTAAATAGATCGGTGGGAGGACTTTACATCTGACTCCTGTTGGGTTTTTACTTAACGAAAATGTTCGCTCCCTTCCTCTGTGTCCAAGAAAACCCTGCCTGTCCAGGAGGACCCAACCTTCCCAGGAAGTCCTCCAGGCTGCTCTAACCCACTTAGGACCCTCCCCGCTCTGAACTCCCCTGTACCTATTACCAGCAGCACAGTGTCACACCAGATTGTTTTCATGACATTCATGCTCATTAGTTCTCCCCAGTTAAATGATGAACTCCTTGCAGGTGGAGTCTGTACCGTATGTCTGTCTGTTTTCAGGAGACCCTATGGTGATGAGCACACAGCAGGCTGCAGTGGGGGACTGATGGGTCAGAGCGTGTTCTCACCTACCCTATGGGTCCCCCACTCCACTTATTTTTGATCTGCAATAAATACGCAGGATGGACCAGGGTTCTGTCTATGAGTAATCATCGGCCTCAAGGTCACCTGGATCAGACGGCAGAGGCAGGAGTTGGAGACGGAGGTGGAGATGGGCATTGAGGGGAAATGAGTGGGTGCAGAATGTGGTTGTGTAGAATTAAGGGAGTCACTCACTGTTGGGGCTGGAAGGGACCTCAGAGATCAGCTTGTTTGGCTCCTCATTTTACAGGTAAGGAAAGTGAGATTTAGCAATCCTCCTAAAGTTACACAACAAACAGGCTCCTTTCCATCACCTCTGACCGGGTTTAAGTCTTTTTTTTTTTTGACCTGGTTCAAGTCTTTGACATCCCTCTCCTGGACTACTGCATATCTCGCTGTAGCAGATTGTAATTTTCCAAGACGGTCATGCCAGGAGATACTGCCAGACTTGTCTTTCTTATGTCATTGAGAAGTGTGTGGGGGGATCTTTGTCCCTCTCTTTGCATCTGATGGGCCATGATTATGGCAGACGTTATTTTATGTGACTTTTGAGGCTATGTTAGTAAAGGTGGTACAGCTATTGCCTGGACCTCTCTTGGGACACTTGCCTATCAACCCAGCCACCATGCTAGGAGGAAGTGAGGCCAGCCACAAGAAAAGCCTTGTAGGTGTTTCTGGCCCCAGTCCTAGGTGACAGTCAGCATCAATCACCAGATGTGAGCGAATGAGCTTTTCAGTCCTGATATGCATGGCACAGACACAAATGGTCCTGGCTGAACCTGCCCAAATGACAGGGACTTTGGCAAAATAAATACTGTCATCGATTTAAGTCACTGGAGTTTGGGATGGCTCTTATGCAGCAATAAATAATTGAAATACCTCATTTTTGCCTCAGTTTCTCCAAACTATTATGCACATTTCATTCATGCAAGAGACCTTTATTAGCTACTGACTCTATGCTAGAATTTATGCAAAGACAAATATGATTTCTGTGTTCGTGGACAGTTATGTCTGAGCTGCCACCACTGTCCCTGTGCACAGACAATAAAATCCATACCCCTCAGTCCTCTGCTCATGGCTCTGCCTATCACTCCAGTGGTGCCACACCAAACTGTTTTGTCCCCAGACCTGATCTTCATTCTCTGGTCTCAATGCCTTTGCCCATTGTTGTCCCCCTTCCACCTGCCATGGTTCTGCCCTAATGAAGCACGTCTAGTGAAGCCTAATGAAGCCCCATCTTGACCTTCAGAGACTGCTCTGAAGTCCCCCTTTGCAGGCCCTCCCAGCCTCTTCCAGTTGAAAGTAAATGGCACCTCCTTATAATAACCCCACAGCACTTAAGGCAGACTATACCATTTCTTTCTCCAGCCTGGTTAGACTGGGAATCCCTGGAGGAGGGAGCCTGGCCTATCCCTTCTATCCCCACCCACCGTGGGGTCTGGCACACAGGGACCAGTGCGCAGGAAGCCTCCGGTAAACATGTTGATGGGACTAATAGAACTGGAATTAGAAGTCAGGTCTCCTGAGTCCTAGAGTCCAGCGCTTACTTGCTTCTTCTGATATCACCATGGCGGGGAAAAAGTCCCATCAACAGTGGGTAGCAGGTTTGCCAGGAGACCTTGATTATGGACTGGGGGTTGACAGGATTGCGGCAGGGGGCCTGCAGATGGCAGTGACCGGTAGGAGCTCTGGCCCCTCAGGTAGGGGTCTGAGGTGGCTTGCCCTCCCTCCTCTGTCCCTCCCTCCTTCCCGTCCTTCCTTGCTTTCAGCAAGCTCCGAGTCCCGCTTCTGGGGTCACAATATGCTGCCACTTTGATCTTACTTTCCTCCAACCCCAGTTGATATCTGAAGATACCCCTCTTCTCAGGACTCAGTTGCACAGAAAAGTAAGCCCCCCCCACCCCGCCCACCAGCTTAAGCTTCCCCTTGCATGGCAAGGGACTGCACTCTGTTCTACCCCCCTGGGGGGTTCTGAGGAACCATTCCACCATAAGATGTCTTTCCTGCGCCCATCTGACTGGAACTGTTTCCCAGTCCCTTGTGATTGTCACTTGCTCTCCTGGGCCCTATTTTGGCTGTGTCTTGCCTGACCTGTCCCTTGGGGGTCCACTAGGAAGCACAGGCTTCAATTTCTTATTTCCTTTGAGGATGTTCTGGCTTGACTCGCTCACACTGAGCAGGAGCAGAGAGTGGGGTGGGCAGGATGTTTTCCTTGCAGACTTTTCTCCCTAAACTGTCTCTTTCTGGGAGCTGGGAGGAGCCTACTTATCTTGCTGTCAATACAGCCTCTCCCTTCCCTCAGTCACAGACAGGCAGGGGGAAGGGGAGAGTTCTTGCCTGGAACGTCCTTGCAAATGGCTCTGTGGGCTGGAAGTGGGGTGGGTGGACTCTGGTTGCTTTAGGTTTTAAGGTTGGGCACTTCCCTCTCACTCTTGGATCTGGGGGTAATGGAGGTGGGAAGATGGTGCGGGGGGGTGTGGACGGCTGCTTCCGTCAGCTTCTCTGTTGTCTTTTACCTCTTGGTGCCTGGTACCTGTGGCCCCAAGAAGGATGTCTTCAGAGACACCTCACCCCCATGTCACAGCCTCTCTTGCACATCCTTATCCTTGGCTGTGGGGTGGCTCAGTGGGACTGCCTTCAGACCCTCTTCTCATCCTCCAGGAAGTCAGAAACTTGCATTCAGCTTGACTTCTGAGTGTGTGTGTGTGTGTGTGTGTGTGTGTGTGTGTGAAAGAGAGAGAGAGAGAGAAAGAGAGATTTGCCTCTCCTTAGCCTGATGGAACAGGCCCCTTCTCACCTGCCTCTGCACTCAGGAGGAGGGCTACTCTGTCTGGTCTCTTCTCTTTTGGGGAATCAAGGGTCCCTCTGATTTCTTCATCCTCCCATGGGATGAGAGCAGAGGCCTGTCCCGGGAACATGGTACCACAGTGTGGACAGCTGGCCAGGCCAGATGACCAGCTCCCTTCCTTTGGCCTTAGTCTGGAAATAAGGGAATGCTGCAGATGTCCCCCCATCCATGTCCTCTCTCCTGGTGCCTGTCCTCGCTGCAGGCCCTTCCCGGCTCTCTCAATTCCCCAGCCTGGAGGGGAAGGCGCCCAACTCAAACCAGAATCAGCCTGGACTTAGGGCAGGCAACCCAGCATTCAGGAGTGGTCGTGGGGTGTGGAGGCGCAGGGCAGGACCCAGATGCCCCGTCACAAAGGAAGGGGAGTCATGCTATGGAAGGCCCAGGGCATGTTGGAGTGAGGGAGCTGCTGGAGGGAGGTGGAGAGGGCCGAGGGGATGACTGTACAGGCAAGAGCCTCTGGTCTTTTTTAGCATCAGCTAGTGGAGCCACCTCCTTCTCTCCCACTGGCTGCCTCCCTGAGTCACTGCCCACCCACCAGCAAATAAAAAGGAGGTGTCATCTGCTGGCCAATGGCCCTGTCTGGCCCCAGTGTTTTCATCTTTTTGCTCCTGGGTGAAAGGTGAGAGTCTGGGTAGGGTGGTCTCACCAAGACCTCTTCCTCTGGGCCTTTCTCCTTCCAGACTCTGCTTCTTCTTTGTCCTTTGTTCCTCCCCTCCCCCTACATCCCATGATGGTTCTCCAGGGTGACAAGACCCACCCCCTTGCTCCAAGGACAGAGGCAGCTGCAAGCCCTCAGGGGCCCCCACATGGCCCCATCCATCTAGCCGGGTCTCAGATCTGGGCTGCAGGGGAGGGGACCCATGGCTGGGCTGGCCGCTCAGCTGCCCATGCCTCCCCACCGGCCCGCTCAGCTGTCAACACTCTCCCCCCACTGCCCTGGCCTTCGCAGGGCCCTTCCTGGCTGCTCAGGCCACGGACACCGCACCCCAGAGACCCTCCCTTAGACCCAGGCAGGCGGTGGGCAGGCAGCGGGCAGACACCCTGCCTGCCCTTGAGCATCCTCAGGCCTCGTTGCCTAAATAAGGGAGCTGCAGCTGGAGCGAGCCAGCTGGCCGGGGGGGAGGGGCCTGCGGCTAGGCCAGGGTTCTCCGAGGGGCTGGGCCGCCGCAAAGCCGCAGGGCCCCGAGCCCGCCGCGGATTGGGCCTGCACCGAGGGCCCGCGCTGCAGAGGGAGGGAGCACAAGGGGATCCCCAAGCTGGAACCTCGCGCTCAGGGGCCTATCTTTGATCCCGCAGCTAGGAGGCCGCAACTCGTGTCAGAATGTTACCTCTCTGTGCAGGAGGGACCCCGAATAACCCCGGGGAGCTCTGTGCGTGTGTGCGTGTGTGCGTGTGTTGGGAGGTCGCCCCTGCTCAAGGTCCGTGCCCCTCCGGTCTCACCCGGCCTTATTTCAAATCGCGCCCCACCCGGGGCCTAGGGATTATCTTGCCCTTTGCATTTCCCCGGTCTCCCCTGACCCTGGGCTTGTCCTCCCAGGGCCCAGGTCTGGCCCGTGTCACCTACATCAGACTTTGAGGGCATGTTGTGTGTACCCAGAGGGGCTTGGCGTGGTGGGCGACCAGGGTATTAAGGGACCAGCACACCCCAAGTCAGGTTCCTCAGCCCTTCCAGTCGGGGGTGGGGGTGGAACCCCCAGTCCCCTCCTTGGCGTCTCAAGGTTAGTCGTCGCACCTGTCCTCACTGTTCCCCTACCTAGGGGCGCCCCTTCCCCCTCTGTGGAGCGCGCGAGTCCAGGGGGCTCCAGGGCTGAGCGAGGAGCTGGGGTGGGGGAGCCCTTGGCGCTGCTCAGCCAATGGGAAGGGCGGGAGCGCGGGGTGTGTGTGTGTGGGGGGAGGGCGGTGCTGCGGGCGCGCGGCGGGAGGGAGGGGGCCGGGAGGCGGGGGCCGGAGCCCGAGGGGCGCGCGCCGCGTTAACCCTTCCGCCGCCGGGCCGAGCCGCAGGCGCAGCCGGAGCCTCGGGCGCCGGAGCGGCTGTCGGCGCGGCGGGCGGGACCCGGGAGCCCGGCGCTCGGGCGGGCGGAGCGCAGCGCGGGGACGCGGCGGAGCGGGGCCGGTAGCTCGGCGGGGGCCGGCAGACAGGTGTGCGGGCGGCCAGGCGGCCCGAGCTCAGGCGGCTCCAGGCCCGGCCCGCGGTCAGGAGCCGGGAGCCGAGCGGGGATCCCGCGCCCGCAACCCAGTCCCGGCCCCGCCCGTGCTCTGCTTGGCCGCGGGGTGCGGGGATCACGGCCGGGCCGGGCCACCCGAAGCCTGTGTTGGGCCGGGCCGGGCCGGGGTGGGTGGGGGCCCGCCCGGCCCGCCCATGGGCTCAGGATGCCAGTGCGGAGGGGCCATGTCGCGCCGCAGAACACCTTCCTGGACACCATCATCCGCAAGTTTGAGGGCCAGAGTGAGTGGGGGAGGGGGCCGGCGGGGAGGGGGCGCTGGGGGCGGGCCGAGTTCTCCCGAGTGTGAATGGAGGGGCGTGCCCGAGGCCGTGTGCATTGGGCTAATGAGAGTCAGTGGGGGCTGTTGGCCTCAAGCCGCGGGCCAGGGGTCGTGAGGGCATGGCTTGGTGCCGGGGCTGTGGGTTTGTGGCCAAGGGGACTGTATTGGGCTGCAGGGTGGGAGGTTCAGCTCAGGCTTTTGGGATCCGGGAGTGTGTGTGACATCTCAAGTGTTCAGGTATCCCTAACTCCCAGTGCCTGGGTGTGGATGGGGCTGTGTGGGGGCAGGGACAGGAAAAGGTAGAGGGTCCAACCGTGAGATACTAAGTACTGTGCCTGAGCGGTCTTGACTGTGTTTTTGAGAGGCTGAGAGCCAAGAACTTAGAGTGAGTGCCTAACCTGCTCTCGGGATATGTGTGTGTGTGTCACCAGTGAGTTTGGTCCTGCATGGGCAGTGGGGAGGAATCTTTGACAGAGCTACGAACTGTGGACTTCCAGGTGAGAGTGTGTCATGGCCTGAAGCGGGGCTTCAACGATCTAACAGGCCCAAGGCAGTGCCCCTATATTGCTGATTTTCCTGTCCTGAGCCGTTTATGGGGGCCACAGCACCCCTAAGGCTGGCCCAGTAGGGGAGGCTTCCAGAAGTGTCCCAGGCTAGGTGAATGTTCTGGTGTGGGTGTTTGATCCTCCCAGGACGCGTGTGTCTGTCTCCAAGGCTGCATGTGCCGTGGTGGGTGTGACTGCCAAGGGCCCTGGGAGCAGGGAGCGGGTGACATTCCTTGCCTGTGACCCTGTGAGCACAGCACAGCGTGTGCTTGTAACTGTGGTGGGGGGGAGGGAGGGATCAGTTCTATGGGCAGCATTGTCTGAAGCAGAGGAACAAGGTGATCCTGAGGGGGAGGAGGAGACTGTGACCGTGGTGGAGGGCCACAAGTGGGGTCTTCTCACCAGCTCCAGAAGGCTGAGGAGCTAGGTCTAGAAAGAATCTGGGTTAGGATCTGGGGGCTCGGCTTCTGGCCCCACCTCTGCCACTGACTGCCATGTGACCTTGAGTGACTCTCTTCCTTGTCAGAATCTGTTTCCACATCTGGAAAGGAGGGGGTGGCCGAAGGAGCCATTCGGGGCCCTTCTCTAGTGGTATTCCAGGAGCTCTGGGAAGGGGTGGGGGTAGGGCCTGCCTTCGAAGAAACTCTCTCTTCTCTCTCTGGGCCTGGGAGCTGATTTCTCTTCTCCAAAGCTGATGTGTGTGGCTGGTAGTCTGAACTGCCTTGGGCTCAGGGGGAGTTGGAGGCCAAGTCAGGGGTCTTTCCATGGGACAGGGAACCCTGACTCCTGAGGTCGTTGGCTGCCTGGGAGTTTTGGGGGCATGGTGAACTGACCTAAAGATGACCCAACTTCAAAAAGTAACTTCCTGGAGCCAGGGTAAGGGAGGGCTTAGGAAAGCAGCCTCCCCGGGTTGGTGGGGGGAGAGGGGTTGCTGCTGTAGCTGCAACCCTTGCCCATGGGATTGCGCAGGGCTGCAGCCGGAGGGCTGTGTCCCCTGGAAGGGGAGAGGGCAGAGTTCCAGCTGCCACCCAAAGCCCCAGCATTAAAGGCCAAAGTGGCCGGAAACTTCTGTGTTTATAAAAAGCTCTTATCCCAGAGCATCTTCCCTGGCACCAGCTGGGTCTGCTGCCTGTCTGTGGCTCACCTGCCAGCCTGGGTCTTGGGGCAGGTGTTGGCGGGAGCCACGTCTAGCTGAAATGGGTCTATGGGGCACCTCTCCTTGATGGTGCCTCACTTCCCGCCAGGCAGTTCCCTTTCCTGGATCTGTCTTCTTACAAGTGGACCACTGTCTCAGGTCCATCCCTGGTTCCTGTATTTTCAGGCATTGGAGCTGTGGGTTCCCTTCCTTGCTCCCTATGACTTTGGGTTTCTGCCTGTGACCCTCAGTGTATTTATTCTCCTGCCAGACCTAGCTTCAAAAGCTGGCTCCTTTACAAGCTGCAGGATGTGGGCATGGCTCTGAACTTCTTTCAAGCCTCAGTTTCTTCCTCTAAGAAACAAAGATAATGATGAGTACCTTATGGGGTCGTCGGAGTATTAAATGAGAAAAAGCATCGCAGGTGCTCACGTGGTACATCCCTCGTCCCCTTTGGAGAGTCCACTCTCCAGCCCCTGACTGCCCTTGGAGGGGTGCGGAAGTCCGGGGAAGTACTGACCTCCTGGGTCCGCAGATATTCGGGAGAATGATTTCCTAAGGATCCCTCGGGGTAAGGAGTGCTCAGTGAGGCACCCCCCCCAACCCCCCGCCCCGTGTCTAGAGAGCAGGGGTCAGGAAGAGAAGCCGGAGGACCTGATGCAAAGGGAAGGCTGGCCGCCATCTCTGGCCCTTCTCAGGCTCCCTCTCCAGGCCCAGTGTTTATCCGTCTGCCGCGGCTGCTGACACACGCGTTGCTGACACCCGCCCAGGCTGGCCTCGGCCCCGATCGCGGAGGGGGCGGGGGGCCGCTGGCAGGCTGCCTGGGGGAAGCCACGCAGCCAGCCCGCGGGACGGACGGGGGAGGGGGCGAGTCGCCTGGCTGGGTCGGCCGAGGCACCTGTGTCGGGGGCACAGCTGCGTCGCCCCCTGCTGGGGACCCCCGTCCTCGCTGTGCTCCCTGGGGCGGGGAGTCCCCGGGCGGGTGGCTGTGTGTGACAAGAGAATGCGGGGAAAGGGCTGGGAGCCCCCGAGGCAGGGGTCCCTGCTCACGTGTCTGCTCCTCCCCGCCCCCCAGGCCGCAAGTTCATCATCGCCAACGCTCGGGTGGAGAACTGCGCCGTCATCTACTGCAACGACGGCTTCTGCGAGCTGTGCGGCTACTCGCGGGCCGAGGTAATGCAGCGGCCCTGCACCTGCGACTTCCTGCACGGGCCGCGCACGCAGCGCCGTGCGGCCGCGCAGATCGCGCAGGCCCTCCTGGGCGCGGAGGAGCGCAAAGTGGAGATCGCCTTCTACCGGAAGGATGGTAGGCGGGGGCGGGGCCGCGACGAGGGGCGGGGCCGCGAGGGACGGGGGGCGGGGCTACGAGGGACGGGGGCGGGGCTGTGGGGGGCGGGGGAGAGGACCGCGGGATCCCGGAGGCCAGAGGGTAGAGGGGGAGACAAGGAGAGTCCCCTGGGGACGTGACCCCATCGGAGGCCACTGCTGTGGGTCAGGTGGCAGGCACGGGCTGGGCATTGGGGCTGCAGGACGGCGTTGGTCTCCTCCCCTCACGCACTCTGGCGGGATAATTTTCGGGGTGGCCAGGGGTCTGTTTGGCTGTGCGTCTGGCGCCTTCGGTTTCTCCCTCCCGAGACAAACGTGGGCAGGTTGAGGTAGGTGGGCTGGAGTTTGACGGGGCTGGGATGGCAGGTGTGTGGACGGAGTCAGGCTTAGAAGGTCAGGTTGGCAGCTGGGCGCCCACCTCCGGCGGGCCACAGGCCTCCAGCTACTCTAGGGCAGCCCCTCCCAGGTGATTGGTCTGGGAGATGTTACGGAGGGCGAGGCTGGGGGACGGATTGCAGGACTCTGGCTGGCTCTCGGCTGCCCTTCTCCTGCCCCTCTCTCTTCTTTGCTTAAACAGCGCCTGGCGGGAGGTGTGTGCCTCTCCCCACAACCTCAGTTCCCTTTGTCTCATCTAATGAGCGCCCGCCCACCAGCCCCTCCCCGCACCAGGTGTCTCCGCTCAGCCGCCGCCTCCCAGCCCTGCTCGGGGCTTCCGGACAGTGGATAAACAGCGCGCCGGGCGGGGCTGCTCCCCGCGCTGTGCCTGCCCTGGGTGGGGTGCGCTCTGCTCAAGGAGGGCAATGAAAAGGCTTTCGAAGCCTGGCAGGTATCCGAGGGCTGGCGAGGTGGCTCCCGAAGTGCCACTGGACTGGTCCTGGGCACCCAAACTGCTTCTCACTGTGTGTCACTGACGAGCACTTACTGAACCCCTGTGAGCCAGGTGCAGCCCCAGGGTCTTTTAGATGGAGCAGTGGACTAGCCAGGTGAGATTACCGCGGGAAGGGAGTGTACCTGCTGCACACCACACTCTGCCTTGGCGGACAAAGTGAGCCAGCGGCCCGTGTGCACCTGTCCTATAAACATGTGCACAGAGTCACCTTGCGCTGCCCTGTAAAGGCTTGCCTCCCTCCACGGCCCTGTTTCCGCAGGCCTGTATGGCCTGTGACTTTCCTGGACAGCATCAGAGGGGGCACTATCCCTGGGGCCCTGTGAAAGAGAGTTTGCTTATGGAAAAGTGGGATTCTGGCTGGGAGGCAGGAGCCCGGGAGACCAGATGCAAACTCCGAGGGCAAGGCCTTCCGTTGTGTTTTTTGTTTTGTTTTGTTTTGTTTTTTTTTTTCACTACAGTCTCCCCAGAACCATTATCAGAGCAGATCTGTTTTTATATATGCCGGGCCGTGGAGTGCTAGCTAGCAGGGGTGGGCGGCTCCCAGTACTGGATGCCCGGTTAAATGTTTCACTCACATTATCTCGTGGAATCTTCACAACTCTGGGACGTACGTACTATTTTTATCTCCATTTTATGGATGAGGAAACTGAACTTCGGGGAAATTAAGAAACTTCCCCAAAGTCACACAGCTAGAAAGAAAGTGGCAGAGCTGAGGGATGGAACCACGTCTGTCCTGAGCGGAGCCCTTCCCGTTCTCACTCTGCTGTCACCTATGAGAAATGACCCCAAGTAGTTACAGGCAGATTATATACTGCACGTTACTTTATGTACAATTTTATTTTGGAAGTTCACAAACCATCGGTATAATGAAAAGAATGAAGATGCCTACGTCCCGGGTTCAGGTCTAACACCAGAAAGTGTGTGATATGGGAACTTGGTTACTGCTTTGAGCCTGTTTCTACTTCTAGGATAGTGTGCCTGCCCAGCCCCTTGGCAACAGGGACCTGGGTTCTTCTGTCTTCCCCGTAGTGTTTGGGGAGCCCTCCTTCTTGCCCCAGGGAGGCTCTTTTGGGGAAAGATAGCCATGGGACACCTCCTGCAGAGATGCTAACATGGGATCTTGGTGACCTCGAGGATCACTTAATCCAGCCCACTTGTGTTACTGACGGAGAAACTGAGAAGCAGAGGTCCAGTTACCAGTTAATCAGTGGACAAAGTAGGATTAGAATCCAGGCCCCCTGCCCAAGCTCAGATTGTTTCCTTCTTCCAGTTACTTCTCCAAATGGGGCTGCCACCCAGAAAGTCATCTCTGCCTGCCCTCTTGTCTGCTCTCACCTAGTTTCTCCTGTTGGGCCACAGTCTGGCCTTGTCCCCCATTTGTCCTGGTACTTGAGGTCTGGGAGGCAGACTCCCTCTGCCTCCCTTCCCTCTGCCTCAAAATGCTTAGTCCCTTGGGTGAATCCCTGGGGCCCGGCCTGTGCTATGTTTGCACGGACACGGGAGCTCACACCTTTGTGCGTGGGCTGGGTAGTGAGGCTGAGGCCAGGGATGCCCGAGCGGCCCTTGTTTCTGTCCAGGCCTTTTTCTGGTCTCTGCCTGGGCCAGCCACAGGAGAGTGGGTTCCTGGGCTTCCGCCCCAGGGAGGTGGGTGGCTGGGAAGGAGGCGAGGCCTCTTGCTGGCAGGCGCCACTGTGGCCAGCTGTGCCGTGTCGGTGCCTCTGGTCTAGCTCTGTGCAGTGTCAGGGCCTGAAGCCAGACAGCCCCATTATTTAGGTGCTGGGATTGCTGGGGGGTGGGGAGGCCGGACTGGGGGTGGAGGGTGGGTGTGAGCCAGAGGGAGAGACTCCGGGGCCCTGTATCTGTGCCCCTTAACATCAGATCTGGCCCAGAGTAAGGTGGAACTGGGGACAGGGATGGCAGGCGGTCGTACCCCGGGGCCGGGTCCTGGTGGCAGGTGCTGCTGCTGCTGTGCACCTGTGTCCCTACATGACCTGAGAAGGGGCTGTGGGTCCCTTGGAGCAGGGCTCCTCTTCCCTTGCTCCCTCACCTGCCGGCCTCGGGGAGGTGCCCTACTCAGGTCCCTTTTGTTCTCTCTGCTCTTTGTTCTCCCTACGCCCCGCCTCCCCCAGAGTCCAGCCCCAGAGACGGAGTCCAGCAGCCGCTTGTCTGCTCCTCTTCTGCCTCCCAGTGTTGGCCTCCCCGCCAACTCCTGCCCCCTCGGTCTTTTATGTCCTTCCCCTTGCACCTGTCTCTCTTCTTCCCTCCCTTTGGCACCCCCCCCTCCCCAGCCTTCCTTCTTGCCTCTCTTCCTCTGCCCCCCCCCAGGCTGTATCTGGAAATCTGTCTCTCTCTCTCTGCCTGTTCTGGCCTGGTCTCCTTGTCCCCGTGTCCCTAGGAGCCTGTGCGTGGGTGGGGATGGGGGTGTCTCTAGAGAAGAGTCTGTCGCTTCTCCACTCCAGCTGCAGGCCGGTTGCCATGGTAACAGGGTCAGAGGGCCCCCACTGCAACAGCTGAGCTGTGGGCTGGGGGAGGGGTGGAGACCAGGGGCCAGCCTGCTCTCTAGGGTCCCTGGTGCCCCTAGGGAGCCAGCGCCCCTGCGGTGGCCCCAGACTCACTGGTCTGTGGTCCCCAGACTCAGACCTCAGCTTCCCCGGTGCTTGGGCAGATGCTTCTGGCACAAGCGACCCTCCATGTACCCCAGGCTATTTCCCCATTTCCTCCCTGTCCCCTGACATCAGACCCCTCACTGTGATACTCCCACACTCCGCTCTACTCCATCCTGGCCAATCCCTCCCCAAGCTCAGACAGCCACCCCCTCTGCCCTGCCAGGTCGTGATCCTCAGGCTCCCAGACCCCCATCAATTTGGTTGCCCGTGAAGGAATTGTGCATAGATTGGGTACCTAGGCAGATCAGATGGAGGTGGGTCCCAGGTGTGTCCTGTGTCCCTGCGATGGAGCAGACCAGAGTGATCCCCGGGGCAATGAGGGTGGACACAGGTAGCACCCTTCTCGGGGGGTGGAAGCCTCAGGAGGGCTCCCTTGGGCCTTCCATTCAAGGCCTGAGTGGCTTGGATATGGCACCAGTGAGAGCCCCTGCCCCTTCCCCTGTCCCTGCATGGTTGTCAGGAGCCAGGCATAGGGGCCTGAGGGGCTCTGCTATGCCCAGCCAGCACTTTCTCTCCAAGGGCCCGAGGGAAGTGTCATTCCTGTGCTGGACTAGGGTGCCCTGGCCTGCTTGGGAGCTTCCTGGCCCGGCCCCAGTGCAGGGGTGAGTCGGTCTGCCAGGACTGAGGGTGTTCACCACTTCTAGCCCGCTCTGGGGTCTGGAGAGTGTCGGGAGGGTGGCTCCTCCATGTTGTGTCTGCCGTCGCCCCCGGAGAGGAGCTGTGTAAATATTTGTGCAGAACGTCGTCATCTGCAGTGAGAGCAAAGTTTGACGGTGGCCTTGGGCTCTGGGGAGGGGAGCTGTGGGCATCGGGAGGGCCAGCGTGGGAGTGTGAGATGGGGGGAGACTCAGCCTCTTTGCTGCCCTGAAGTGGCTTCCAGGGTGGTGTGACTTGAGAGGTTCCAAGAAAGTCCTTTTACATTTAAACATCTCCTCTGACGCTGCCCCAAATGCCTCCATCAGGGGAACCTTTGGTTTGGGTTGAGAATGAGCTTTGTTTTTTTTTTTTTAAGATTTTATTTATTTATTTGACAGACAGCGATCACAAGTAGGCAGAGAGGCAGGCAGAGAGAGTGGGAGGAAGCAGGCTCCCCGCCGAGCAGAGAGCCTGATGTGGGGCTCCATCCCAGGACCCTGAGACCATGACCTGAGCCGAAAGCAGAGGCTTTAACCCACTGAGCCACCCAGGCGCCCCATGAGACTTGTTTTTGAAAGACGTGTTTTCTCTCTTCACCCTCACCTGTATGCAGGGAGGGATGTGGAAATCAGCTCTTTCGTGTGAGGGACTTTAAGAGAAATGTTCCTCCCTGACCTGGGCAGGAAGGCCTGAAGAGGGTCTGTGGTGGGATACCTAGGACAGGTGACAAGACTGTTAGAGCCTCTGGATGAGCTGCTGTCCCTCCAGGTCCCCTCCTGTCCTTAGTCTAGGGGCCCATGCAGGTCTCCCTGCTGTGAACTGTGGTTGGCCTCAAATGGGTCCCTTCTCCCTTCAGGTCACATGCTTGTGGGACTAAAAGTACCCTGAGGGCCAGGAAGTGTCTTCTTGGCCATACTCTCCCTCACTCAAGTTCTGGGTGAGGTGGGCGTGTCTGGCATCCCTCTGCTAGATTATAAGCTCCGCAAGGACAGAGAGCAGTCGTGTTTTGTTCTCTGTCGTATCCCTGTCTAGTGCTCGCTGGAGCTCCGTACATACTTGCTGAAGGAAGGAAAGAAGGAAGGGAGGGAGGAAGGAAGGAAGGAAGGAAGGAAGGAAGGAAGGACGAATGGAATGGATGCGGTGGGCAGTGCAGAAGCCTTCTGCTGGGAGTCAGTGACTTGGAACAGTGTCTGGCTTAGTTCCAGACTTGCACCTGCTTGGCCATCAGCTGTGCCCTGCCCCTGCTTGAGACCCCTGCTTGCCTCTCCCTGTCCTTCTCCAGGCTTCTGCTGGCCCCGGCTCCTGCCTCTTCCACAAATCACTGAAGCCACACGTTTGTGTGCCGCCCCCTTCCTGTTCTCTCTTTCATTTCACTTTTCTTCTTATCTCGCTCACCGGCCCCATTACCCTTCCCTTAGGCAACCATTCAGATGTACTTGCTGGGAATGTGTTGTTTGCACGTATTCTCACGAAATGTGTATTTTGTCTGGATATGTATAGGTTTAACTTGTGTAAACGAGACGTGCTATATTATATTCTGGTGCTCACGTTCCTTCCACGGGAGTGTGCCTTTAAGTCCATCCAGTTGTTACTTGACATCTAGTCTGTAGCTTCAGTCTTTTTTTTTTTTTTTTTTAAAGATTTTATTTATTTATTTGAGGGAGAGCATGAGCTGGGGGAGGTGTGGTGGGAGAGGGAGAAGCAGACTCCCCACTGAGCATGGAGCCCACACAGGGCTCGATCCCAGGACCCAGAGATCACGACCTGAGCTGAAGTCAGATGCTCAGGAGACTGAGCCGCCCAGGCACCCCCACCCCCAGCTTCATACTTGATGGCGTGTGCCGACCTCAGTTTACCTGCCTCAGTTTACCTGCCCGCTCTCCTGGGCAGCCATCTCCACATTTCCTCCATAAATAACATTGCAGTGTATATCCCGAGCCACGGCTCCTTTTGGGCTCCTGTGAGGACGTCGCTGGGCCGCATCCCCAGGGGTGGAATTGCTGGATGGCGGCGGTATGTGGACACTTAATTCAACTAAGCACTGTCACACTGGGCACCAGCATGGTGGCCCCGCCCTGTAGCCCTGCCACACTTGGCGTTATCCACTTTTCTAATTTTTGCCAATCTGATAGGTGAGAGTAATAATTTGCTGCCTTAATTTGCATTTCTTTGATACTGTGTGAGTCCGGCACCTCAGGCTTGATCGCTTTTCCCGTTGACTTCCCTGAGAGTGGTCTGCTTGTGTCCTGGCTCACTTTTCTAGCGAAGCCGCCGTCCTTTGTTCTTGGCGATTTGCAGGAGTTGCTTCTGTATTCTAGACACACAAATGCTTATATTTAAATATTCAGCACATGGATTCTAGATGGTAATTCCTGTTGACTTGAGATGTTGCAAGTATCTTCTCCCATTCATTCATCTGTTAAACTTGCCCCACTGAGACACTTCATAATGATACAAGTTAATATTCTTCAGGTTTGTTTGGGCTTTGGAAGTTTTGTTTAAGAAAAACTTCACCATCCTGAGGTTGCAGAGGGGTCCGTTTTCTTCTATTAATTTAATTGTTTTTCCTTTCTCGGTTGGCTTTCGTCCATCCTGAGCCTCCCTCTGTGGTGTCGAGTACGGATCAAGTTGTATTTTTTTCCGCATAGTGAGCCAATGATCGCAACACACCTAGTAAGCAGCCCGTTCTTTTCCAATGGTTCGTGGGGCCACCTTCATCGTAAGCTACTTGCCCATCTATGCATGGGTCTGTCTTTGAGCTCTCTGTTCCGTTCTAAACATTTATTTGTTTGTTCTTGCGCCAGAACCACACTAGGAGAACAACAGTGGCATTTAGTAGTCTTAATCTGAAAGACAAATCTTCCCAAATCTTCCCTCTTTCTTCTTCTTCTTCAATATTGACTTGGGTGTTTACAGACCTCTCTTCTTCCTTATGAGCTTTCAGAAAGTATCCCGAGTTCTGGGAAAGAAAACCCCACTAGACTCTTGACTGGAATTAGATTAGTTTTATAGATTAATTTGGGGAGAACGGACATCGATATAATATCTGTCCCATCCAAGAGCCTGGACTTTTTCTCCATTTATCAGATAGTTTCTGTGCCCTTTATTAGTTTAAAGTCCACCCCCCTCCCCCCGTCTTCCCGGCCCGGCCCGCAGGCTTTGTGTTTTCTTCGTCAGTTCTAGTTACTTTACAGTTTTTGTTGCTATTACGAGAGAGAGAGACTTTATTGTTGAATACCTATTCCCATTGCTGTGCTGGTGGAAATACTGCCTTTGGTGGCTGACCTTGCATCTGGCAGCCTCACTGAGCTCCCTTATTTGTTCTAATTGTTTATCTGTTGATTTTGTTGGCTCTCTGGGGAGATGATCCTATCATTTGCAGATAATGCCGGTTTTCTCTATGTTTGGGTCATTGCCACATGTTTTGCTGGTGGGATGTTCCACGTGCACTTGGATTTGTTCTTTGGAACGTCCCAGCGTCCTGGGAGCTGGGTGAGTCCTGGAGGGATTACAGCTCTCCCCATGACTGACCGAGGGATGGATGGGAGAGCGGAATTGGGGTGGGTGTGCTCAAGGCGCCCCCTGACTCTCTGGGGTACACTGGGAGCCAAGGTGGGTGCAGAGTTCTGGAGGTGGGCAGGAACCCCAGGTTGTTTCCTGTTGGACCTTGGCCGTGTGCCCTTGCTGCCCCATGGCAGGCTGTGTGGGAGTCACAGTGAAGAGTGCCGGTAAGGGTCGAGGTTCAGGAGCACCACGCGTTTGAGGCTCCTGCTCTGGTCCCCTGTCCTGGTTCCTGGACCACCAGCCTTCATGTTCCATTCTTTTTTCTTTTCTAAAGATTTTATTTATTTTTTTGAGAGAGAGCGAGCTAGAAAGAGAACATGAGCAGGGGAGAGGGGCAGAGGGAGAGGGAAAAGCAGACTCCCTGCTGAGCAGGGAGCCCGACATGGGGCCCGATCTCGGGACCCTGAGATCATGACCTGAGCTGAAGGCCGACACTTTAGTGACTGAGCCACCCAGGCGCCCCTGCATTCTGTTGGTAAGTTTTAATAGCACTTCCACAAAAGACACCTTGATTGTCACCGTGGTTCCAGCCACTGTCTAGACTCAGGATGGGTTTGAAATGGGTAAATTCCGTTGTGAAAGGCCAGTTAGTCTCCCTGGATCTGAAAGGGAGCTTGCAGGGTGGGGAGATCGCCCTGCTCACACCCACCTACGGGCAAGTCACTGCTCTGAGGACTAGTCCTTGCACACCTGCTTAACCCGCACCTCCTGTGAAGCCAGCCCGGCCCTGGCCTCAGGGCTCTGTCTTGGGTGGGGATGCTGGGAAGAAGGAAGCTCACCCCAGAAGCCAGTATACAATTATCTCTGAAATTAGAGATATAGTTTTAGAAATTCTCAAAAAGAAACATCACGGGGGCCACATGGAGCAGTCAGTAATGTCTTTGTAGATGGGAGCCCTGTGGGTCCTAGCGGGATGGCAGGAGCTGGAGAGAGGAGGGCTGGGGCTCTGGGAGTGGGAGTGCCAGGTGAAGCTGGGGTGCACTGAAGGGGCTCAGGCAGCTAGTGGGCCCCAGCAGGGGTGGGAGGGAAGGTGAGCTGAAAGGTCTGAGTTGGCTGGGATCAGGGGGATTTCTGGAGGATTCTGGTGGGGTGGGAGTGGAGGGGCAGACTCCAGGAAGTAGGAGGGGGAAGGTAGAGCTTGGAGGAGGAGAAAGAGCTCTGGAGAACGGAGCTGTTGAGCAGCCTTCCGCACGTGAACATGGCCTAGTTTCACCTTCCCAAGGCTTCAGAGGTCATGGCTCCCAGCTTATAGACGTGTGGCTGTGTCCCAGGAGGTCGATGGGGCTGGGACCCGGAACTTGTCTAGAAAGGACTCTTCTTCTCTCGAGGCTGTTCCAGTGTCCCTGGGGAAAGGTGGCACAGGCAGGCCACAGGCTGTGGGTTTGCAGGGGCGGGGGTGGCAGTTGGGACTACTGCACAGAGGCCCCTGAGGCCCTCTCTATGACCCTATGAATCCCTGGGAAGATGTCAGGCTGTAAGGGCTGGGGGAGGGGAGCCTGTATCATGGCTCCCCAACCCTTGTCCTGTGGTGGGCATTGTGCTTTGCTCAGCTCCTGGAGTCAGGGCCAGAGGCCTCTCTGTCTCTGACACACACACACACACACACACGCGCGCGCGCGCGCCTCTCAGGCTTCCCTGCTCTCAGCTCCTGGAGTCAGGGCCAGAGGCCTCTCTGTCACACACACACACACACTGGCTGGCCTCTCAGGCTTCCCTGCTCTGTCCCCTGGGCGTTCAATGTCCCTGGCCTTCCCTAGGCCCCCGGCTGCCCATGAGAGTGGTGTTAGCAACACGGTGGCCCCTGGCCAGGAGCAGCTCCTGCTGCATCTTCCTGTCGCCACCACCAGGCTAAATATAACCTGACACTGCACAGCCCTGGGCCGCCGGAGACAGCCTCTCTGCCTGGGGGCGGACAGGGAGGACTGGAGCCCCAGCCTCCTGCCCTCAGTGTGACTTTGGGCCCAGCTCCTCCTGCTGGGAGGTGACAGGGGTGAGGAGGGCTGCTTCCCTGAGGTCACCTTCCCTGCAGGATCCCAGCACCCTGCCTCGTTACAGCTCTGGATGCTTCCACAAGGCCATCTGTCATGTCATCTGGCATCCAGGGCAGGAATCACTTATCCTTGCAGTGCACACGGGGAGACTGGAGCTCAGAGAGGTGGGTAACCTGCCCACCATCACACAGCAGTTGCCCTGTCCCCGGTTGGGGCCAATCAGCTCAGCTCCATGGGCTCCTTCCTCTGCCCTCTGCCTGTCCTCCCCCATCTCATGCTGGGCTCTGAACTAGGGTCCTTCTGAGTCCTTGACTCAGTGAGGGCAGGTGCTAGGGTTGTTTTGTTCGTGACACCCCAAATGTTCACATGCATATGCTCAGGGAGAATTTGTTGGGGACAAAAAGCCACCCTCAAAAAAGCAGGGATGACATCTGGTTTACAGATGACCAGCCAGAGCCTCTGACCTGAGGAGCCTGTCCAAGGACACTCAGGGTCACTTCAGTCCTCCCTTTCCCCGTCCGCCTGGTGCCACCCAGAATGATAAGGCCTGCCCCTGTTGAAGCAGAACCTGGAGCCACGCCAAGGCCAGGGGTGCCCAGAAGTGGGAAATGGGGTTTGGGACTGTGGGTGGGGTCCCAGAGCCTTGGATGGGTTGGGATGCGGGGCAGGGATGTTGCCCCTGGGTGCCCTGCTGGGCGTGGGGTGGCACCAGGGAAAGCCAGTCAGTGTTGTGTGCTGGTGGGTGACAGCAGGGAGTCAGGAGGAACTGTACCTGGCACACTTGGAATGTGTCCCTCCCCCACCTGTCCCTTCTCTCCTTCGTGTCTTGCTGGGAGCTGCATAACCTCCATGGGCCATTAGGATCCGAGGCACAGAGAAGCCTGTCAGAGGGTGACTGTCACTCACCGGTAGACTCCCCGGTCCTCGGGTCTGTCCCCACAGGGGCCCGAGGTGCCCTGTGCTCCAGGAGGCAGGCGAACTCTGGACATGCCTTCCAGAGTCTTCAGCTGGGGCTGGGCTGGGGAGGATGTGAGCGGGCTATTCTGCATCAGCCACGGGAACCTGGCTGGCCCAGGGGCCTCTCCCTTTCCTCCTTCTCCCATTTAGCAAGACTTCCCTGGGGCCCGGCTCCTACCTCACATATATCATGCCATTCATCCCTCAAGCCCCGTGGGGTGGCCGTGATCTTCCCGTGTCACCAAGGAGCCCCCGGAGGCTCGTGGAAGGCAGGTGACTTGCCCAAGGTCATTCGGAAGCAATGAATGGCTGCCACCTGACTGCGCAGACAGTGTGGGGTTCCTACTTCTCCTCTCCAGTTTGTCCCTTCTGGGCTGCTCCTGGCGCCGGTGGCCCTGGGAGCGTGGGCCATGCCTGCCACAGAGTGGCTCTAGGAGGAACTGCAGGCTGGCCCAGCTCTGGGTCCTGTCCGCCTCTGCTCCAGGTGGAGCTGCCGGCCCTGGGGGCCCTCCCAGGTCGGTCGGAAGAGGAAGCAGAGCAGAGCGACAGGCAGGGCCTGGGGGTAGGTGGGCATGGGGCTAGTGGAGGGCAAGGTACTGTCCTGTCCTGTGTGCGCAGTACCAGCCCAGGGGTCTCCGGGAGGCGGCTGAGCCACCGACTCTGGTCATTTCTTCTCTGCTGTGAAGTTGGGCGAAGGTCAGAGCCCTACCACGCACCGGCTGCAACCCGCTCTGTGCTGATGCCCGGCTGTCCTGTCTAACCTTCAGCTGCCCTCAGTGACGCCCACCCCCCATCATGCCAGCCAGTGACGGGATGGGGGCCGCCAGCAGCTCCGGCTGGGGATGGGTGATGGGGCCGTCCGTGGAGGTCCTAGCCGAGCTGGTTGGGCGGTGGGAGGCAGAGCCCCAGAGAGTCCTAGCTGACTTGGGGCCACCGGCTCTCCTTCTTCCTTCCATGCCCCCCTGAAAATAGCAGCTGGAGCCTACCCACCCCCCAACCCCGCAGCCCTCGGGCAGGACTCCAGTTCACATTTTTGGAATAACCAGGGCTTTGACAGGGTTATTTGAAAGGAAAAATTCCTTGAATGTCGAGGAAGGGAGAGGGCCAAGGGGGCCTTGTGTGTGAGTGTGTGTCTGGAGTGGGGAGCCGGTCGGTACCGCAGGGGGGCTCGGGGCTGGAAATTCTGCAGCCCTGGCAGGCTGGGGCTGGCAGGTGGGGTGGCAGTTTGGGATGCCAGGGTCCCGGGCTGCCTGCAGTGCAGAATGCAGAGAGGCCTGAAAGGAGTGGGCATGGGCCATTGAGGGCTGGGGTTCAGACTCCTGGGGCTCTGTGTTGGGGACAGAATCCCCAGGCCATCCTGAAGGGTTGGGCTCATTTGGGTTCCAGACTCATGGAGTTTTCTGAGACCAGTTTCCTTGTGAGGAAGGGGAATCAGGGCCTGGATCACTGGGGGTGCCAGGGGTGGGTTTTGGGGGTCTCCAGGGCTCAGGTTTCCTGGTCTCTGGCCTCTCCTTAGTCCTGATGAGGGCCAGTCCCTGTTCAGGCCGCTGCCGGCCATCACCATATTAGGACATAAACTCTAGGCGGGCTGTGTGGGTGCCAAACAGTCTCCAGCTGGGCCCGGCCCCCGGCGGCCCCGGCACCACAGCCTGGCTTCAGCCAGGCCATGTCAGAGGCTGGAGGTCAGGGGACCGCTGCTGGAGGGAGACCCTGACAAATCCCCCAGCTCAGGTCTCGCAGGCCAAGCCGGGAGGGCCAGGATGCGGTGAGTGGAAGGGCTTCGGGGTGGGGCGGAGAATTCCTGGCCAGCCCCTCCTCTGGCCCAGCCCCTCTCAACCTCATGCTGTCCTGTCCCAGTTGGTTTCAGAGGATCTCCTTCTGCTAGCTCGATCCCGCAGCCCTTAAAAGTGCCGATCTGCCTGCCTCTCCCGGCCTCCCCCAGCCAGGGAGCATCTCCTAGGACTCATGCCCTTTGCACCTGGCCTGCTCAGCTGAGGCTCAGCACCCAGGGCCTTGTTGGCAGGCATCAAGCACAAGCCCAAGTCCAAGGCTGACAGCCCCAAGTTTGTTGGCCTCAGTTCAGCACCCACACTTGTTCTCCGCCTTTCTCCTTCTTGACCCCTTCCCCACTACCCTGTCCCTCACACCCGCTGCCAGGGCCTGCTCCTTGGGGCATGGTTCTAGGTGCTGGGCCCTTCAGAGGGATGGTAGACCCTGGGGAGTTAGGCCCCTACAGTTCAGAGAAGACAGATGAACACGGGGGAGCCAAAGCAAGGAAAGAAATCTCTGCCCTAGAAAGAGAGGGAGATGAGGAACTTGTCTGGTCCCTGTGGGGTCCAGAAAGAAGGAGGAACAGGCTGTTTCATCCAGGAGGGCTTCCTGTTGGTAGGGGTTCTGAGCTGGGCCTTAGGCAGAGGCTGAGAGTGCCAGGGTCACTTTCAGAAAGTGACAGAGGGGTGAGGGGATGGTGCTCTGGACAAGGAGCAGAGGTGGACTGGGTGCATTTAGCCTGGGCGACTGACCTCACCTGGAATAGGGGCTCTGGTGGCCAGAGAGAGAGAGAATGGGAGGGGAAGAAGAAAAAAGTCAAGGAACAAGAGAGAAAAATGAGTAACGAGAAGTTGTAGAAGCAGTGCTTCTCAATTCTTTGTTTAAAGATCACTTTCTTTATTTCTATATATTATAGACCAATCCTTTTGTGAAACGCAAAATCATAAGCTTGGCAATTGTGGCAATACCAAATTGTGGCAGCGGTTTCGAGACTGTCCTCAGCTTCTGCACTCACCTTGCAGTGGAGTGGCCCGGCCTGATGTGGGGACGGAGGGACTGCCAGTCCCTCTATCCTGTCCTGGCCACACCGGGGCCTTGCCCTAGGCACTTGGGTGTAGTGACTTGTTTCCTCTTCACAACTCGCTTGAGAATGAGTGATTGTCATTCCCATTTCAGAGGGCAGGGAGAGGAGGCACACGGAGGCTAAATAATTAAGGGAGGGGGAAGAAAAACCATGAGTGACAAAGCAGAGCTGGAATGGGAGCCCGGAGGTCCTGGGCCTGAAGTCTGCGGCCTTCCCTGAGGTGCTAGACTGCCTGGCACAAGAGATAGCAAGGAAAGATCGAGAGGCGAAGGAGGGTCGAGCAGAGAGGCCCTGACAAGGAGCAGCACACTGGAGTGGACAGATGGAGGGCAGGAGCTCAGAGAGGCAGGCACATGGCCAAAGGAGGGGTCCGGGCAGGAGACACCAAGAAGGAGGGGCTAGGAAATGGAGATGGGGGCCGTGGTGCAGGCAGGGACCTGTTCCTAGTGCCACAGCGGCCATGTCCTCTGCTCTGCAGGGAGCTGCTTCCTGTGCCTGGTGGACGTGGTGCCCGTGAAGAATGAAGATGGCGCCGTCATCATGTTCATCCTCAACTTTGAGGTGGTGATGGAAAAGGACATGGTGGGTTCCCCGGTCCATGACACCAATCACCGTGGCGCCCCCAGCAGCTGGTTGGCCCCAGGTGAGTGCAGCCATGCTCTCAGGTCCCTTCCTTGAGGCCCTGAGGCTCCCAAGGCCAGTGCTCTGCAGGAAGGGGTGTTGGGGGGTACTCCTTTCAGAGGCTGGGGAGAGAACACCAAGGATATGGCCCAGTCCCGTCTGGCTTGGGATGGACAGACTGGTGGGGTGACGGATTGAGCCTAGATTCACAGGTCCTTGGGACAGGACTCTGCCTGGTAGCTGCCCCCGCCCGCCCGCTTGGGTTCCTGGACTGTTCCTGTGTTGAGCCCCAGGAATGGGGGATTCAGCCTTCCCACATGGCTCTGGCCACCTTGGAGTGGCTCCCCTGCTCAGAACACTCTGTCTCTCTGGGATTCAGCTCCCTCTCCCTGTGTTGCTTCTGGCCCCCAGTCCTTGTTCCTGGACTGGCCTGCCCCCTGCTCTGGCCTTGGCTGATTAGGAAGGAAAGAGGATTTGAAGGGAACAAGACATGGAGGCCTTGTCTCATTCTCCTGTAACACAAAAGCTCCCCCTTCCTCCATGATGTCCTTTTTGGATTTAATTTTAATTTCCCCTCAGTGTCTTGGCAAAAGATTCCAGCTCTTGGTTTCTCAAGCTCCTACAGCGGGGTATGGCCTGAAGGCCATGACGTTACTCCTCCATGCAAATGCAGGCCGTGCCCTTTACTGTGTGACCTCTAGCACATCTCGCAACTTGAGTCTACACTGGGGATAAGACACCCACCTGCCAGGTTGTAAGAGCTTAGCATAGTTTATGTTGAGCCCACGATGACCTGCGAGGCTCAAGAAATGGTAGTTAATTATTGTCAGAGCCTCAGATAAGATTGTATTCTGGAGGTCCTTTGAGACTTGAGTTCTGTGCAACCAGAGTTGGGGTGAAGGGGTGCCAGCTGCTAGGGCTCCCTCCCCAACCCCTCCACCTCCCTCCCGTTGGTTGGTCGGTGGCTGGGGCTCCAGCTCCCAGGCTTCCCTGTTCTGGGCTGCTCTCCTGACGGTGGTCACATGCCTTCCTCTCACTGCAGGCCGAGCCAAGACCTTCCGCCTGAAGCTGCCTGCGCTGCTGGCCTTGACCGCTCGGGACTCCTCCACGCGGCAAGGGGGGGCGGGCAGTACGGGCGCCCCGGGAGCTGTGGTGGTGGACGTGGACTTGACGCCCGCGGCGCCTAGCCGCGAGTCTCTGGCCCTGGACGAGGTGCCGGCCATGGACAACCACGTGGCGGGGCTTGGGCCGGCGGAGGAGCGGCGTGCGCTGGTGGGCTCTGGCTCCCCGCCGGCAGGTGCGCCTGAGCCGCACCCGTCTCCCCGGGCTCACAGCCTCAACCCCGACGCGTCGGGCTCCAGCTGCAGCCTGCCCCGGACGCGTTCCCGGGAGAGCTGCGCCAGCGTGCGCCGCGCCTCGTCGGCTGATGACATCGAAGCCATGCGCGCAGGGCTGCCCCCGCCACCGCGCCACGCCAGCACCGGTGAGGGCCCGGGAGCCCTGTGGGGGAAACTGCCCCGCTGCTTCCCCACCTGCGGGGCCTGCCCTGTTCCCGCCCCCAGCTTCCCCCTGTCAGCCCCAGCCACACCGGCCAGGAGATGGAAATCCCATTAAGCGCTTACTTAATCCCATTAAGTGGCCTTTTACTCCATTAAATGTCCATTCATCCCGTTACATTCTTCCACTCACAGAGTCTTTGCTGGCTGGTGGGGCTGGCTCGCCCGGGGTAGCCCAGAGTGCAGATGGCGGTGGGGCATGTGTGAAGGGCCGGAGAGGCCTCTGGGTCCTGGCACCACCTGGCCCTCTGGCTGGCGCCCAGTGCTGTGGGTCAAACCCTCTGGAGGACCTTCTTCCTCCCTCTTCTTCCGCCTGTCTCCTGAGTTGACCTCATTGACTCACGGGTCCCGTGGCCTAATTCATACAGGGCCTGGTCTCCACCTCACCCTGTTCCCCGGACTTGGCTTTCCCCTCCACCCTCCAGCGGTGTGCCCCCCACCCCCTGACCCGATTTTCCCCTCCACTCCAGGGGCCATGCACCCCCTGCGCGGAGGCCTGCTTAACTCCACGTCTGATTCCGACCTCGTGCGCTACCGCACCATTAGCAAGATTCCCCAAATCACCCTCAACTTTGTGGACCTCAAGGGGGACCCTTTCCTGGCTTCGCCCACCAGTGACCGGGAGATCATAGCCCCCAAGATAAAGGAGCGGACCCACAACGTCACTGAGAAGGTCACGCAGGTAGGTACTTGGCTTCCTGGCTTTCCTCTCACCTTGGAGGAGCTTATAGGGGTGGGAGAGGGCTGTGGTCAAAGTGGGATGATGGGGGGTCCAGTCCATCTGGCCACTAAGGGCCTCTGGAGGGTGGGCAGACCCACCAGCTGGAGGTGGGGAGAGGGTTTCAGAGCTGGGGTAAGAGGGAACAAGTCCGAAAGGTCTTGAGAAAGGGAGACCGCAGGGGAGAAGAGGGGAGGGGAAGAAAAGAGAGGAAGGGAAGGGAACTTGGGACAGGACAGATACAGAGAACAGGACGATGGGGCACAGGGAAGACAGGGCAGTTGAGCAGGGTGGGCCAGAGAAGGCAGTCCCAGGTGTGTGATGGGGTCTGTTCACAGGGCGTGGTGAAGGAAGTGTGGGGTAGGGTAGAGGCAGACCTATGGAAGATTTCAAATGAGAAGGGGCCATGGAGGTCAAGACTAGGGTCCTTGATTCTTCTAGGCCAATGTGATAAGCTAGGTGGAGGGTGGGGATCCTGTGCTAGGGCCAGAATGGCTGGGAGGTAGCCATCCCTGTCCCTAAACCATGGGGACATGTCGGGAGGGGAGTGTATGATGGGGGGTGCACAGATACAGAGGGACCAGGTCCCTAAATCCCGGGCCAGAGAAGACTGCCCGCCTTTGGAGGCATTGCCCGGTGCCACCACCAGGCTGGTCTCCTGTCCCCTCCTGGCAGCAGGCTTGCTCGTACCGCCAGTCCATTCCAACTCATTCTTGATGTCCTGGCCTTGGGGGTGGGTCAGGAGTGGGCATCCCTGCAGTGGTGGAGGAGCCCGGGACCACGGGGGCCGCTGTCCCACACCTCCTGAGCCTCAGTCTCTGTGGCTCCCTCCTGCCCCTTGCACGGCCGCTCCCTGAGCTGGCCTGAGTGAGGGAGCTGCCCGCTTTCGCTCGCTGTGGTCGCTGCCAGCCTCCTTGGCCCTCCTCCTGGCCCTGCTCCCGCTGCCTCTGGCTCACTGGGCTCCTGCCAGGTCTCCAGCCCCTTGGCCTTGATTCCAGAATGTTCCCCCCTCACCCCAGGCCCCCTGTCTGGCTGCCTACCTTGCTCCCCGTCCTGCCTCTGCCTCTCTTCCCACCTGGAGCCCCAGGTGTGTGCCCCGCTCCCGGGCCTGCAGCATGTGCCTTTCGTGGTGTGGTCTTGGCGTGGTCCTGTGTGGCAGCGCGCGTGTGCGTTCCTGGCTTTGCCTGTCACCAGGCGGTCTCTCCATCTCTGGGTGTCTGTCTGACTCTGGCTGGCTGGGCACTGGACCGGCGGGGCGGGGGTGTCGGGGAGACTATTAATCTGCGGTGACAGGCCTGGCTGCTGGGGGGAGGGGGAGGAGCACGGGCTGCGGGAGTGGCTGCAGCAGGAGCCCTGATCTGGCTGCGGGGGAGGGGGCCGCTGGCCAGCACGAGGCGGGGCGGGGGAGCCCAGTGTGGCAGGGTGGGGGTGGGGACCTGGGAGGAGGGGCCGGCCAAGGAGCCGAGGTTCCGACTGCGGCGCTGCTGCTGGGCTGGCGGTGGGCAGAGCGCGGCACCCTGGCAGCGGGGCTCGCACTTGGGGGCCATGGGCAGCCCAAGCCAGGAGGGCTGCTGTCCACACTCACTGCCAGGGTGACCCTGGCCCTGGGGCCCAGCCCCAGCGACCCTGGCTTCATGCCAGAGGCTGTCCTGGAAGCCAGGCCGCCAGCTTCTGGGGCGCAGTCTGGGCTGGGACTGCTGCTGGGGTGCAGGTGAGGCGCTGGCCGGGCCCTTGGGCTCCAGGGCAGGCAGGCTGTGGGGAGCCAAGTCTTCCATGGCGACCCCAGCAGGGAAGGCGAGCAGGACAGGGGCTCTGCAGCCCAGGGCCCAGAAGGGCCGGGTGAGGCGGGCCGTGCGCATCTCCAGCCTGGTGGCCCAGGAGGTAGGTGAACCCCCCCAACCCCCCCAGCCACTTTCCCCTTCCCTCCCTGGGCTGGGGCACCCAGACAGGCACTGGCAAGTTGGGTGCGGCCTGGAGGGCTCTGGCTCCTGGGCCGGGCTGGGAGAGGGCATCTGAGAAGCAGGTCGGTCTGTGGAGCCATGGGGTCCGCAGCTCTGCTCATCCCACTGCTGGGCTCTGCTCGCTCTCCTCCAGGCCTGCTGGGCCTGGGTGGACAGTGTTTTTCTTGCCAGGGCTTCCCTTCTTCCATGGCTTCTGTGGCCCACGGTCCTGGCTCCAAATACAAAAAGGAGAGGGAGAACAGGAATGAAATGCGTGCCCAGAGAGGGTGACGGTGGGCGAACGGGGAGGAGAGAAGCATGGTGGGACGCTGAGGGGCCTGCCAGGTGGGACGCTGAGGGGCCTGCCAGAGAAGTTCCGGGTCACTAAAGCTCCCCACCAGGTGCTGGCTTGGACGCCGGGCGCTGGGGAGAGCCTCGGGCTGGTTTAGGGGTCCGGATTTGGAGGCTGAGGCTGAGGAGTGTGTGGGGTCAGGGGCCACCGGATGGTGGTGAGGGCAGGCTGAGCTCAGCCACCTGCGTCACCTCTTCCCGGGGGCCGGTGGCTGTGTTGCCTTCCCCTGGGGCTGTTATTCTGTGGGATGCTCCTGGGAGTCACCTCTCCTTCCCTAGGGAGCGGGGAGCAGGCTCAGGTTGTTGGATGGAGGTGGTTTAGGAGTGAGTCTGAGAACCCCACTCCTCTCCCACCTGAACTCCCTGTGTCCGTTCTTACACACCTCCGGCCCGGGAATGGGTGTGTGTATGGGGGGGGTGGAGAATCCCCCCCACGGGAGACGACCCAGGATTTGGCTGAAATAGGCTTCAGTATTCTATGGGACCAGAAGTCAGGGTAGGGGTTGCCAATCGGGCCAAGGCCATGCGATGAGCTGGTGGTTGCCGAGCACGGCCTGGCCCCGCTGGAGGGGGTCTGTGGATCCAGGTCTTGAGTCCCAGGTGTGTCCCCCGAGTGTGCATTTGAGCAGGGGCGTTGTGCTGGTCTTGCTGGCGCAGGCTCGGGGAGGGACAGGGTGGGGCCAGGGTCTTGCCAGGGGTGTGGTCCAACACAGTCCCCAGGGGGCTTGGCCTCTCAGGCCTGGGGAGCAGCCCCGTCCAGGGGCAGCTACCTTCTGCCCCCTTGTCTGTGGGGGCCCTGGCTGGTTCTTTCTTTAGTCCTCACTTGACCCCGGAAAAGCCATTGGCTCACGCTCTCTGCCTTAAGGAGCAAGCAGCTTGGGCTGAAGGTAGGGAGAAGTGGGGGCCCGGAAGCCCCCATGCTCCCTCCCCTCCCCTGACTGCAGCTGCTCCCCGAGCCGAGCCGTCAGATGTCTCTGGACCTGCCTTGCCTCCCGCAGGGTGGCCAAATCCCCAACCATGGCCCGTGTTATCTTCCAGTTACTTCTTCTAAGGAGATGCTTTCCAAACAGTCCACCTGGGGATGGTGGGTCCAGGGGATCCCTGGCTTGAGTGTGAGTGGGCATCTTTGGGGGTTCTACCTACCCTGACTCTTCTGGCCCAGAGGCGCAAGGATGTGGGGCCCGGGCACACAGTACTTCCTGGAGTGGGGCCAGCAACCTTGGTTCTCAACAGTGTGGGGTGAGGCCTCGGGCTTGGTGTCCTGGGGATGGCAGCGCCAGGCCTGGAGGACCTAGGGACGGAGTCTGGGGTTGAGTCAGATGTCTGTGGGGGAGGGTTCCGGTGGGCAGGGGGAGGCAGCAGGGGACAGCCAGGCTCCTGGCTTAGTGCGGGAAAGCTGGCCTCGGTTCTTCCTAGTTTTGCTTGGGAAGAGAAGGGCACGGCTGCTGGTGTGTAGTGGGGACGGCAGGCCCGCCTCCACCTGACCGTTGAGCCTGTGCAGAGCTGGGTAGGACACTTGGGAACATTTGCTGGCCGTGTTCATGTAGGGAAGTCTATGGCTTGCTTAGGGCTTCTGTGGGCCTTTTTAGGAGTGTGGGAGGGCAGAGCTTGAGGGCGGCCCTGGGTCTGGGGACAGGGGCTTGGGGGGGGTGGCAGGGGTCTGTGCCTTGGTCTCTCTCCCAGGGAAGCCAAGGGGCCTGAGTCTGGGTGGCTGGTACCCTTGGGCCAGCAGCAAAGGGACCTTTAGCCTCTCAGTCCCTGGGCCCCCGGGAGTGGCAGTGCCCACCACCATTTTATGTGTTGAAGTTATGCCTCCTGGGGTTGTCACCCAGGTTTGGAATCTTAGCCCTTGGAGCATTTTCTATACTGGGATATGGTGCATGTGAGTGGTGTGTGTGTGTGGTGTTTGGGGTGGGGGTTGGGCAAGGTCCTCTTGGGGAGTTATAACCAGGGGGATGGGTGTGTGTCACTGGGATGGGGTGGGTGGGGTGGGGAGAGCCATACGTCTGGGTATGACTGCCTGGCGTCCTGAGCTCAGGTGGCCAGACAGTAGGCCCATGGGCTGCGTGGGAGAAGAGTAGCGCCCGAGCCCCCAGGTGGGCAGGGGCCACAGCCACTTGGTTGAGGGACTGGCCTCCTGACTGATGCTTGCTGGTGTCTCCCTTCCTTTGTCTGGAGGAAATCTCTTGCTAGCTTGGTATTTTCTCTGGAGGCCCCAGCAGAGGTGACGTCCACTCCCACCGTGGAGATCCCCGGCACCAGCCTCCAGGGGGACGTCGCTCTGTCACCTCTGTCTTCCCTGCCCGTCCAGGTCCTGTCCCTGGGCGCCGACGTGCTGCCCGAGTACAAGCTACAGGCGCCGCGGATCCACCGCTGGACCATCCTGCACTACAGCCCCTTTAAGGCCGTGTGGGACTGGCTCATCCTGCTGCTGGTCATCTACACGGCCGTCTTCACACCCTACTCGGCTGCCTTCCTGCTGAAGGAGACGGAGGAGGGCCCCCAGGCCCCCGACTGTGGCTACGCCTGCCAGCCCCTGGCCGTGGTGGACTTCATTGTGGACATCATGTTTATCGTGGACATCCTCATCAACTTCCGCACCACCTACGTCAATGCCAATGAGGAGGTGGTCAGCCACCCCGGCCGCATCGCCGTCCACTACTTCAAGGGCTGGTTCCTCATTGACATGGTGGCCGCCATCCCCTTTGACCTGCTCATCTTTGGCTCCGGCTCTGAGGAGGTCGGTTGGCGGGGAGGCAGAGGCTGAGAGGGCACCGGGAGGTGGGGAGGAGGTGGTGGGGCACGGGGAGGTAGTGAGAGAAAGGGGGCCACGGTAGGTGCCCCGGCTAAGCCATGGCCACCACCCCTTTCCCTGGGAGCCACTCGCCAGGAGGAGGTCCAGAGGGGCTGCCTTCTTCTGTCTGTCTGTCCAAAGCAGCCGCCATGTTCAAATCACACAGAAGTGGCCTGGGAACCAGGGGCAATTCTGGCCAGGTGCCTCAGGGTGGCTGTGGGACCCTTCAGAGTCCCCTTCTCAGCAGGGGGACCCCAAGAGCCGTCTCGTCACAGGGCTAGCGCAAGGATTAATGGGACCCTGTGCCGGGCTTAGGGAATGGGGGGTGTTTCGGTCATTAGAAGGTTCTGGGAGGAAGTTTTTGGGGATCTTTCTCTAGTGACCCCAGGGCTGCAGCGCCCCCCGACTCCTCCTTTGCCCCCACACTGAAGGTCTCTCCCCGCCCTGCCCCCGCAGCTGATCGGGCTGCTGAAGACGGCGCGGCTGCTGCGGCTGGTGCGCGTGGCGCGGAAGCTGGACCGCTACTCAGAGTACGGGGCGGCCGTGCTCTTCCTGCTCATGTGCACATTTGCGCTCATCGCGCACTGGCTGGCCTGCATCTGGTATGCCATCGGCAACATGGAGCAGCCGCACATGGACTCCCGCATCGGCTGGCTGCACAACCTGGGGGACCAGATCGGCAAACCCTACAACAGCAGCGGCCTGGGTGGCCCATCCATCAAGGACAAGTACGTCACGGCCCTCTACTTCACCTTCAGCAGCCTCACCAGCGTGGGCTTCGGCAACGTCTCCCCCAACACCAACTCCGAGAAGATCTTCTCCATCTGTGTCATGCTCATTGGCTGTGAGTGTGTCCCTGGGGGTGGGCGGCGGGACAGCGGCAGGTGAGGTAGGGGATTGTGTGGCGCCGAGTCTGGGAGGAGCCTGTGATGGAGGAGAGGGAGATGCCACACGGGCTAGAGCGGGGCCCTGGGACATGAAGGCAGCAGGGACGACCATTGGGGCAAGTTTGGGGCATGTTTGGGGCACAAGGCAGAGCCCCAGGGCGTGTGGACCTGGGCTTCTGCATTTGTGCAGCTCTTGTGTGTGCTCAGGCGGAGATGTGACTGCGTGTGTCCCTGACCCGGGGCAGGGGCGGGCGGGGTCCCTCGGCGCTGATGCCGGCTCACCCCCGCCCCCAGCCCTCATGTACGCCAGCATCTTCGGCAACGTGTCCGCCATCATCCAGAGGCTGTACTCGGGCACCGCCCGCTACCACACGCAGATGCTCCGTGTGCGGGAGTTCATCCGCTTCCACCAGATCCCCAACCCCCTGCGCCAGCGGCTGGAGGAGTATTTCCAGCACGCCTGGTCCTACACCAACGGCATCGATATGAACGCGGTGAGGCCCCGGGCTCTGAGGAGGGCTGGAGGTGGCGGGCTGGAGGGAGCAAGGCCGCAGTGGGACTTCTCTCGGGGCCGGGAGCACCCTTGACAGCAGCATACTCTGCGGTTTGGGGGGTCCCAGTTAACGCTACGAAGGCCCCTGGGAGAGGCTTCTCCTCCTTCCTATGATGGAGCTCGTTTGCCAGAGCTCTCGCCGCGGGGCAGGCCAGAGCAGGCCCCTGCACAGAGGCGAGGCTTTGAAAGCTTCCAACAGCCCCAGGCAGGGATGGGTCTTGACATTTTACCCAAAAAAATGGAGGCTGAGAGCAGCAGGGCGGGTCATCCCCACGGGTGCTTGGCTAGAAGGGTTGGACCCTCTGGTGTTCCTCCCAGGGTCTTGGGCTGGGCGCCCGAAGCTAGGGTGCTGAGCCTGGCCCCCGCCCCCAGGTGCTGAAAGGCTTCCCCGAGTGCCTGCAGGCAGACATCTGTCTGCATCTGAACCGCTCGCTGCTCCAGCACTGCAAACCTTTCCGAGGGGCCACCAAGGGCTGCCTGAGGGCCCTGGCCATGAAGTTCAAGACGACACACGCACCGCCGGGGGACACGCTGGTGCACGCCGGGGACCTGCTCACCGCCCTCTACTTCATCTCCCGGGGCTCCATTGAGATCCTCCGGGGGGACGTCGTCGTGGCCATCCTGGGTATGAGGCTGGGTGCGGGGGGCGGGGGGACCGGGTGCTGGGCTGGAAGGGCCTACCGAGGCCTGAAGAGGTCTGAACTCCCCGAGGGGACGGTTGTTGGGGCTGTGGACCCAGGCCTGCCTGCAGGGACCTTGAGTTCCTTTAATTTGCCAAAGCCTAGGCCCTCCAAGGGGGAGAGGGGAGAGGAGCCCTGCATGGGGTGGGGCTGCTGAACTCTGGGGGTTCTTGGATTCTGTTCCCCCTCAACACTCTTGCTGCCTTTGAAGGTGGGACCAAACCAGTTACTCCTACGTGGGCAGTGGAGGGAGGTTAAGCGTCCGATTTTACTAAGGAAATTTACTAAGTTCCCCACAGACTCATGTGACACAGCCCAGCCTAGCGCTTACCATCTCCAAAGTGAAGGGAGACTTGCCCCTCTTCCCCTCTCTTCCTAACCTTCTGTCCCATCTGTACACAGGGTGGGGGTGCCTGGCGGGGACTCATGCCCTCCGCCTGTCCTTCCCTTGGCCCTGGACAGCTGCGCCTTAGGGCAGAGGCATCACAATGGGCCATACTCGATGTCTATTTCTCAGTTCAGCACGAACACCTGCACTCACTCCGCAGACATCCCAGACACAACTAAAACCAAAGTTTCACTGCGCAACGTGCCGCTCTGTGTGACACATTCTGGGGTTACCTGCTGTGTGTCGTGGTCAGCCGCGCTGTGCTATAAACAAAATGTTGGTCTTGTCCCCCCACTGTGTCAGGGTGTACACTTGAAAACCACCGAGGGCACAGTGATTGGCCAGGAGGGGGTTTAGGACGTGGGGTTTGGAGGGTGGATATGAGATACAAGTGGGCTTAAAACCCAAGGAAGCCAGGACCGAGGGCAGAGTGGGCTTTCCAGGCTGGTCCCGCTGGCTGCTTGCAGTACTGGAAGGCAGGGAGACGCACGCCCTCTCCCCCCGCTCCCCTCGCGCCTCACAAGTCCCGCCTTTGGGCGCAGGTGGGAAGATGGGGCTGGTGGGTGCTTCCCTGGCTGTGGGGGCTGGGGCTGGTGGGTGGGTGCTCAGACTGAGGGGAGGCCCTCAGTCTCCCAGTCCCGGGTAGGAAGGCTGGGAAGACAGGTGCCTTTTGCTTGTGCTGCTGCCCAGGGGCTGAACCCCCACTCTTGGTGGCTTCCAGGGAAGAATGACATCTTTGGAGAGCCTTTAAACCTGTACGCTCGTCCTGGAAAGTCCAATGGTGATGTGCGGGCCCTCACCTACTGCGACCTGCACAAGATCCACCGGGATGACCTGCTGGAGGTGCTGGACATGTACCCTGAGTTCTCTGACCACTTCTGGTCCAGCCTGGAGATCACCTTCAACCTGCGGGACGTGAGTGGGCTGCCCTGAGCACGCTGCACCCTGGTGGCCGCCCCCAACTGCATGACCTCTTCCGGCCTCTTTCCCCGCCTGTCCGATGGTGTCGGAGGTGGAAGTCCCAGCCTCACTCAGCTTTCCTTCTAGGGCAGAGGTGACATCTGTGCCGGGAGCTCCAGGCCCCACTTGCTCTGTTAATGAGGGGGTGTGGGCTGACCCGGGCAAGGCAGATGGGTGCAGAAGGGCGCTGACACTGCTTTCGGTTCCAGACCAACATGATCCCTGGGTCTCCTGGCAGCGGGGAGCTGGAGGGCGGCTTCAACAGACAGCGCAAGCGCAAGCTGTCCTTCCGCAGGCGCACGGACAAGGGTGAGGCGGGGTGGGGCGGGGAGCGGTGGGCGGGGTCCAGGTGAGGTGGAAGCGGGGCGGAGCATGGGGTCAGTCGGTCAGCGTCAACTGCGCCTGGGCTCTGCAGATTTTGCGCCCCTACCTTCAGTGTTCCCCACTCTCACCCCGGTTGCCCAAGCACTGTCCGTTCTCTAATGCCCACTTGAACTGGCACCTCCTCCGAGAAGCCCCCTTCACCCTCCTGGGCGGGGGAGTGCTGGCCTCAGCTTCTTTGGGCCTCAGGTGGCTGGCGCTGCCTTGAACTGATGTTGGGGCGACGAGTCAGTGCAGAGGGGGATGAGGGGCCAGAAACGGGGGTCTCAGAGAGCCCAGCCCATAAGTGCTACTGCCTGTGCTTGGGCAGTCAGCGGTCGGACACGACCCGGTCCTGCTTCCGGGAGCTCTCAGTCCTCTTGAGGTGGGGAAAAGGGCAGAAGAAACAGCCAGGGACAAACCAGGGCGTCCTAGCACAGCCCTCCGCCAGGCCTGCTCGGTCCCCTCCCCTCCCCTCCCCTCCCCTCCCCTTCTGTGCCTCCTTCCTTCTTTGAGGCCTGTTCTCTGTTTCCCACAGACCCGGAACAGCCAGGGGAGGTGTCTGCCTTGGGGCCGGGCCGGGCGGGGGCAGGGCCGAGTAGCCGGGTCCGGCCAGGGGGGCCGTGGGGGGAGAGCCCATCCAGTGGCCCCTCCAGCCCTGAGAGCAGTGAGGATGAGGGCCCAGGCCGCAGCTCCAGCCCCCTCCGCCTGGTGCCCTTCTCCAGCCCCAGGCCCCCCGGAGAGCCGCCGGGTGGGGAGCCCCTGATGGAGGACGGTGAGAAGAGCAGTGACACTTGTAACCCGCTGTCAGGTAGGGTAAGGGCCATCTCGGGTGGGTGGGGCGTGGCAGCTGACCTGGCTCAACCCAGTTCTCTGGCTCCAGGGGCCTTCTCAGGAGTGTCCAACATCTTCAGCTTCTGGGGTGACAGCCGGGGCCGCCAGTACCAGGAACTGCCTCGCTGCCCTGCCCCGACCCCCAGTCTCCTGAACATCCCCCTCTCCAGCCCCTGCCGGAGGTCCCGGGGCGATGTGGAGAGCAGGCTGGATGCCCTTCAGAGGCAGCTCCACAGGTGAGGCTGGCTCCGGTGTCGAGGGGTGGGCTTGGGGGGCTGTGTGTGACTGGTGGGCTCCCTGCAGTGTGACGCGGTGAAGGGAGGGTATGTTCTGTGTGGGCCTTTCTGTGTGTGCGCTGCCTTGACCTTCTCCTTCCATTGGGTGCCGAGACCTGGGCTGCATACCTAGAGAGAGGAGGGAGGCTGGGCTGGACCCACTGGCTGGTCCATAGGGCGGTCCCGAAGTCAGAGCTGCTGGGGTCTCCCCACCCCCGAGAGCCAGAGCACCCTCCTCCTTCTTGCCCCAGGCTGGAGACCAGGCTGAGCGCAGACATGGCCACTGTCCTGCAGCTGCTACAGAGACAGATGACTCTGGTCCCACCTGCCTACAGCGCTGTTACCACCCCCGGGCCCGGTCCCACCTCCGCCTCCTCCCTGCTGCCTGTGAGCCCCGTCCCTACCCTCACCCTGGACTCGCTTTCTCAGGTAAGTTCCAAAGCCCTCCCCCTGCTCAGGGCACCCCGGCCTCGCCTTCTCTGCCCCAGTTCCACCCCAAACCTGCTCTGCTGTCCTTTGGCTCGGCACCGGGCCGCGGCTTCCTCCCGCCCCCATTTCTGCCCTCGTCCCCAATGGCACTCTTGGAGGAAGGCTTCCTCGGGAGCTGTGGGCACAGGGCAAGGCAGGAGAGCCTCCCAAGCCAAAGCCCCCCAAAAGTGGGGCAGAGGAAACCAGTAGGCTGAGAGGTGTCACCTGAATGACCAGATCTACTCAAGGTGTCTGTGTCGTGGCCATGAGGGGTCTCCCGAGGAGGGGGCTGGGTGGACCAGATGCGCTGTGATGGGGCTGCATGCCCGCAGGGTCCGAGCTCCCTGCCGTGACGGGTGCTGCTCAGTTCTGGCTCTGTGGCCAACCAGTAGCTGTCACGCTGGCTGCCTCGCAGGGCTGTCTGGAGGGCGTTGGCTAAGCCCCAGGGTAGCACTTCTGGCCCGCATCTCCTCTCTTCTGCTGGAGTGGGCCTCTATTGCCCTTTGTCCTCTCCTGAGTGGACATGTGTGTTCCCAGTCTTCTGACAAGACAGCTGTGCCTGGGCCCCAAGAAGGGGGCTCTTCTGGCTCCTAGAGGTCGCCTGGGATCTGCTCCCCCCTTCCTCTGGCATCTGCTCCCCCTCCCATATGCTGCCCGCTCCTGTTTGCAGACACCAGGGCCCACGTCAGCAAACGTGCCAGTCTCCCTTCACGTCCTCCCCCGCGGAGATCTCCCAGCACACTCGTCAGCATCCGCAAACCCCTCCCGCCTGCCCTGGCACTCTCCCTGGCCTTCCGAGGCCTGGCTGCCAGCCTGCCTCTGTTTCTAGGTCCCCGAGTTCTTTCTAGATGGGAGGAAGGAGCCTCATTCCTTTTTGTCCCAACTCAGGGCCCTGTATTCTGGGTTGGGTTTGGATTCATCTGCTGTGTTCCTGGGGAAGGGAGTGGCTGCAGCCTGGAGTGCCCCACCTGGGTCACGGATGGCTCCCTGGGCTCCCAGCTGCGCAGCTGGGCTCTTGCCCATGGAGAATGCACTTCTCTGCTTGCAGACTCGGCACCTCCCCTTCATGCTCCACGTGCTGCCCCGTGTGCCTTGGTCCTTCTCCTTGTCCCCTCCAACCCTCTTCTGTCCTCCCCTCCTCTGTCCCTGAATTCTCCTGGTCCTCTCTGCCTCATCCGCGGTCTCCCTCCTCTGCTCATGCTGTGTTTTCTGCAGGTTCCCAGTTCATGGCGTTCGAGGAGCTCCCCCCAGGGGCCCCAGAGCTCCCCCAAGACGGTCCCCCTCGACGCCTCTCCCTGCCGGGCCAGCTGGGGGCCCTCACCTCCCAGCCCCTGCACAGACATGGCTCAGACCCGGGCAGTTAGTGGGGCTGCCCGGTGTGGACACGTGGCTCACCCAGGGTTCAGCGCACTGTCTGGGCCCCTCCCCTCAGAGGCCCTGCCCGGGAGGCCCTGGCCAAGAAAGGGGAGAGGAACGCGAAGGCACAGCCCCTCCCCCAGCCCTCGGGACCATCTCCGCCTGCAGTCCCCTGGGCCCCCACGGGAGGGGCAGGGGCAGGGGACAGGGCCGGACAGTGGATGGGGGTCTGTGGTCTCCCCACTGCCCTGGGGGCATTAGCTGGTCTAACTGCCCGGAGGCACCCGGCCCTGGGCCTTAGCACCTCAGGACTTTTCTGCTATTTACTGCTCTTATTGTTAAGGATAATAATTAAGGATCATATGAATAATTAATGAAGATGCTGATGACCATGAATAATAAATAATTATCCTGAGGAGAGTCATGCAGTGCTGGGAGGGGGAAGGGGGGCCCTTCGGCACATGCTGTATCCCGTGTTCACACTCACACTCGTGTCCGCACGCACACTGGGGTCTTGGGGACTCTGGGTGCACAGCGCCTGCAGGGGCTGTCTGGAGCGTGCACAGAGGGTGTTCAGGGGGCCGATGCGGGTCATCTCCGGGGATTCCTGCATCTCTGAGGCTCTGCTTCCTGTGGCCCTGGATTCAGGATAGCAAAGAACCACCTGTATTGTTTTGAATAGAGAGATCATCTCTAGTGGGATGCCAGGCCTGGGTCCAGCCCCTCAGGGTCATGTTTTGCTGGGTGGCATCCTGGCTCCCAGGGCTGGCCCTGCTGACTGATAACGCGGCCCTACGCTGGCCTGTTGTCTTACACACTTTGTGGGCCCAGCCCACACTGACCCTGACCCGGTGCTGTACTGGTTCCTTCTGACTCACATCCCAACCACCTGACTTAGCCTTATCTTGACCTTAACCCAGACTCACGTGGACGCAGTATAGTTGGGCCCCCATAGCACCCCAGTTCTGGGCACACTGCTTTTCTAGCCCCAGCCAGAGCTCCCCAGGTGTCTGGCTGCAGATGGGCCCTACCCCAGTCACGGTAGTCTCCTGAGCACCTGTGATCTTGGCCACAGACTTGCTGCCTAGACAGGGTGGAATTTTTTGAGTGGCTCATTGCCGTTAGTGGGGGAGCCAGTCACAATGTACATCCCAGGGCCAGTGAAGGGTTGCGCGCGCACACACACACACACACACACACTCGTGTGCTGCTGGGCTTGAGAGGACACAGCCTCTTGGAGCCGCGGCTGGCCGTGGACCATGGCGGCACCTGCTGGCCAGCAGGAGGAGCCGAGGGGCAGTGGCCAGCTCTGTTTATAGGCAACAGTGCTGCGGCAGGCCTCTGGAGCTGACGGAGCGGTTTTCCTACTCAACCCCCACAACTCCTGACCCTGGCAGTGGGTTTGTTAATTGGCTTTAAAATCAAATGTGGCTGTTCTCAATGCCCGTGGCTGGGGTGGGGTGGCGATGGGAGCAGAGACCCCAGTCTCTGAGCAGCTCGGAGGATTCTTGCTGTGCCCAGAGCAGGTCGGAGAGCAGGGAGAGGATCTCCCTCTGTCTAGGTGACTCTGCCCCAGGGTCCTGGCTCCCCTCCTGGGATCTGCCACACATGCTCATCACTTGGGTGGTCACACACAGGACTTCCTGGTGGGTTGATGTATGCGATGTAGGGGGTGGGGGTGGGGGATGGTGGGGATGGGGCAGAGACAGACCCAAGCAGAGGTGACCCTGAGGTTGCCGCTGAGAAGTGATGTGCAGACAACTCAGTGCCCCTGGCACACCGGGTCCGTGTGAGCTGGGCCAAGGGCCGGTGCTCAGATGTTGGCCCCATCCTTGTTACCGTCTGCCTTTGGCCTTAGCGTATCCTTGTCCGGGAGCTCAGCTACGGTTCACACCACTCTGCCCCGGTGCGGGGGTGGAGGCTGGGGGAGCCTGGGAGAGGGGCTGGGGCCATCCCAGTGAGTCAGGGCTGGTGCTGGTGGGCGCCTGGTGGGGAGGGAGCACCATGCCAGTCCCTGCAGTTGGCCACCGGCCGCATGTGGACTTTGGCGCTTGTCTGCGATGAAAGCACATGGATGTCCTGGGGGGTCAGTCTGCTCAGTCTGTACGGGGTTGCTGCAAGGGTGGCTCGGATGCCCCATGCCAGGTCCCCGCCGGCCGCCAGCAGCTGAGGTTCTAGGGTGGGTGGAGGACAATATTTACTGGATCATTCTACCAGTCCAGGTGCAGCTAGGTGCTTGGTCCGTGTGACATTTAACCCTCAGAGGTAGGAGTAATTATTCCAAGTGGGAAGATGAAGACTCAGCATGGGCAGTGACTGGCGGGTGCTCACATCGCTGATGGGTGACCGCACAACTTCAGACTGCTTGGGAGGAGTGACAGTGACCCTCCAGGCAACACACTGGGACTGACCCTCACTGGCCGCAGGATGCAGGCTCAAACCTGGGCCGTGTGGGTCCTGAAAGGCAGGCAGGGCTGCTGTGACTGGGAGTGGCACCACAGTCTGGGAGCCTTGCAGGGAGACACCCCCAACTCCCATTCCTAGTCTGCTCTGCCCCTCCCCGCTCCGGGCCGGGTGACAGCCCCCTCCTCCTGCCAGGCCCGGATCATGGTCTGCCCGATGCACATGAGTAATGCTATAAACTACAGCTGTACCTGTAGCCCCGAAGGTCAAGTTTTTGGGCAGGGTCTGCCCAAAGCAGAAGGCGGCCATGACCACCCGTAGTGGGGCCCTGGGTCCAGACTGGCTGCACCTTACGGGGTCCTTGTTGCATCCCTGAGACCTGAGGGTTCTCAGGTGGTGTGGGAGAGGGGTGGTGCAGCTCTAGCTCCTGTCTTCTAGCTGGGAGTACAGCCTAACGGCAGGCTACGGCCCTCCGGGGGGCCACCCTTGCTCTCTGCATCACCCACTCTTTTTTTTTTTTTGCCCACTCTTTTAATGTCCATCTCATCTAATTTGTTATTTTATTTATTTATTTATTTATTTAATTTTGTAGAAACCATCAGTATATATGCTTTGGAAGGGAGATGAAGGGCCATCCCAGCCTGGGAGCCTGGTAAAAGGGCGCTTTAGGGGAATCATTCCTGGAGCCCAGAAAGGGAGACAAGAAGGAGGCACGGGGACCACTGTGCAGCCCCCTCTGCACACTAGGCTGTTCCTCTCCTGGCCTGAAGCGGTAGATAGGGAGCAGCATGGGCGTGGGGCCTGTTCATTCTGTGGGGCCTAGAACAGTACCTTGCACTGGGATGTGCTGTGTTTCCTGAATGGATGGATGGACAGACAGACGGATGGACTGATGGATGGACGGATGGATGGACGGACGGATGGATGGATGGACGGGTGGATGGACGGATGGATGGATGAATACAAACACTGCCCTCCTCCCAGGGACAGAGACCCTTCGGCTGGATAGGCAGGGGCTGGGGAAGGCCTCCCATGATTGGCAGAAGCAGAAGGAAGGGATCTTCCCAGGGCTCTTCTCTTACCTTGCACCCTCCCCGTCACCAAGTTCTCCCCCATGCCAGTCCTCATGTCTGCTCAACACACCTCTGTGGCAACTGCACACTGCCCTAGACCCATTCTCTGGTTTCCCCTGTCACCTGGGCTCCCAGAGCCACAAGGACTTTGGTGGAGGGAAAGGCAAAGGTGAGGGTGAAGTCACCTTCTCTCCTGCAGAGCCGGGCTCCCAAGTGTTGGGGATTTGTGGTCCTGAGCTGAGGGTTCTTCCAAACCGAGAGGACCAGAGGGGTGGGGTTGGGGCAGGAAGAGGCTGCGGTGGACAAGGAAAATGATCTGGACAGGAAGGCAGGCAGCAGGGCTTGGAGCTGGAGTGTAGTCAGGGGTTGGGATAGGACCTGATGACAGCATGGGACCAGGCTGCCTCCCCCCACTTCCACCTCTGCACCTGAAGGTCCAGGAGCTGAGTGGGGCCCTGATGGTGTCCTCGCCTGGGAACGCAGCCACTGCTCAGGGTCCAGGTGCAAGCTTGGCCCTGCACCTGTCCTTACCTGGATTCTCGGCCCTTCTCAGCCCAGACAGGGGCAGCTCTCACATTTCATGAACACATAAGAGTAACTGATACTCACCGAGTGTGTCCTTAGTGGTGAGTGTTATTCCCACAGCCTGAAACCAAAGCCCAAGAGGCTGAAGTCACTTGCCAGACATCAGCAGCTTCAGACTGGTGTGGGAGTGTGGACCCACGGGGCCAAGCTTCCACCTGCTGGTTTAACTCTTGGGCACATTGCTGCCCTTGCTCTAGGGACAGTGGCTAGGAGACCTTTGCAAGAGTCTGGGATTCTGAGAAACTTCTCTCTCCTGCAGACTTGTGTAGCTTCTCCTTTGTCTGGAGGGCCCTTTGTTTGGTGAATTCCTGCTGGTCCTCAGGTGATTCTTGTAAGAAACGCTTGGATCACCCCCTCCCTGGATCTGGGGGCTCCCCTGTGCCACTCCAGCATCCTCTGCTCTCCCTATCCTCCCCACCCCTGACCCTGAACTGCCAGATCTGGGGGTCTTATTGCCTCTGTGCTACACTGTGTCCCTGTCTGTTTCCCTCCAGCTCCAAGCACAGTGGCTCTCCCAGAGCAGGCACTGAACTATTTCCTAAAGGAACATATCTGGATTTGGGTAGTGATTAGCAGTAAAATCCTTAACATCAAAAGGGTCGCCGTGCTTGACTCTAGGGAGTTGTGTCTTCCAGGCTTGAGGCATGAGGGGTGAGCAAGCGGCCCAGGGTTTCTGGCCCTCCTTGAATCTCTCCTGCTATGAGCAGACGTGGATCTGGTACCCCGGAGGTGGCCCTAAGGGCCTGCGTTATTTACATCTTCCTCCTCATTGTCTTGGCTCAACTCAACACTTGGGGTTGGGGCCCTACTCTGAGTTACAATTAGAGACCTTGTCTTGTGCCCTCTGGAGCTGGAATCCCTACTGGTGGGCATCTCAGGGCATCTCTGGACATCCCGGGGTGGCCGCTGCTCACCAGGGCTTTGGGGAATCCCTGCTCTGCTTCCCAGTACCACCCTCTTGGGTGCCATGTCCCCAGCCTGTCCAAACCTTCAGAGGAAGCCATATAGCCTGGCTGACTTTTCTAGGGTCTGTTCTCTGCAGGGCTGGGGAGAAGGAGGCCTGATGTCAGGCCCTTTCTGCCACTCGCTTGCCCATGATGCATCAGCAGATGGACCAGAGTGGGCCCAGACCCTAAAGGGAGAGATGGCCTGTTTGCCTCCAGGACACAAGGTCCTTAGTCCTTTCCAGACTCGCCTGCCCTTATACTTCCCCTACTCTGTGCCTGACACTCCAGCCACATGAGATCCGGTCCTGCTAACTATGCTCATGTTCTCCCTGCATTTGCTCCATCCTTCCCTCTTCTTAGAAAGCAAACTCCGTTGTTCCTGGTCTGGGGAAATCCATCCATCCTTTAAGTACTATCTCAGATGTTGCCTCCTGCAGGACACGTCTCTGGGCTTCTCTGTGGATCTAAGCTTCTGTGTAGCTCTGGCCTCAGACCTGTGTTAGAGTCCCCACCACACTGCACCTGTTGTTTTGGCTCTTTTCCGAAAGGGGATGGGCTGAGTATTGGTCATCTTTACATCTCTCCAAGACACCTCCCTCATGGTCCTGGGGAGACTTTGCGGGCACTTTGACAACATGTCTTATTCCCAGTGTCCAGTTTCCAACTGGCCTCTGTGTATCAGGCTCCCACTAGTGCTCTCTGTGTGCCTGCCCATTAGTCCTCTGATGGTCAAGGCTGAGGGAGGGTCCTCTTAGGGCTTTTCAGTTCCAACTTTGGATCTGTGGGATACATATTTCCCCCAAGTGGTGGACAGTCCCTTGGGAACTGGAAAGTACTCAGTCTGGCTGCTCAGGTGAGACCTTACCTGCTTGTATGGTAAGAGGCGTCTTCCTCAGTGTCCTGCTGGTCTCACCACATAGGGACCATACTATCTAGCTCAAGTCCTCAAAAATACTGAAACAAATTCGAAGCACAGAAACTTCTAAGGTGATTATTTTGAGACACTTTTATTTTTTTTTCGTTTTTTAATAAAGTTAACATATAATGTATTATTTGCCCCAGGGGTACAGGTCTGTGAATCATCAGTCTTACACAATTCATAGCACACACCATAGCACATACTCTCCCCAATGTCCATAACCCAGCCACCCCATCCCTACCCCCTTCACGCCCCAGCAACCCTTAGCTTGTTTCCTGAGATTAAGAGTCTTTTATGGTTTGTCTCCCTCCCAATCCCATCTTGTTTCATTTTTTCCCTCCCACCCCCGACGAACCCCTGCCCTGTCTCTCAGATTCTTCATATCGGAGAGATCATATGATAATTGTCTTTCTCTGATTGACTTATTTAGCTCACCATAATATCCTCTAGTTCCATCCATGTCGTTGCAAATGGCAAGATTTCATTTCTTTCGATGGCTGCATAGTATTCCATTGTATAAATACACCACATCTTCTTTATCCATTCTTCTGTTGATGGACATCCATGTTCTTTCCATAGTTTGGCTACTGTGGACATTGCTGCTATAAACATTTGGGTGCACGTGCCCCTTCAGATCACTACATTTGTATCTTTAGGGTAAATACCCAGTAGTGCTATTGCTGGGTCATAGGGTAGCTCTATTTTCAACTTTTTGAGGAACCTCCATACTGTTTTCCAGAGTGGCTGCACCAGCTTGCATTCCCACCAACAGCATAGGAGGGTTCCCTTTTCTCTGCATCCTCACCAACATCTGTCGTTTCCTGACTTGTGAGTGAGATGATATCTCACTGTGGTTTTGATTTGTATTTCCCTGAAGTTGAGCACTTTTTCATGTGTCTGTTGGCCATCTGGATGTCTTCTTTGCAAAAATGTCTGTTCATGTCTTCTGCCCATTTCTTAATTGGATTATTTGTTCTTTGGGTGTTGAGTTTGATAAGTTCTTTATAGATTTTGGATACTAGCCCTTTATCTGATATGTCATTTGCAATTATCTTCTCCTATTTGTCAGTTGTCTTTTGGTTTTGTTGACTGTTTCCTTTGCTGTGCAAAAGCTTTTTATCTTGATGAAGTCCCAACAGTTCATTTTTGCCCTTGCTTCCCTTGCCTTTGGTGATGTTTCTAGGAAGAAGTTGCTGCGGCTGAGGTCGAAGAGGTTGCTGCCTGTGTTCTCCCCAAGGATTTTGATGGATTCCTATCTCACATTGAGGTCTTTCATCCATTTGGAGTCTATTTTTGTGTGTGGTGTAAGGAAACGGTCCAGTTTCATTCTTCTGCATGTGGCTATCCAATTTTCCCAACACCATTTGCTGAAAAGACTGTCTTTTTTCCATTGGACATTCTTTCCTGGTTTGTCGAAGATTAGTTTACCCTAGGGTTGAGGGTCCATTTCTGGGCTCTCTATTCTGTTCGATTGATCTATGTGTCTGTTTTTGTGCCAGTACCATGCTGTCTTGATGATGACAGCTTTGTAATAGAGCTTGAAGTCTGCAATTGTGATGCTGCCAAGTTTGGTTTTCTTTTTCAACATTCCTCTGGCTATTCGGGGTCTTTTCTGGTTCCGTATAAATTTTAGGATTGTTTGTTCCATTTCTTTGAAAAAAATTGATGGTATTTGATAAAGATTGCATTAAATGTGTAGATTGCTTTAGGTAGCATAGGCATTTTCACAATATTTGTTCTTTCAATCCATGAGCATGGAACGTTTTTCCATTTCTTTGTGTCTTCCTCAATTTCTTTCATGAGTACTTTATAGTTTTCTGAACACAGATTCTTTGCCTCTTTGGTTAGGTTTAGTCCTAGGTGTCTTATAGTTTTGGGTGCAATTGTAAATGGGATCGACTCCTTAATTTCTCTTTCTTCTGTCTTGCTGTTGGTGTATAGAAATGCAACTGATTTCTGTGCATTGATTTTATATCCTAGACACTTTACTGAATTCCTGTATGAGTTCTAGCAGTTTGGGTTTTCCACATAAAGTATCATATCACCTGCAAAGAGTGAGATTTTGACTTCTTCTTTGCCAATTTAGATGCCCTTTATTTCTTTTCGTTGTCTGATTGCTGAGGATAGGACTTCTAGTAGTATGTTGAATAGCAGTGGTGATAGTGGACATCCCTGCCATGTTCCTGACCTTAGGGGAGTAGCTCTCAGTTTTTCCCCATTGAAAATCATATTCACTGTGGTTTTCTCATAGATGACATTGATGATATTGAGGTATATGCCCTCTATCCCTACACTGTGAAGAGTTTTGATCAAGAAAGGATGCTGTACTTTCTCAAATGCTTTTTCTGCATTTATTGAGAATATCATATGGTTCTTGTTCTTTCTTTTATTAATGTATTGTATCACATTGATTGATTTGCAGATGTTGAACCAACCTTGCATCCCAGGAATAAATCTCATTTGGTCATGGTGAATAACCCTTTTAATGTATTGTTGGATCCTATTGGCTAGTATTTTGGTGAGAATTTTTGTATCCATGTTCATCAAGGATATTGGTCTGTAATTCTCCTTTTTGGTGGGGTCTTTCTCTGGTTTTGGGATTAAGGTAAAAATGCTGGTCTCATAAAATGAGTTTGGAAGTTTTCATCCCATTTCTATTTTTTGGAATAGTTTCATGAGAATAAGTATTAATTCTTCTTTAAATGTTTGGTAGAATTCCCCTGGGAAGCCATCTGGCCCTGGGCTCTTGTTTGTCAGAAAAAAAATTTTTTTTTTAAAGATTTTATTTTTATTTATTTGACAGAGAGAGATCATAAGCAGGCAGAGAGGCAGGCAGAGAGAGAGGAGGAAGCAGGCTCCCTGCTGAGCAGAGAGTCCGACGCGGGGCTCGATCCCAGGACCCCGAGATCATGACCTGAGCCGAAGGCAGCGGCTTAACCCACTGAGCCACCCAGGCGCCCCTGTTTGTCAGAAAATTTTTGATGACTGCTTCAATCTTCTTACTGGTCATGGGTCTGTTCAGGTTTTCTATTTCTTCCTGGTTCAGGTTTGGTAGTTTATATGTCTCTAGGAATGCATCCATTTCTTCCAGACTGTCAAATTTGCTGGTGTATAGTTGCTCATAATATGTTCTTATAATTGTTTTTATTTCTTTGGTGTTGGTTGTGATCTCTCCTCTTTCATTCATAATTTTATTATTTTGGGTCCTTTCTCTTTTCTTTTTGATAAGTCTGTCCAGGTGTTTATCAGTCTTATTAATTCTTTCAAAGAACCAGTTCCTAGGTTCGTTGATTTGTTCTACTGTTCTTTTATTTCTATTTTATTGATTTCTGCTCTGATTTTTATTATTTCTCTTCTCCTGTTGGGTTTAGGCTTTCTGTGCTGTTCTTTCTGCAGCTCCTTTAGGTGTAGGGTTAGGTTGTGTACTTGAGAACTTTCTTGTTTCTTTTTTTTTTTTTTTAAGATTTTATTTATTTATTTGAGAGAGACAGAGAGAGAGAGAGAATGAGCATGAGAGGGGAGAAGCAGACTCCCTGCCTAGCAGGGAGCCCGATGTGGGACTCCATCCCTACACTCCAGAATCATGACCTGAGCCGAAGGCAGTTGCCCAACCAACTGAGCCACCTAGGCGCCCCCTTTCTTGTTTCTTGAGAAAGGCTTGTATTGCTATATACTTTTCTCTCAGGACCACCTTTGCTGTGTCCCAAAGATTTTGAACAGTTGTGTTTTCATTTTCATTTGTTTCCATGAATTTTTAAAAATTTTCTTTAATTTCCTCATTGACCCATTCATTCTTTGTAGGATGCTCTTTAGCCTCCATGTATTTGAGTTCTTTCCAACTTTCCTCTTGTGATTGAGTTCTAGTTTCAGAGCATTGTGGTCTGAAAATATGCAGGGAATGATCCAATCTTTTGGTACCAGTTGAGACCTGATTTGTGACTCAGGATGTAATCTATTCTGGAGAATGTTCCATGTGCACTAGAGTAGAATGGATAGTAGTATAGTTAAAAAAAAAAAAAATATATATATATATATATATATATATATAGAGAGAGAGAGAGAGAGAGAGAGAGAGAGTTTATATGTATGTAGTATATAGTAGTATAGAGTAGAACATGTAGTAGAGTAGTATTCTTTTGTTTTGGGATAGAATATTCTAAATATATCTGTGATGTCCATCTGGTCCAGTGTGTCATTTAAAGCCTTTATTTCCAGGTGCCTGGGTGGCTCAGTTGGTTAAGCCACTGCCTTAGACTCAGGTCATGATCCAGGAGTCCTGGGATCAAGTACCAGATCAGGCTACCCCTGTTTTGCAGGGAGCCTGCTTCTTTCTCTCCTTCTGCCTCTCTCCCTGACTGTGCTCTCTCTCTCTCTCTCTGTGTCAAATAAATAAATAAATAAATAAATAATTAAAATCTTTAAAGCCTTTATTTCCTTGTTGATCTTTTGCTTAGATGATCTGTCCATTTCAGTGAGGGGGGGTGTTAAAGTCCCCTACTATTATTGTATTATCGTTACTGTGTTTCTTTGATTTTGTTATTAATTAGTTTATATAATTGGCTGCTCCATTGTTAGGGGCATAGATATTTAAAACTGTTAGATCCTCTTGTTGGACAGACCCTTTAAGTATGATATAGTGTCCTTCTCCATCTCTTATAGTCTTTGGCTTAAAATCTAATTTATCTGATATAAGGATTGCCACCTCAACTTTCTTTTGATGTCCATTGGCATGGTAAATTGTTTTCCACCCCCTCCCTTTAAATCTGGAGGTGTCTTTGGGTCTAAAATGAGTTTCTTGTAGAAGGCATATGGATGGGTCTATTTTTTTTTTTTTTATCCATTCTGATACCCTGTGTCTTTTGATTGGGGCATTTAGCCTATTTACATTCAGGGTAACTATTGAAAGATAGGAATTTAGGGCCATTGTATTGCCTGTAAGGTGACTGTTACTGTATATTGTCTCTCTTCCTTTCTGGTCTGTTACTTTTAGGCTCTCTCTTTGCTTAGAGGACCCCTTTCAATACTTCTTGTAGGGATGGTTTGGTGTTTGCAAATTCTTTTAATTTTTGTTTGTTCTGGAAGATTTTTATCTCTCCTTCTATTTTCAGTGACAGCCTAGCTGGATATAGTATTCCTGGCTGCATATTTTTCTTGTTTAGTGCCAGTACTTTCTGGCCTGCCAGGTCTCTGTGGATAGGTCTGCTACCAATCTAATATTTCTACCATTGTGTGATACAGACCTCTTGTCCTGAGCTGCTTTCAGGATTTTCTCTTTGTCACTAAGATTTGTAAGTTTTACTATCAGATGACAGGGTGTAGACCTATTTTTATCAATTTTTGAGGGGGGTTCTCTGTGCCTCCTGGATTTTGAGGCTTGTTCCCTTTGTCAGATTAGAGAAATCTTCTACTGTAATTTACTCCAATATACCTTCTGCCCCCCTGTCTCTTTCTTCTTCTTCTGGGATCCTGATAATTCTAATACTTTTTTGTCTTATGGTATCACTTATCTCTTGAATTCTCCCCTCATGGTCCAGTAGTTGTTTGTCTGTTTTTTGCTCAGCTTCTTTATTCTCCATCATTTGGTCTTCTATATCACTAATTCTCTCTTCCACTGCATTTATCCTAGCAGTAAGAGCCTCCATTTTTGATTGCACATCATTAATAGCTTTTTTGATTTCAACTTGGTTATATTTTAGTTCTCTTGTTTCTCCAGAAAGGGATTTTATTTCTCCAGAGAGGGATTTTCTAATATCTTCCATGCTTTTTCTGAGCCCAACTAGCACCTTCATAACCATCATTCTGAACTCTAGTTCTGACATATTACTAATATCTGTATTGATCAGGTCCCTAGCTTTTGGTACTGCCTCTTGTTCTTTTTTTTGTGATGAGTTTTTCCACCTTGTCATTTTATCCAGATAAGAATAGATGAATGAGAGAAAAAAATACTAAAAAAGGTAGCAACTACCCCAGAAAAATGTATTCTAACCAAATCAGAAGAGACCCAAAACCAGGGGAAAAGATAAGAGGGAATATATATATAATATTTTAGACTGGTGAATAGAACAGAGCCACACACTTGATTTTGGGTGTGTTTTGGTCTGTTAGAAGAAACTGCCTCCCAAAATTTTAAAGAAAAAAAAAAATATATATATATATATATACACAAAAATAAGGTAAACACGATGAAGAGATGGAATATGACTGTAAAGATGAAACTTTAAGAAGATTCTAAGAAAGAAATTGATAAGCTAAGAAGTTGGTTGAAAAAAGAAAAAGAAAAAGAGAAAGAATGAGATCAGGCTGGAGACTAGAACAAAGCCATGCACTAGATTTAGGGTATATTTTGATCAATTACAAAAAAAAAAAAATTGTATCCCAAAATTTTAAAGAGAAAAAACCTATATGTATACAAAAAATAAGGTTAAATAGAATGAAGGGATAAAATATGACTATAACAATGAAAATTTAAAAAGATTTTTTTAAAAGGGATTGATAAGATAAAATAGTTAAAAACATTAAAATAGGAAAGAGGAAATATTTTTTAAAAATAGCATAAGAAAAAAATCAAATTTTAAAATTTAACTTTGAAAGACTAAAGGATCATGGGGAAAAAGCCATGAATTCTATGTATTGTTTTCTTCAGCTCTCGAGTTCCGTAGTTCTTGTTCATTGGTGAACTTGGTCTTGGCTGGATGTTCTTGCTGATCTTCTGTGGGCCTGTTGCCATGATTTTTTGTCTTTGCCCAAGGAGGAATTGCACCACCCTTGCTGGGGGCCAGGCTAAGTAGTCTGTTGGGGTGGCTCTCAGGAGATTTGTTCCCTGAGTGCTTTCTGCAGAGCTCTGGAGGATGGGAATGAAAATGGCGGCCTCCCAGTCTCTGCCTGGAGGAGCTGAGAGCCCGGGGCCCACTCCTTAGTGTGCCCTGGGAGAAAAGTGCTCAATCCCTCCCATCTCCCTGGTCTCTGGCTGCGCTCCCATCTCCCCTGGCCTGTGACTGAGTGTTTATGTCTCTGGCGTGCAGCCCTGTTTTGAGTCTCCAAACCTAGCAGATTCCTGCGATATGCTCCTTTGCCGCTCCTCCCAGAAGAGGAAGGTGAGTCTCCCCAGATCTGCTGCTTGTGGGGTCCCTGCTCAAAGAGCAGTGTCCCGACTGTGCCTCCGATCATGGTTTAAGGTAACCCTGATCTGAAAGCTCACTCCTCGGCTCTGTCTATGCCACTGGCTTCCCCACTCCAGTACCTGGCAGCTCTGCCACACTCAGGCACCACTGGTCTTTCTGTGATCCCGTGGGACCTGAGACCACACTGTCCCTGTGAGGGCTCCACCCCTGCTTAGCCTCTGGAGGGACGTCCCTCAGTGGAGCAGACTTCTACAACTTCCCATTTTGTGCTCCGCTGCTCCAACACTTGCCAGGAGCTGCCCCCTCCCCGCGGTCTCTTTCCTGTATGTCACCTTGGATTCACTTCTCTGCACATCCTACCTTCTGGAAAGTGGTTGCTTTTCTGTTCCTAGAGTTGCTGCTCTTCTTCTCTTTGATTTCCTGTTGAGTTTGTAGGTGTTCAGAATGGTTTGATAACTATCTAGCTGAACTCCTGGGACCTGATGATATTTCAATCTCCTACTCCTCCGCCATCTTGCTCCTTCTCCTCTTGAGACACTTAGAGAATTGCATGTCATCAAAGAGTGGCTGGTGTGAAAATTTATGATGATTTAGTAAAAGATTGGCTAGTAACAGTTTCCGTAAAGCTGCACGGGTGCATGATCTTAAACCCCCCAAAACCTCAATTTTTCTTGATTTATCAGTGCAGGAGCATTTTCAATAAAGTGACTCTTGATACCGTATTTTCCTAAAAGTACAAGTACAGTTCAAGTTTTTGTTGTTGTTAACTTTTGTCTTCCAAATTAAAAAAGAATATATTCCGAGACATTTGTTTAATCAGCTTCATTATTTTATAATCACACCTTATAAGTGAGTCGGAAATCTATAAGAGCCATTGCTAAGAGACCAGAGCAGAAGAATTTAGCACAACTGTCTTACCATTATTTTAAAATTAGCAATAGCATAAGGTCTGGCTGCAAAAGACTTAGATGCTAACTGGCAAGAAAATCAGTCATTAGGGAAACAGTCTGGAGAGGGCTTGCACAACAAGCCACCATATGTAATGGCTTTGCTTCCTCTTCCTGCTCCACCGGGAGCTGACAACTGGAGAATCAGAGGGAGCTTGATGATTAGGGACACGAGGAAGGTCAAATGGGGCTGTTCTCACCATCTTAAGCAGCCTAAGTGGAATAAAACTCTTGGCAGATGGGAAAATGACCGCAGAGTGCTTATTTTAATGTCAGACTGCCCTAGGCATCTTGGAATTGTGACCGTCCTGCAGAGAAGTTGGTTTTATGTGGGGCGCTGAGTGACCATAAAGAAGAGTTATTCTTGAGGCTGGTGTGAAGAGTGTGGGGAATGAGGATTGGTTAAGAAGCCATTAGTGACATGACTCAGCTGCCCTCTGTTCGCCAGCACTCAGGGAGTGCTTCCCTTAGAATGATAAGAAATGGGTCATGTCCCATCCCACAGAGAGAAGGGTATGCCCAGTGCCTTGCCATGTCTCTGTGAAGGTCCAAGGGGCGAGGCTTCTGCTCTGGGATAATCCCCCTGTGACTTGCATCTCTGTGGGCACTTGTCTCATAAGCATGCTGTAGACCCCAATGTCTCCTGCCACCCTCTTCCATGCCACCCTGACTCAAGCCAGACACTTCCTCTGACCCACTTCATTGTCCCAAAACTCCATTCACCAGAGGCTGTCATGAACAGTCTTTGATGATTGAAGATGTGGGCTTGTTGTGGGTGAAGTTATCTCACTGCGCAGCCCAGAAAACACCCGAAAAGAGGATCTCAGACATTCCAGTTCTAAATTCTTGGCTGCCTCCTCCACAGTGCCTTTTTCATTGGCTGACCTCCTTCCTCCAAGACCTTCTTCCAAGACCCTCTTGGTTGGTTCCCATCTTTCTGAAGACAATTCTCTGCCTCTTCTTTTTCCCTACTTCTCTGGCCTGCTCCCAGACATTCAGATCTCCCCTCAATGGTTTGGGTGGATACACTCAAGTTCCTCCAGGCTCTTCTCAGCAGACATTGCCCAAAGCTCTACCCTTCTTCCAAGAGACCCTTCCAAGCTACTGGGATGTTATCCAGATATACATTGATGGACCCAGAGATGAACTAACCATGGCCCTACAAGGCAGAGGTGGCTGAGGAAAGCCCTTTCCTTCTCTCCTTCCCTCCCTCCCACACTCCTTCTTTCCTTCTTTCCTTCCTTCCTTCCTTCCTTCCTTCCTTCCTTCCTTCCCTGCCCTCCTTCCTTTCCTCCCCGCCCTCCCTCTTTCCTAATTAGCAAGCCTTTTCCCCACAACAATTAGTGATTCCTAACAAGGCCTCTAGCTCTAGAGGTAGGCACTTAGAGAGGTAGGGAAGAGCAGGCCCACAGACAGAACCCGGGAGACCAGAACATGGTCCGGATCTGAGGATGTCTTGGCTCCATTCACACAGGCAGTCCTGGAGGGCATGAAGATAGTGCTTGGTTTTAGGCCAAGCTATTCAGCCCAGGTCTTAGGAAAATTTATTCATGAGCCATTTAGCTTTCCTCTTGCAGAGCCACAAAGTACAACTCCAGTTGAGGTCACTCTCTTGGGACCTCACGAATTTGGTGAAGGAACTGGGCCTGGGAGGGACTGTAAGTGCCGTTGCTGATCAGAGAACCAAGTCACCTTAGACCCGGCCCTGAGGTGGGGCTGGGGGCAAAGCCCTGCTTGCAGAGGATGGACTCATGGCTTCCTGCTAGCTTTCTGCCAGCTGACTGGCAAACATCGAATGTTCTGGGTAACTGTCAAATTTGGGGTTTGAAATGAATAAAATGCAGAAAGGCTGCAAGTAACTTTGGTAGAGAGGCAGCTCCTTTGACTAAATACTTGGTATTTTGGAAGTAACTGATCTGATGGGACCAGCACTCCCCTCTCTGCACACTGTCCTCACTGGACAGCATCTCCCCGGCTCCAGACCCTGGTGTAGCCCCAGTCGCTGGGACCAGTGCTACTGGACTTCCTGCCCTGCCACCTCACTCTGGACTGAGCAAACTGGACTGTCTGCGGGGGTGGTCGCAAGCTCAGACTCCAGTGTCTTGACTTTACAGCAACACAGAGCAGGATCATTTTCAATTCACATCTTTTTCTTGAGCTCCACCTAGCATGGCAGAAAGCCAGGAAAGGCCCGCAGAGAACAGAATTTATCCTTTTCAATTTTCAGTCGAGAATGGGACCCAAAGTTGCCAAAGGCTGGAGGTTAAGGGCGAGCCTGCTGCAGGCCAGTAACTGTGTTGGACGCAAGGATGTTTGCGTGAGACCCAGCCATGTGTTTCAGCCTCTCGCAGTTCAGCTGCGAACCCTGGAGGGAAACGTGAGGGGATGGCCAAGCCCCCACTGCTGTGAGTGGCCGCAGAACGTCTTTCATTGAGAGTCGAGTCCTCCTGTCCTTGACCATCTGTGACATTTCTGCGACATGCCCTGCTCCTCTGTCCTGGGCCAGCTCTTAGCTGTGAGAGCTGTGTTGGCCAAGCAGAGCTGGAATTTAGGGGAGCAGCTCTCTGGTGTGGATGGAGATGCTCTCCTTGATAATGACATGTCCACTCCATGACTTCTCTGCTGAACACAGGTACGTCTTTTCAGCCCTACTGCATAGAGGGGCTCCCAGTGGGATTTCCACGGAGGGGGGCGGGGGCAAGCTGTCTAGAATGGGGCAAGAAAGAGCTGGTGCCCTTCCTTCAGCCTATCTGTCATGTGACCTATTCCCAGTTTTCTCAATTCCAGATTTCTCCCCTGGATGCAAGTCATCTCCTGACTCTTAAGGAGGTGTGTCAGTGCCTTGCCCCTTGTCTAGCTCAGTATTGGTCAAGTAAAGCTTATAATTTGGGGGAATGTTCGCTCTCCAGTAGTGGAGGCTCCCTCTGACTGTGATGTGTCTGGTTCCAGTCCTTGCCATCCTTTCTCCCCACAAGAAAGGTGGAAGATGCCTCATGTTGGACTGGGGGTCTGCACAAATTACATCTTGGGACCCAGATAAACTAGAGTTAGAAGCCAGCTCTGTGCAGAGCCACCTAAGTGCCTCCTGCTTACCTGAGACCCGATCTCACCTGTGGCTGTGCTCCCACCCCCCATGGTAGGCCTCAGATAACTCTTGCAAGGACTGAACTTGCATTTCTGGCTCAGGCTGGCTGGGGCAGGGGTTTTCTGGGCTGACACTCTTTGCTTTGGTAGTTACAGCAATGGCCCATTGTTCTCTGAAAACTTGCCCACGTAGGGGAGGAATCCACAAATTTGGGATCTGAACTTGGCAGGGTCCCATATGTCCCCCAGCCCCTCAGACAGGGCCAGTCTGATAACAGTGCAAAGTAAGTCACACACTGACGCATGATAGCAACCTGCACAGTTGTGGGGGGCCGCTAGGAGCTGTGGCTCGGGGAGGGGGTTTCTCCAAGAGAGAGGGGCTACCAACAGGAGGTTAGGCTTCAGCCCCCAGAGGAGTATGAGGTGCGGGAGGAGTCTTAGTCCGAATGGGCTGTTGTAACAAACATACCACAGATCGGGTAGCTTACGAATGACAAAAATTCATTTCTCACAGTCCTGGAGACTGAGAAGCCCAAGACTAAGGTGCAGTGGGTTCCGTGTCTGGTGAGGGCCTGTGTCCTGGTTCATGGACGGCCGTCCTTTCACGCGGAAGGGGCAGTGGGATCTCTTCTATCAGGCATGGATACCCTTCCTGGGGGCCTCACCCCTAGGTCCTGCTCACCTCCCAACGGCCCCACCTCTGAACACCATCACCTTCAGCATTAAGGGGACACAAACAGCTCATCACAGAACAGACCAGCCGCAGTGGGACACCCTTACGTGGACCAGAGAGCCACGCACCCTGGCCCAGAGAAGAAAACGCTACAAATAAATGGTGGGTGTGTTCTTTTCATAGTTGAGAATAGGATTTAAAAGCCCATGTTAAGGGTTAAAAATTATGAACGAGGCCTGATGTAAACAAGGTTATTTTGGGTATACATTTTACTGGTTGCTCTTGCAGAGAAGGTAGCATTTTTCACCTTTGGCAAAATGAAATAGAAATCTGTGTTAATCTTGTCTTCCTAACACTATAAATTCCTTGAAGAGGGGCTGAGATTGAAGCTGACAGGAAGTGAGGGCAAGTCTCTCACCAGAAGAAGCCGCGCTTCCTGACTCCTCCTGCGTCCCCTGTCCCCGAGCACAGGAAATAGAAGCTGAATGCTTTCACGTTGTCCATTTTTGTCCTTGTTACTTGTCACAGACTGGCACAGGGCTGGGCTCAGGGCAGGCTGTTTGGCTGATTGAAAACGTCAGGGTTGGAAAAGTGGGCTGTGGGAAAACTCCACAAGTGATGGAGAAGGAGCCGGGAAAGACATGGAAACAGGTTCGTGGGTCTACAAGGTCAGAGTTGGAAGACTTGGAGGAGGACTTGGCTCCACGCTTTCAGAGACTGAGCCACTGAGCCCCAGAGAGAACATGGGGTTTTCCCCATGCCCCACAGATGATCAGTGTCAAGGCCAGGGTTAGAACACAGGGCTTTGGGCCTCTCTGTCTTACCTGATGCCCAGCTCATGAGCTTCCTACCTTTAGGGCAAACCCTCATAAAACCCAGGCTGTACTCTGGGCATGAAGGGAACGCACTAGACTCTCGTCACCTGTGCTGGGAGCCTTTCTCTGGGACTGGGGCAGGGTTGTGCTGAGCTCACTCCAGAGGTGCTGCTTATCTTCGAGGAGATGGAAGGTGGAATCCGTTTCAATCACCACCCACTTGGATAATCTGCATCTCTTTGGGCATCTGTCATCTAACTTCAACAATTATGAGTTCATGTCCAGTCTTGTTTCAGCCATAGCATTCATTCCTCTGACATTGGATGAATTTTCAAATCTGGGATGCCAATCCCAGAGACCATATAGTTTCATCTGTAAGTATTTCAGTATTTCCAAAAGACGGAGACTTTTACAAAAGCCCACAATGGCATAACCACACCTAAAATATAATAATTCTTCCATATAATCAAATATCCAGTCAGTGATCCAACTAAGCCCCAAATCCAGAAACCAAATAAAGTCCATACTTCCAATTGGTACTTGGGCTCTTTTTATAAAGACTTATGTATTTTAGAAAGGGAGCCTGAGCAGGAGGGGCAGAGGGAGAGAGAATCCCAAGCAGACCCTGTGCTGAACGCGGAGCCCTGCACAGGGCTTGATCTCACGGCCCCGTGTCCATGACTCTAGCTGAAACCAATGTTGGTCACTCAACCAACTGCACCACCCAGGCACCCCATGGACGTGGGACTCTTCAATATCTTTTAATCCATAGTATCTTTCTCCATATCCATAGTATCTTTCTCCATATCCAAAAATCCATAGTATTTTTTTCCTTGCCTTTTAGGGTCTTCATGAAAGGATTTGGGTTGTTCATCTTTTAGCGTTTTCTACGGCTGGATTTTGGTAAATCCATCTGTGTGATGCATCTTAACATTAGGGTAACAACCAAGCCAGTGTGCCCAGTGCCAAAACTGGGGAAATCATGAGCAAACCAGGATGGTCAGTCGCCCTACATTTTCCCCCCACTCACTTATTTAACTGTGAGTTAACTGTAATTATTTCAGTATTTCCAAAAGATGAAGACTCTTTTACAGCTCTTTCATAACTACCAACTCATGGGAGTTAAATCTAGAGTCTTTATCAGTTTAGTTTTTTGGCAGGAATATTCCCTGGCTGGTGGTGCATTAGTCCATCAGGAGACCCATAAAAAGCTGGTTGCTTCTCTTTTCACATTATTAGCAGACATGAGCCACCATTGTGTAAATCCATTCATTCATTAGGGTTGCAAAATGACGATGTTCTAATTCTACCTCCCCTTTTCCATTTATTAGCTGGAATTTTATAACAAGAAACTTAGTCTCTGAGACTCTTTGGTTACCCAGAGCAGCAATTCATGTAATGAAGGCACTGTCAGTGTTTGATTCTTTTCCTTGATTTGTCAATTTTTCAAAATATGTTTCCTTGCCCATGGCTGAAGAGTGAAGGCCGAGTTTCCTTTAGTAGTGTTATAAACTCACAGATTGGAAAGAAATGTTCAGTCCTTTGTAGTTTCTCTCCTGGTTGATGCTCACATGTCTTCGTCTTTGGCTGGTGGAAAATTACTCAGGTTGGTTCCTGAGTTATTTTGAGGAGCAGCCTCCTTGTTTTATGATTTGACAAGATGTTCTGAAGCAGATGATTTTGTACGTGCTTGTCCTGGTCTTGGGAATAGCCATTTCTCTGATGAGTTGTGGTCCTTTCTGTTGGGAAATGTATTCACAGAGGGAGATGTTCCTTGCTCCTAGACTGCTCACTGTTTCTAGGTCCTTCCAGACCTAGCTATAGCCAGGAAATATGTACTGCTTTTAAAAAAATTATTTTTATTTTTTATTTTATTTTTATTTTATTTATTTATTTGCATGAGAGAGAGAGAGAGAGCACAAGCGAGCATGAGCGGGGGAAGGGGCAGAGGGAGAGGGAGAAACAGGCTTATCCACTGAGCAGGGAACCCGACATAGGGCTCAACATGGGGCTCAATCCCAGGACCCTGGGATCGTGACCTGAGCTGAAGGCAGGGGCTTGATTGACTGAGCCACCCAGGTGTCCCATATGTACTGCTTTTAAGGGATAAAATATATAGTGTGTTCATGCTGATATTACTAATTCATGCTCAGAACTACAGAGTTTTGCAGTGAACCTCACTAATCTCATGTCTTAATCTCCTTTCCCCCACACTGAAAATCCTGACTCATTATGGTGCCACCATAATCACTCATTTGCCTTATTCCCAAACAAGCATACACACACATCAGTCTCAGACTAACACCACGAACCACCACACTAACAACATGATTACAGGAAACAGCTTGTGATATTTTTGAAGTTTTTTGTCCTTACAGCATATCCTACTAGGGATATATAGTCAAATTACTGTGTTTAAGTCACTGGGAATAATTCCTTGGTTGGTTATATTACAAACTGGTGGTTACATTACATAATTATGGTTTATTGGTATAATTTCCCTTTTCATTTTTAGGGCTTGCCTTTTAAGCTTTATTCCAAAGTTGGACATACCAAATGAGGTATTCAGAGAAGTCTAGCTTCTATCCCTGTCTCCTCTGTTCCATCCCTTCCTCCCTCACTGATAACCATTCAGCTATTTTTGTCCTTCCATTTTTTTAAACAATCAAATGTATGAATGTATCTAGTTCTCCTGCTTTAAAAATCATTATTATTTATTTATTTATTTTAAGGTGGGGAGGGGAAAGAAAAAGGGAGGGGCAGAGGGAGAGGGAGAGAGAGAATCTCAAGCAGACTCCCTGCTGAACACAGAGCCTGATAAGGGGCTCCATCCCATAACCCTGAAATCATGCCCTGACCTGAAATCAGGAGTTTAACTGAACACTCCAGGTGCTGCCCTATTTTTTTTTTTTTTATGAATAAAAGCATTCCAGACACAGTTTTCTATTCCTTGCTTTTCTACTTGCTATCTGGGGAGCATTCCACATTATTAGAAAGAGATGGTCCTTGTTCCTTTTCATAGCTGAATAATACTTCACTGTGTGGCCAGACTTTGTTTACTTAACCAGTCCTTGGTTCATTGTTATTTGTTTCCAGCGTTTTGTTGTTATTATAAAATTGTGCTACAATACATAGCCACGTGCATTAATCTTTTCAAGTATTTGCTAGTTTGTCTATGGGATAGATTCCTAAATTTTCTGTGTCAGACGTTACTGGTATGTAATTCTGTAAGATATTATGAGATTTCCCACCAGCAATGTGAGAGTACTTTAATCCCCCACCTTGCTGACAGAGTACGTTGTCACACTTTTGGCTTTGTGCCCAATTTGGTAGGTGAGAAATTGTTTCTCAGTGCATTTTAAATTTGTATGTTTCCGTCACAGGTTGAATTCTTGGGGAGCAGTCTCTGAGACAGAGACTAGCATGCAAAGTGTTTATTAAAGAATGATCCTTGGATGAACCTCTGTGGAAGAGACAAGAATGAAATAGGATTGGACAGAAGGACAAATTGAACAACTTCAACGGATTCTCCTGCCAAACCCATGGTGAGCTCTGGAGCTGGGATGGGGTGATGGATGGGCCCCTCTTGCCTCACGTTAACCCATCATTGGATGTGGGCTGCTTGGAAAGAGGTGTGACCTTGGACAAAGCAGTTTCTTCCACTGCGGCAAACCCACATGAGGCTTCATAGCTGAGGGCCATCCTCTGAGGGCACACGCAGTAGGTGGGGGAGTAAATTTTTCATTTCTGAAGGAAAGTGGGTGGTATGTCACAGCACCCACCTTTGTCTCTTATCCCTCTGTAAGATCTGCCTTCAGGACTTTGTTTGTTAAGTTTTCTACCTACAACTGTCTATCTATCATCTATGGTTTTTTTATTTATTTTTTATTTTTTATTTTTTTATTTTTTTAAAAGATTTTATTTATTTGAGAGAGAGAGAGACAGAGTGAGAGAGCATGAGAGGAGAGGTCAGAGGGAGAAGCGGACTGCCCATGGAGCTGGGAGCCCGATGTGGGACTCGATCCCGGGACTCCAGGATCATGACCTGAGCCGAAGGCAGTTGCTTAACCAACTGAGCCACCCAGGTGCCCTGGGTTTTTTGATCTGTATTTGAAATACTAGATATTGTTGGTATTAAAAATTATGTTTCTGTGTATTTCTCCTGTCGTCTCCTACAGTTTCTGTTTTATGAAAGTTGTTGCTAAGTCACTGCATGTAGCAACAGTATTACTGTTACATCTTCATCAGGAATTGCCAACTTCCGGCTTCAAAGTATACGGTGTCCTACTTTGGCTCACTTAATGCTCTTTGGCCTGAATTCTACCTAACTAGATATCAAGATGGCAACTCATGATTTCTTTTTTATTTGCATTTGCTTGTTCTTTTAAATACTTTTAATTTTTTTCTAACCATTTATTTTTAACATTTCTGAATCTCTGCGTTAGGAGTATCCCTGATAGGTAACATGGTATGAGATTTTGTCATTCAAGCCAATCTGAATATTTTTTTCTTTTAATAGCTGAGTTAAGCCCCATTGTATCTATCAGTGCGATTGGTATGCTTGGCTTCTGTCCGGTCACACTGGTTTATTACATACAGGTATCTATGGGATCTATTTCATGTGTTCTTTTTTGGTATTTAGGAAGGTTTGAATTATTGTTTTCATGGGTACGTTGATTCAGTACTATTACATGATACTGCTAGTGCCCTGGTTTTGCCTTTTTCCTTATGAGTTCCCTACTAGGAGCAGTACTAAAATGAGCTAATTACTTCTTCTTGCTCCCCCTTCCTTCACGTGGTATGTAACATGAAGTAACACAATTTTCCTTCCTGCTTCTACCTGTGAGGCCATCAGCAAGCTGATTCTATTTCGTATGTCCCTTCCTTACCCCCTCCCTCCCCCCATTTCTCATAGTTGTATTATACCTGCAACATCCAGGCCCGGGCATGGCCTTCTCTGTGGCCTCCCTTAAGAGTGTCTCTTAATCTTGGCACCCAGTTTGTTGCCCACCCATACAGTGCTGTCTTTCCAGTCATTTTGTTTTCTGAATCTTGTTCTCTAGCAGATTCTTTAGGAAGGGCTCATGAGAGTGATAGTTTCTGAGCTCTTGAGTGTCTCTCTATGGTCTTTGTCTTTCAAGGTTGGCTTGCTCACATGTTCTTTCCTTGAGTATCTTAAATATTTCACTCCTCTGTCTTCTGGCATACAGTAAGGCTGTTGAGAATTCTACATGCAACCTGATATTCTGTCCTTTCTAAGCACCTTGGTCTCTCTAGCCAATGTACAAAGGTGGGTTTCTTGTTTTTATTAAATTAAATTTAATTTATTTTTGTATGTGTGTGTGTTCCAAAATTCATTGTTTGTGTACCACACCCAATGCTCCATGCAATACGTGCCCTTCATAATACCCACCACCAGGCTCACCCAATCCCGCATCCTCCTCCCCTCCCAAACCCTCAGTTGGTTTCTAAGAGTCCACAGTCTCTCATGGTTCTTTCCCAAAGCCGAACAGCTCTACGAGCAGGGTTTCAGCACGCAGGGTGCCCATTCAGTGCACTTGTAAGTATGTTTAGTTTAGGAAAAGATGGTCCACACTTTCCTTTGGAGCAGTATTCTGTTTTATAGCTTTAGTTTTCCTCTTGGTAATTCCTGTTTTATAAGTGTTTGATCCTTGCCTGGCTCCTGTTACTTTCTCTGGAATTTTTTCCCATTTCTCATCATTCCTTTGGAAGGAAACATTTGCCTTTTCCATCTTTTGTTTCACAGGAGCCAGCATCCATTGTGTGTGTTTGCATCTGTGATTCCCCTGGTGTGGTACATTTCTAAGATGGTTTCTATTGGGTCGTGTCCCCCGGTCTTTTCACGATGCCCTTCAGTCTGTGCTTCTTTCAGAGCTGCCATCATTTTATTTGTTTCTGCTCATCTTGAAATATTACATGACTGGTTTTCCTCTGTGTTCTAGCTGTGTCCTCCTGGGCGCCTCCCTGGGCCACCAGACCCGTTAACGGCGTTCCTCATCTCTTTTCTCTCAGACCAACTCGGCATGATATTTGAATGAAATTCCTTTTGGCTGCTCATGTTTAAGTAAAATGAACTTTCTGATTGGGCCAAGATCACTTTTTGGAACACCATGACTCTAGAGCTCTTGTTTCTGTTCTTTTCATAAAATTTAGAAGACATGGCCTCCTGCTCCCTGACATCTGTCTTCTCTGACTCCCTTGCCCACTGTGCAGGGCCTTCTCTTTCCTTGCCCCCCACTGGCTTGGGCCTCTCAAATGCGCCTCTTCTCTGAGCAGCTTCTCCTTGGTGCTGGGTTTGGATTTGAGATTGAGCTCTGCTGTGTTGGTCTGAGTCCCCAGGGCTGGGATGCTCAGGCCCAGCTTGACCACATGGAGGCCCTTGTCCTTGCCCAGAACGTGAGGCCTTCAAGCCTCTCCCCAGTTTGGTTGCCGTTTTGTGATTCTCAGGCCCATCAGAGAGAGGACCAGCTGCCTTTCCTTATCTTCGTCCTGAACACTGGCTTCCAGGATGCCGCTTCTGTGTCTGGGACCAGTTTGCTCTTAAACATCTGTGCTTTGGGTCTAGGGGGATCCTCTGTCCCGAGTCTGTTGTGGATGTGGTTCATGGGCTTTGGGTTTTATTTTCTACTTCTGGTCTCTTTTTATGTGGAGATTTGGGGGTGTTGAAAATAACCACCTTACTATTCATTAATTACTCATTAATATTCATCTACTTTTTATTAATTGAAATTATTAAGAAATTTGAAGTGTGAGTATGTACCTGGTGGGATTAACAAAATGATAATCAATCACTGTGTCCTATGTATTGGACATGTCCCATTCAGGGCAACGTGTCCAGGGGACACTTACTGAGCAAATGTAGGAAAGATTGATGGTCGTATGACACTTCCTGGGGCTGCTGTAACCAGTACCACAAACTGTGTGGCTTAAAACAACACAGATTAATTTTTCTCACTGTTCTGGAGGCCAGAAGTCTAAAAGCATTCGCAGGCCGTATTCCCTCCATAGGCTCCAGAGAAGAATGTTCTTCCTTTCTGGGTTCTGGTGGCTGCTGGCCTTGGACTGGTGGCAGCATTGCTCCAGTCCCTGCCTCTGTGTCCACATGTTGTTCACCCTGTGTGTGTCTCTGTCTTTTCTCTTTTTATGAGGACACGAGTCACAACCGAATCCAATACCACCTTGTCCTAACTCAATGACATCTGCAAAGACCCTCTCCCAAAAAAGGCCATGTTCACAGGTACGGATGGACGTGGATTTGGGGGGACACTATTCAACTCAAGACAAGGGTATTAGGCCAGATGAATGTATCCTAGGGGGATTTCCTAGATAAAGAGGATGGCCTGTTGGTCAGCCCTTGGGGGTGGTGACTGGTGGTGAGCACTCTCCAGTGAGCTCCGGGCTCCTCCTGAGGTCTCACTGTATCCTTGGATGACTCCTCTGGGCAAATCCCCATGTGGACCTAGCCCCAGGCTGTGGGCTAGGTTTGTTTCAGAGACCCTAATGCTCTGTCATCCCTTTAGGAGGTCTGTGAGCCTGAAAAGTCATCAAAGAGAAGCCCTCTATCTCTGGACCCAGTGGTGGGGTGTGGAAAAGAATGGAAGTGGTCTGCTCCCTATTCTGACCATTGAATGCTTACAAATGAGCTTCTTTTTAAAAGCCTGAAACCCTTACACAGGCAGAGAAGGAAACAAGGAGTCAGAATAGGTGCCAAGAGCTATAAATTTTCTGTGTCTGTCTGGGGCCATTATTCCATTGCCTACAGGCACTCACTTGGCAGCCCAAAGTGAGTCAGTCACATTTCCTGGTCCAGGTGGATGCACTGGTTATTTAATTAATTGGATTTACATAAGTTCAGGGTCCTACTTCTTGCATGGGGCATCTGCCAAATTCTCAGTAGTCTAGAAATATTGCAAGGAACTTTTATGACTTACAAGGAGAATGGTTGCAGTCATACTCCCCTTGTTCACTCTTGAAGTCCACCCCTCACCAATCTATTACACCAGTGACAGTGACTCCACTCTGTTCTGGATGGTGTTTTGTCTGAATAACATTTGCAGCTGTTTCACAATGAACATGGGAGAGATTTCTTAGCTAGCTAACATGGTTTCATACCTGATTACTGTTCCCTTTGCCTGTATGTATCATTTTTAAAGGGTTGGAGAATCTTTTCCAGGAATTTTAATTCTGTTGGAAACCACGTGGAAATTGTTATGTTGGAGACCCAATGCAGCCTGATATGGTAGAATTAGCTGTTTATTCCCCAAGTTCCCTGGTACACCCCATACCATCCTTCACTGTTCTCAACATCTTCAGTTCATTGTTCACTAGCATCATGCTGACTTCCTGTCAGTCTCACAACAAGTTAGGCTCTCAGGTCCATACCAGCAACTGGCCACCTCCCAACCTCATACCAGTGTCCCCAGCGATCCAAGGTCAGATAAGTTATTGACTTCCTTTTGCTGTTAGATGGAACATTTTCTTGGGATGCGGATGAACAGTGCATTTGGACCTTTTGGGCATTTGCATCTGTCATGCATGCATATTTCCATTTCCATTTCCATTTCTCTGTATCTTCGTCCATCCTTCGCTTTCCTTCTGGGATGTGGTCCTCGCCTCTTTGATGTCTCCTCTTCCTCTGGTAACTACATCTGTTCAGTCTACTTCCTCTCTCTTCCTTTCTCTAGTAGAGGGATCAGGCAGATGTAAGTTGCAGACAACAGAAACAACTAGCTATTTCACTCAGAAAGGGATTCAAGACAAAGAAGTAGGTGCTTATAAAGTGGCTGCCAAGGTGAGAGATTAGGCTTGAGAACGAGTTTGCAGGCCCAGCTACCAGAGTAAACCTGGTGGAGAACCCCTATAGTGGAGAAACCTGGAAGACACCGCCTTCACTAAATGTTCAAAGTTAAGATTGCAGTGATAAGTCATGGTGAGCTCATGTGTTTCCAGCTGTGAGAAGGGCACTTTATCTCTGTGGTATTCTTCCCCCAAATGCAGATCCCCTGTCTAATGATTAGATTACATTGGACAAACCCAAATTGAGGGACATTCTACAAAATATTCAATCAGTACTCTTCCACAGTGTCAAGATCGTGAAAAAGAAGGAAAGTGAGAAACTCTCACAACCTAGAGGAGGAGAGTAAGGAAGTATGAGGATTAAGTGAAACGTGGTGTCCTCGATGGGATTCTGGAACTGAAAAAGGGCATAAATGGAAAAACTGGTGAAATCTGCATACAGACTAAAGTTTAATTCATGGTATCGTAACTACTGATTTTGTAATTTTGACAAATGGGCCATGTTAATTTAAGATGTTAAGATTGGGGAAAGCTGGCTAAAGAGTATTTGGAACTCTCTCAATGATCTTTGCAACTTTTCTGTCCATCTAAAAGTACTCCAAAATAAAAAGTTTACTAAAAAGTCCATCTTTAAGAGAGTAAAAAGCCAAGCCACAGAGTGGAGGAAGATATTTGCAACATGTATAAACTGCAAAAGCCTCACATTTGGAGTATACAAAGAATCCTTACAAATCAGCGGGAAAAAAGCAAACAAACCAATAAAAAAAATGGCTGAAAGAACGAACAGACACATTATAAAGGAGGAAAGCCAAATGGCCAAAGAACATAGGAAAAAGTGCTTTATCTCATCAGGGAAATGCAAGCGAATTATGTCTTTAAATATTTGTGTTTTGTTACTTTTTCTTCCCTGGACACTCCAATTATGTGTAGGTTGGAGCTCTTTTACCTTCTTTCAGATCTGCCATGTTCTCTCCTTACTTGCTGTTCATTTTGCTTGCTTTTCTAATGCATGTCCTTGGTCCCTATCTGTATTCATGGAAGTCTATTCTCTCTTGTGCTGCTTCTGGTTTTCTCTTCATTTCTGTGATGATTTTATTTCTGATTCTACTCTTTCCTGAATTTTGCCAGCTCACTTTTCATATCCTTCTGTTCTCTCACATCTTTCTTGAGTTGTTGCTTCATTGAGTTTAAAAAATTCATGGCAAAATATTTAGATATGATTTTCATCTGTTCATTGCAACACAAATTTTGGTAAGTGTGTCTTCGTCTGCCATTCTTTCTTTATTTTTATGCTATGGAGTTTTTGTGTAAATTTCAGACAGATCTAAATATTATTCCTTCTTTGAAGCAAGCGAGTTTTCCTGGAACAGATATTTTCAGTAGGTTCATGAGGGTTAGGGCCCTGGGCCATTTCAGGCTAGCAAAAATTAACCTTGCAAACTTAAAAAAATTAATTTATGGGGCATCTGGCTGGTTTGATTGGAGAAGCATGCAACTCTTAGTCTTGGCGTTGTGAGTTCAAGCCCCAAGTTGGGTGTAGAGATTACTTAAATAAATAAAACGTTAAAAAATGACTTTGTTCAACTTTCTTTCTCCCGCTCAATAGAAATAGGAAGTTGTGGAGGTGGGTATAAGACAGGAGAAAGAATTCCCAGCAAATAAAATCATTTCAGGACTGTATTCTTCTAAGAAATGAAGTGATGGAAGCATTTGCTTTAGAGGCAGACAGATTTGGGTTCAAATATAAGCTCCAACATGTGCTGATTGTGTGATCCTGGAGATGTTGCTTGAAGTCTCAGAATCTCAGTGACTGTATCTATATTGTGGTAGTAATACTACCTCCCCACGTGTGGTTATAAGAATGCAAAGGATATATGAAAAGCTTTGGCAAAGCATTAGTTAGGTTAAGCAATACGAGCTGTCTGAGCAGGCAAACTTGAAACTCTCGCAGGCAGTGGTTGATTTCTTGTTGGTTTGAAGTCCAGGCAGCTCTGCCCTCTACAGTGACAGGGTCTGGGTTGCTTCCATCTGTGGCTCCGTCCTCTACCATATGGTCTCTACAGGTGTTGCCAAGCAGTGCTGGAGAGGCACATCAGCTCTTCGTGCCTTGGTTGGAGCTAGCCGCATGGCCCCACCTAAACCCAGAAGGCTGGGCAAGGAAGGGGGCATAAGCACTGACTGTGTATATACACATCTCAGTTCTTCACTCTGTCAACAAAATCATCGGCCTCTGCATTTTCCTTTGAATTATTATCTCATAACGATCCCTTTCTCATGCCCCGATGCTGTGTCAGCTGTCATGTCAGGGAAGGAGGATTTCACACCTTCACACTCAGGCCAGGATTGGGGGGAGGACCAGACGTCCCCCAGAGGATGTGGCAGGGAGGCTGGCAGCAGGAAAGACATTTCTAAATTTTATAGAAAAACAAAGGAAATAGAAATAGGTTAGAGTAACTAAATTGTTTTTAAGATAGTGGAAAAGATCTGGGCCTAGTGTAAATATAAATTCCTCGCTCTTGGAATATTCCATTGAATCTGTACAAAACAAAAATCCCCTCTATTGCATCCCAGATCGGACAGACCTCTGACCAGGAATGGGGCCTGTTCTCCTTCATTGGACAATATCTATTATTAGGCTAAATCTATCTTCTGGCAAGCTCCATCCATTGGTCCTGTCTCTTCTGTCAGCCACCACATATGTCCAACCCCCTGACAAGGACTCAGTGTGCTAGGCAGATGCTCGGTCTCCTCAACTTTTTCTTCTCCAGGCAAAAAACCCTTAATACTTCAACCATTCCTCATAGGACGTGATTTTGAGATGTTGAAAACAAATGGCACTGCGGCCCTCACTAGTGGCCCGAGGTCACTGGTTTTATTAGCCTGCAATGCTCCAACCCTTGGTCACCCCTGTAGGGAGGATATAGAGGTCCCTCAAGATTGTGAAAGCTTAACCAATAAAATCAACACAAATGGTAAGAGACAGAGCACCTCTGGGCCAAATGCAAGCCAAAGAGATGTCATTAACAGAGCTAAAGAAAGCATGTGATGAAAAAAAAGGGGATTCGGGCATAAAATGGGGAGTCAGAGAGACGGAAGTTGACAGGGTCTGTCCGGTACAATTGGGGGACTGGGACTTTGAATCTGAGTGACATGAGCAATCAGGTCACAGAGAGCTGGTCTGCTTGGGCAGGGATAACCATTGGTTTGCATAATAAAAATATCCTCCACTATTACCTGCCTGCCTTGGATCTGATTCCATGTTCATCATGTTTAGATTAATAACTTTGCTTTCTGGTTCCCTAATGTTCTGATGGGAAACATCAGAGTTTTGGTCACTGGAATGGGATCCCCTGCACTGGGAATGAATCCATTAGTGTCTGGATAATGTAAGTTGGAAAATATCAGCTGTTTCCTGCTAGAATGATTGCCCATGGGTACTGCGCATCACTGACAGTTGTCATCCCTGTCTATTTTCCATTATTCCTTATTAATTGCATCCCATGTGCACAGCTAAAAATACTCACTTCTCTGGAGTCCCTAGCTGCTAAAGGTAGATGCTGCCACAGTTCTGACCAACGCAATGTAGATGGAAGTCCTTGGCGGGGTGGGGGGGGCGGGAGATTGTTCCTTTTCTGGATAGCGAAAGGAAAGTCTTACTAGGAGAAAGTTTTTACCCTTCCTTCCCTTTCCTTTCTACTTAGGAGATGGGTGTGAGGCCTGGAAGTGCAGCAGCCATTTTGTGACAATGAGGATAAAAGTCATTCCCAGGGATGTCAGACAAGAAGCTAAAGAGGGGTCTGGCTTCTTGATGCCATCCACGAACTGGTGTGCCAGCCCTGAACTGCTTTTCCTGGGTCATTATTAGAAGAACAGGTCCCTATCTATGTAAGCCAAGGTCAGCAGGACTTTCTACAATTTACAGCAGAAGAGTAATACAGTTCCTGATACAGTTTCTAAGTGGAGCTTCTGAGCTAGCAAGGCTGAGAGTAAGACTCTAGAACGTGGTTAATTCACAAGGTGATGCAGTTACGATGCTTTTTGGTGTCCAGTTACTTTGATTTCAGCCTGTACCTGTACCTCTCATTGATCCCTTCTTTTTAGCTTATCTCTTAACTCCAAGTGAGAACCCAGCAGGCAAAACATCCTGTGATGGGAACCGAAACTACCACGTCAAATGGTCACGGCTGCTCTGACGCCAGCAAGACCCGGAGTGACTGACCCCAAGACAATGATCCACCTGACCTTTCCTGCAAAGCCTCACACACCCACTGACCTTTGCTCTGCATTTCCCCTCTATAAACTCGGAATCATTTCTAGCACTTTGGAGACAATTCTTGGGACATTAGTCCACGGTCTTCCTGGTGCTGGTCTCACCGAAACAAATTCCTTTCTTGTTTCACTGCTGCTTGGCCCTCTGCCTTTGGATTTTGTTGGTGGCCAGTGGCTAAACCTGGTCTTCTGGGAGTGCAGAGCCATGTACCTTGGGCCCTGGGAACTATCCCCTGAGGATACCTCTCACTTTTTTCTTCCCATCCCGAATATAACTCATTCGTTCTATGAAAATTCAGTTGAAATAGTAAATCATGAAGAATAAGGAATAAAGAAAAAAAATCATTCTCAAGTCTGCCTCCCAGAGATAACGGTAGTGACGTCCTCCCAAATATCCATGGGTCTCTCTCTATAATATGTTCTTTACATAAATGGGATTGCATTTTGTAACTTGCCATGCATTCCATAGTCGTGGACGTCTTTCCAGCAATTTTGCTAAGAAAACCCATTCTCACTCCTGTCTGATTATATATAGACCTGCATTATTAATTATAGCTATTTTGATATTTAAATATTATTATTTAACTAGTACTATAATTTAGTTAACCAATCCTCATTGGTATTTATTATTATTATTTAGAGAGAGTGTGAGTGGGGGAGGGAGGGGCAGAGGGTGAGGGAAAGAGAAACGTAAACAGGGTCCAAGCCCAGCACACACCCTGATTCGGGGCTCGATCTCATGACTCTGAGATCATGACCTGAGCTGAAATCAAGAGTTGGATACTTCATCAACTGAGCACTCAGGTGTAATTTCGATGTTATGTATGGGGATGCGGTGAAAGCTCTTGGGTAAACATCTTTGAGGGCTTTTCCAGTTATTTCTGAAGGAGAAATCCCTAGAAGGGGGTGTGCTTACTCTGAGAGTCACACACAGTGACTGAGCCTCACCTGGGCTCTCCATCCACACCACTTCCCACTGTGTGATCCTTGTAACCCAAGGTCATTTGGACAAGGTCATGGCTCTCTCTACAGGTCTAAGCTCTCTCATTTGAAATGGGCGCTGACACAGCTCTGGGGTGCTCTCATCACTGCCTTTTCTCCAAGACATGCCCTAACAATTGTTCTAGTTTCCACCACGTTTCTTAAGCTCCTACTGTGGGCTGCACTTGTCCCTCCTCCCCCAGATTAATAGGTTGAAATCCTCATGCCCAGTACCTGAGAATGTGACTGTATTAGGATACAGAGCCTTTAATGAGGTAATTGAGACAAAACGAGGTCATATGTGTGGGCCCTTAAGTCCAATATGACTGGTGCCCTTGTAAGAAGAGAAGGTTAGGACTGAGACATATGCGGACTCAAGACCATGTGAGCGAGAAGTGGGCCATCTACAGCGCAAGTAGAGAAGCTTCAGAAGAAATCCACCTGCTGACCCCTTGATCTCGGGCTTCTAGTAACTTCCGTGTATAAAGCACTCAGTCTGGGGAACTTTGCTACGGTGGCTGCTGGAAGCTAATAGGACCCCCATTTCCCCTTTTTTGGGGACCAGTCTCAGCAGAGGTATCCTTCAATAGACCCAAATTCAGTTCAGTTTGGGCTCTGTTTATAAGGCAGTCTGTAAAAGGCTCAGCTTTCAGAGGGAGACAATAGTCAGAATGGATTTTCTCAAGAAAACCCCGTTATTTTCCAATTAGGAGCTTATTAAGTAATAGTGGGATGTGGCCGTCAGTGCTCAGCCCCTCTGTTGAGGAGGACTCTGCCAGCCCAGGACTCCAGCAAACCCCACCCCTCCCTGCTCCGGAGAGGCAGACAGAAAGAGGTTAGTCTGAGGACCCTCTGTGGCTTTAACCACCGCTTTCCTCCAGCTTGGCTAGCTGCCTACTTTCTTTCTGCCCAAGGTGACTGACAGTGATGACAATGGATTTCAATGTCCCTGTCCTCATTAGGGAAAGGGAGAAGAAGGCTTCCTCTCTTCTCCCAGAGTTGTAGAGCAGCTAGCATGCAAATTTTGCTAATGACACAGTGTAAAACATAAAGACAAAGAGCACCCCATAGCCCCGGTATTCGGTATTCGCTTGTTCTAATCTGCCTTAAGTATCTTGTGGAACATTCTAGGTGTGCGGGGTACCAGCCTCCCTTAGTGATGGTTTGCAACAGTCATCCCCCAACCCGCCCCTTTGGCAGGATCCCCTGACCTTGGCACCTCAGCTCCCTTCGTCTCTTCCTGGATAAGAGGAAAGGGAGATTTTCTTCTCTCATACATTTTTCTCTTTTTAAAAATTGTGATAAATTACACATAACATAAAATTTACCATCTTAAGTGTATTTACTGCTCAGTGATATGAACGTGTTCATAATGTGCAGTCGTCCCCACTCTCCATCCCCAGAACGCCTTCACCTTGTAAAACCGAAACTCTGTCTCCATGAAACTCTAACTCCCCATATTTCCTCCCCCAGCCCCCTGGCGGCCATCATTCTATTTTCTGTGTTTATGCTTTTGATGACTTTAAGTGCCTCATATAAGTGGAATCGCACAGTATTTGCCTTTTTGTGACTGGCTGACTTCACTCAGCTGAATGGCTGCCAGCTTCATCCCTGTTGCTACAGGTGTCAACACACCTTTCTTTCCTAAGGCAGCATAATAGTTCACCCTACGTGTATACCATGTTTTGCGTATCCGTTCATTGGTTGACAGTCGTTTTGCTGTTGTGCACATTTTGCTGTTGTGAATAATGCTTCTGTGAATATGGATGCCCACATTTCTCTTCCAGACTCTGATTTCAATTCTTTTGGGTAGGCATCCAGAAGCAGAAATGCTAGATCATATAGTAACTCTATTTTTTAAGTTTTGAGGAAACACGATACTGTTTTCCATGGCGGCTGCACCATTTTATGTTCTCACCAAGAGTGCATGGATGGATTTCTGTTTGTCTACACCCTCGACACCATGTGCAGCTTCCTGTCTTCTCCTAACAGGTGTGAGGTGGTTCCTCACGGGAGTTTTGATTGATGCTTCCCTAACTCTTGGCGATGTAGAGCATCTCTTCATGTGCTTATCGGCCAGTCGTGTATCTTTGGAGAAACATCTAGATGAGTCCTTAATCCAAGTTGTTTGTTTTTTGGTAAGATTTTTAGTTTTGGGAGTTCTCTGCATATTCTGGATATTAACACCTCCTCAGATATATGATCTGTAAATATTTTCTCCCATTCTCTGGAGAATCTTTTTACTCTGGATAGCGTGTTTTGGTGCACAAAATTAAAAAATTTTCATGAAGCCCAACTTATTTTTTTCTCTTGTGAACCTGTGACTTTGGTGTCCTGTCCAAGCAATCAGTGCCAAAATCAGTGCTGTGAAGCTTTTCTGTTTTGCCTGCACATTGGTTTACGCCATTCCCCAAGCCTTCCCTTACTCCCTCAGCATCTTCAAGACAGTGGTTTTAAGGTCTTTGTCTAGTGTGTCTGCCTTCCGGTCTGTTTCAGGGACGGATTCTGTTGGGCTCCTCTTTTCCTTTGAATGGACTATACTTTCCTATTTCTTTGTATGGACTATACTTTCCTATTTCTTTGTATGCCTCCTGATTTCATTCTTTTTCCCCCCTTGAACACTGGACGTTTGAATCCAATAATGTGATAGCTCTGGAAATCTTCCCCCTCACCAGGGTTTGGTGGATTTTGTTAGTGTCGTTTTGTTTTTTATTGTCGTAGGCTGTCTCTGTGCCAAGATCAGCCTGAGGTGTAAACTCAAAGTCTTCTCAGGTCTTTTCTGAGCCTTTCCCTGGACCATCACTTTCTAATTTCCCTGTATAAGCAGTTGTTTCTGAATGTCCTCGTCTTTAATGTCTGGCTCCTGAAAGGGCAAAAAGTGAAAAATCAAGGGCAGGGGTAGGGGAGGGGGAGGGGAACCTACCATTTAAATGTCCCAAAGTCACTTCAGCCAGAGGGGGGCTGGGCTTGCCACTAGCCGGGGTGGGGGGTGCCGGGGGGTCGCAAGCAGTGCAGCAGTCAGTGATCAGAGCACAGAGCCCCCGTGTTTGGAAGGCAGGGTCCTCTATGGCCCACCCTGGCTTCACAAGGCTGTAGGCGAGCCGCTCCAGCCCACATGCGGGGGCACTTGAGCCATTGGCCCCACGCAGCTACTTCACACATACGGGTTTTATTTTTTTTATTTTTATTTTTAAAAAATATTTTATTTATTTTTTGACAGACAGAGATCACAAGTAGGCAGAGAGGCAGAAAGAGAGAGGAGGAAGCAGGTTCCCTGCCGAGCAGAGAGCCTGATGCGGGGCTCGATCCCAGGATCCTGGCTCGATCCCAGGATCCTGGGATCATGACCTGAGCCGAAGGCAGAGGCTCAACCCACCGAGCCACCCAGGCGCCCCTTACGTACAGGTTTTAAAACTCATATGGGGCTTTACACATAGGATGTCCCTACTCGTGGGAAGCATCCTCCATCCCTGTCCTGGAGGGACCCAGTTCCGCCCAGATGGAGAGAGGTGACAGCTGCCTGTTGCGCCTAGACCTCGTGGGCGCACCCATGGGGTACGGTGTGCAGACCGGAGGGCGGCCGTGAGAGGACACGGCTGTGCGTCGGGCTCCCTTGAGTTTAATACTGGGACTGCCATTTACCGGCTGTGCGACTGTGGTGCGTCGTGTAACCCCTCCCAGCCTCGTCCCCTCATTTGTAAAATGGGGGAAAGTACCAGCACCTGCTTCCTAGGCAAGCCCAGGGCAAGTTGTGAGATCCCCAAGAGCAGCTCGCTGGGACCTGGAGCTGCCAGCTATTGTCTTAGTAACCCCGAGAAGGGATAGCATTTGCACACTGAGGTCGTAGTTTTACAGAACGGTTAATGATATGCAAAACGTTCTTGATAGAAGGTTAAGTGCAAGCTACGCACTGACAATGACAGCGTTCATTTAAAAATGTTCAGAAACTTGCGTAAGTAAAGACTGAGGAGAAGTATATCGAGATGAGGGATTATAGGTGATTCTGAACGATCTGCTTTGTATGTTTCTTTGTATGTTTGTTTGTTTTCAAGTTTTTCCCCAGTGAGGCCATGATTACTTTTATAATCTTTGAAACAGGTTTTATGGAAACAAAAAATTCAGTGTGACGCAGCTGCCACGGCTGCCAAGAAGGTTTATGTGTTCTTTGGCCGCGTTAGTGGGAATTGGGTGTCCAGAGTCGGAGGGACGCCCGCAGGGTTTGACACCGGCCAGACCCTGTCGAGATCAGTGTTCTGTTTTGCCCTGGGCAGAGGTAACCATGGGGACCTTAAATGTCATGGCCTAACAAAAATGTGCCAAGTGTACGACGGCCTTTAAATCTAGAGGAAAGCAGGGCCAAGCGGGGACAGTGGCCTGGGAGCCGCTGGGGAGCCCCAGCCTGGTGGGAAGCCTGGTGGGGGAGAGAGAGGGGGACACAGAGATGGGGAGGGAGACAGAGAGACAGACAGAGGGAGGAAGAGGAATATCAGCTTGGGGAGGAGGCTTCTGTTGAAGTCCCCCTGACTTTGGGACTCATTCATTGTTTTTCTCATGCCTGCTGCCTGACACGTACTTCCAGACACGGTCCTTCCCCAACCTGGAGGGTGAGTCTGAGCCACTGAATTCTTATAGACCCTGCCCATTGCCCCGTGGTCCTTGGATCTGACCAATGGGTGTCCTTCCAGGGAGCTGGCAGACCAGCACGAGGGGCAGAATCACCCCCTCTGAGCTGGGGCCCACCGCAACCTCGGGGGGCCTCGAGCCCCGCAGCTGAACAGCTCCCTCCAGATGACGATGAACTTCACCCCCAAGGGCTCAGGCACAAGGCCTGGGCCTCCACCACTGGCTGCGCCCCCGACCTGCGTCCAGAGGCTCTGTAAGTCAGAGCACATCTGTCCTTCTGCTCTGGCTGGTCCCATAACCTGCCTTCCCTGGGAGCGACGCCCAAATAGGTTTTCAAAGCAGTCTCAGCTTCTCAGCCTTTTCAAGTCGTTTCATCACTTGCAGCCAAAGAGGTCCTGCATATGCAAAATGACAGATGGTAGAGGCGGACAGGAGCTACCGTGAGAGGCTCTGGGGAGAAGGGGGCCTGTGAAGGACCTCATGAAAGATGTGTGCCCTAGAGGCCCAGCGCCTTGGCCGAAGTCTGCTGTCCCTACTGGCTCTCTCTGTCTCTCTGTCACTGTCCCTGTGGCTCTTTCCCATTTTCTCAGCCCCAGTGTCTGACTTTGGCCCCTCCTTTCAAGGTCCCTTCTCCACACCTCTTCCTCGTCCCAAGCCTCCAGAGAGACGTCCCCTCGGTCCGCCCACCCTCGGTTCACCTGCCCCAGCTTACCTGCCACCCTCCCATCCCAAGCTGCCCTTTCTCCCATCAAGGGGTCAATGCCCCCGCCCCATCACCCCAGTATTCAATGACAGACACCCCCTGAAGGGTGCTGGCCTCACCTCCAAACCCAGGCTGAAGTTCCACCCGCTTCCCCCCCTTCTCCCTTCTCTACATCACCTCAACACGCCCAGGTACCTTACCTCCTGGATTGTTCTGGAATTTGCCTCCCAGCCTGGCTCTGGTTTAGTCTCTACCATCTCTTGCTTGACCATTTTCAGACTTCTAAATGGCCTCTCAGCCCCCACTCTTGCTCCTCCCCAACCCACCCTCCTGGGTGAGATTGCACAATCCCAGTGTACCTCCTTCGCCCCCGGGGGGGGGGCTGCCAAGCGCCTCAACAGCCGGGAGTAAATCCCGAGACCGAGGCCGCGGGCCTCCCCGCCTTCAGTCCTTCGCCCCCGGGGGGGCTGCCAAGCGCCTCAACAGCCGGGAGTAAATCCCGAGACCGAGGCCGCGGGCCTCCCCGCCTTCAGTCCTTCGCCCCCGGGGGGGGGGCTGCCAAGCGCCTCAACAGCCGGGAGTAAATCCCGAGACCGAGGCCGCGGGCCTCCCCGCCTTCAGTCCTTCGCCCCCGGGGGGGCCCTGCCAAGCGCCTCAACAGCCGGGAGTAAATCCCGAGACCGAGGCCGCGGGGCTCCCCGCCTTCAGAGTCACATCAGTTTTGCAGGTCCCTGCTCAGACTGTGACACCTCTGTCCTCTGGGCCTCTGCTCAGGCTGTCACCCTCTGAGTGCTTCCCTCCCTGCCTGGTCCACTCTGCCTCCTCAGCGAGACGGACTCTTTTCCAGACCCTCCTCCACGGCCATCTGCACCCCTGCCACATCCAAGCACTTGCAGAGGAAGAGTCTCTACGTTTCCACATGATTTCCGGTTATTTCCTCCGACATCCTGGCTTCCCGCTCAGCCATAGGGGCATCAAGGCCTGGGGACTCTGTACTGTGGCTTAGAGCCAGGGCGCCCCCGTTCTCTGCAAATACCAAAGGAACCCATGGGGTTCAGGAAGGAAGGAAAGGCCACCGAGCCCTGTGTGGCCGGGCTGCCAGGGCATGGCGGGGTGGGCCGTGAGTGCCAGGACCAGGATGAACGCTCTGTGGGAGTTCCGCTGTTACACACCTGTCCTGGGTGCTAGGCTCTTCCTCCTCCCCCTGGACCTGGGGGCCGGGAATTGTCCTTAGGGGTAAAAGCTGCCTGGTCTTTGGAGAGGTCGCCAAACCTGGGACTCCCCTGTCCAGCCTGAGGGTCAGGAGCAGGTTGAGTAGCTCCCTCCAGCACAGAAAGGAGCTATCTTTCCCAGCCCGGAGCTGGAGATGTCAGAGCAGAGTGGAGATGTATCACCCATTAAGTGCTTGCTCTGTTTCAGCCCTGGGAGGGGTCCCCCTGGGGTGGCAGAAGGAACCCTGGGCTTCAGCCTAGCAAGGCAATCAGCTGAGCAGGCCAGGAAACGAGTGCTGAGTGGCGAGAGCAGCCAGGCAAACCTAGCTGTCCGGGAGCACAGAAGACGGCTGGGTGTTCTCCAGGCCCCTTTCTCACACGGCTTCTCTCCTGTGGCGGGAGGTCCATGCAGACGAAGGAGACTGCTGGAGGCTAAGTACTTTCCGGGGCTGAGGCCGAGGGAAGCAAACTGCTGTCACAGTGTGTCATGGTGTGGCTTCCAGAGAAAGCCTCTCAGGAAGTGACATTTGAGCTGACACCTAAGGAATGGGATGGGATCAGCTATGCAAAAGGACATGAGAGGCAGACTCAGGGGGAGGCAACAGGAGGTACAAAGGGCCTGAGGTTCTGGTCCTGGGGAAAAATGCGGATGCTAACACCCACCTGCGCTAGTCAGCTGTTACCATAATGATGCCGCGTAACAAATAGTCCTCGGACTCAGCGACTGAGCCCAGGACCAGTCTTTCTTCCCAAACTCAGGGGTCTCAGATATCTATTGTTTGGCTGATCCAGAGTAGGCATGGGTGGACCGCTGAGCTCTGGGCTGTGGGTAGCCTGAGTCTGGACTGAGTTCAGGTGTGCTGCACCTCTCTGTTCTGGGACACAGGCTGAAGACGTTCTGGGGGAAGCTCTTCTTACCTTGGCAGGCAAGGTGCCAAACCACACCGACACATTTAATCGTTCTGTTTATGTTCTGTCCACTAACATTCCATTGGCCAACACACGTCACGTGGTCTAGCTCAGCTTCAGTGGAGGAGGTGCATCCTGGAGAAACGTGAATATTTGCTACATCATGTGAAAACTTGTCATGTTTCATGTTTGGATTTTCCCCCGAGGACAGTGGGGAGCTACTGAGGCTTTGATCAGAAGGGGTGATATTGTTTGATGGATTTTAGAGAGATCCTTCTGGAAGCACAGTTGAGGATGGGCTGGAGGGGGTGAGACAGGGGCATACCTCGGGCTGGGATAATGAGCAGGAAGTCACCATGGGAAAGGCAAGGTGGCGTGAATTCAAGAAACATTAAAAAGGTGGTCTATAGGATAAAGAGATGGAGTGTGGAGGGGAGGGAAGTGCTCAGGACAGCTTCCTGGTTCTTGGCTTGGGTGACAGGGATGGGATGATGAGACCCTCCAGCTGGGGAGCACAGAAGGAGCAGGTGGCTGGGGAGAGGGCAGGGAGGGAGGAGCAGGCTTGGACATGTTGGAGGTGTGGTTCTTGTAGGACATGCAGGTAGATGGGCAGATCTTGGAGTTTGGGAGGAGAATCTGGACATGGGACATGCATTTGGGAGTTATGTCAACAAAACTAGCCAGTGAGGGAGTCCTCACTCATCCCAGTTTCCAGGGGTTGAAAGATATGCTTTGCTTGTCTAAAGGAATTTTCAGTGGCGTACGATAATATGTGGCTGATATCGCTAGTTCCTTTCAGCTCTCCATTCTCACATTCTTCTTCTAAACTGAACCCTGATATTATGTGGGGGTAGCATTGCTCAGGTAAAAGACTCCAGGCTCCAGCCTCTCTATGTAGCCAGTGAGTTGTAAGTGGAAGTATTGACTCTGAATTCTGGCTCAGTTCCTGAGAGCATAAGGCCATGCCTTTCTGTTCCTTTCTCTATCCTACAGCCTGGTAGTTAGATACGATGGCTGGAGCACTAGCAGCCACTTTGGGCTAGGAAGCTGGGAGCCATATCTTAGGTGGGGGCGATTAAAAGAAAGGCTGCATCTGGGACACCTTCATGGAGCTCCTCTCCCAGCTCTGAGCTGCTTTTTACATAGAAATGAATAAAACCTCTCTTGTCAAGCCGCTGTTATGTTTTTTTTCTGTTAAATTCAGCTGAACTTGGTCCTAATGAAAATACTATGATTCTGCGGTATTTGGTGAAGCTATAGCTTGCCCCTGGGGGCATTTCCAGTTTGCCGCGTTCGTCATTCACCTCTGTAGGGCTGACGGTGAAACGCGGGGGCCTGATGGAGCCGCCGGCGAAGGTGTGCTGTGCCACCTGGTGGGCACATGGCACACAGCATCCTTTTCGTTGAAGGCACAACGCCCAGTTAGGAGCGGCTGTCTGGCTTTTACCAGCAGCGAGCTGCATGCGCTCGCTAATTTGATCTCAGCCTCAAGGCATCTTTTAGCCGGCGGCAAAGTGCGTGCTCCAGAGTCCGGAATGTCCGTGGACCTCCGAGAAGTCCAGGAATTCCTGAGTGTCCTGAGTCAGTCAGGTCGGGTGTGCTCTGAGAAGCCTCTGGGGGCTGATTCTAGCTGCCCAGGCTGGCGGTGCTCCCCCTCCCCGAGGTCGAGGGCTTCTGTACTAAATAAAGGGTTCCATGTGACCTCTCATTCTGCCGACTCTGGTCCCAGAGCAACAGTTAAAGCAGGAGAGGAGGGAGGGTGATGACTCACAGCCTCACTGAGCAGGAAATGAACACCAAGGGAGCCTAACCTGGGAGCAGGCTGGAACAAATGGGTTTGCGGTCATATGAGCTGTTGGCAAAGTGGGCTCCTGTGGGCGAGCTTATTAATGCTTCCTTCTGCTGACCGCTGGTTCGGACCCGAAATGGCCAGCACTGGGTTCAAACTGCAGAAACGAGTGTTAGAGTTTCAGAAATTCCAGACATTTGGTGGCAAGACCCCTGGCACCTGGGCGCACAGGTTTACTCCCAGCGGGGTGTGTGACCAGTGCCCCTTCCTTTCTCTGGGCTCCCCTGGGTACATAGGGTGGCCTTCCAGCCCTGACCGTGAGCTGCCGCAGGGGCCTTTGTAATGAGCGTGACCCTCAGTCACAAAGGGAGGCAGCAGAAGCTTTTGGGAGGAGCACAAGGAAGAGAAGGAAGACGGTTTCTCCAGCTTTTAGCCCAGAGCCCGGGGAGGGGTGGGGGGAACGCCTGCCATTTTAGCGGTGGGTGGGGGCCTGGGGAGGCGGGTGCTGCATGGGCCGTGGTGGAAGGTAGCAGACTGATGAGCGGCCTTGGTTTCCCCAGGTAGGGCCCATAAGGCGGGAGTCGGGTGGGCTGGGGAGGAGAGGAGCGGGGAGACGGAGCGGCCCAGGGTCACAGGGAGTGGGGCAGTAGATGTTGAGAAGACTGAGCTGCAGGAGAAGATGAGATCAGGCTGGGGGCATGAGAAGCATCCCCAGTCCAGAAGCTTTGTGTCCAGGACTGGAAGGAAGGAGCTCAGAGCCAGCCTGGCATCTGATGGCTGAAACACTGGGTCTCCCAGGCTGTGGGACTCCCACAGATGCTCGGGTGTGTATTGCAGAGCTGGGACCAGGCCTGGCCCTGCACCTGCCCAGGCTGCTGGGGTTAGAGTCCTACTTCCCAGAATCAGGACCCAGACCACGAGGATGCCCCTGCCGCCTACCTCTTTTTCCTTTCTATTCTTAAAATGACAACGATGAGAGTTCTTAGAGGAAACTTAGTATCTGTTGGCTCTGAGACAAGGGTTTCTATGTGCCCTCGTTCCCATGTCTCCCCAAAGCTCTCCTTGTACAGCTGAGGCTTGCTTTCCCTGAAAAGCCTCTAAAAGCAACAGGTTCTTCTTTCCCTGAATTTTCTAGCTTCCCCTGTGTTATATAAAGCAACTTAGTTCACTCAAGGCTTTCTCTATTTGCATCTCCACCTGGGAGCAGAGCAGCCACAAACAAAACCACATTCTGTTTTACTTGGGGAGGAAATGTGCTTGGGCTGGAGCAGGGGGGAGGAGAGTGGGGGTGTAAATCCTGGTTTTCTCTCTTCTTTTCTCTTGGTGGGATCTCTGTAGTCTTTTGCAAAGCAGGTTGGGGGCGGGGTGGGGGTGTCTCTTCCCACTCAGAACCCAGCCCTGTGCTTCTCCTTCTGTCAGTGCTCTCCTGAATTGACAGCTTTGCCAAGCATGGCATGGGGGCGCCCGCCCGCGTTTCTTCCCAGGAAGATCTGTGGCTTTGGTCCTGTCTTGGAGGAAAATGCACAGGACCAGCCCCCTTTCCCTAGGGTCCGAGCCTCTGTCAGCTGTGGGTGGATGGACATGTGTATAACAAGCGTCTGTCTCCTGGGGACATCTGCCACTCTCCCCCATCCTCAAGAGAACACACATAGAGATGTCTGGGCAGCTCTGAGAGCTTCCCTGTTGCTGACCCTATATGCTGGGGTCTGTGAACTGTCAGACGACCTTGGGTCAGCCTGACCATGTGGGAGGCGAATTACAGGACATGCCCATGATCTGGGTGGAAAGATCTGCTCACCCCAATGGGTGCGGTCTGGGCTCCTCCTCCAGGAGATTAACCCCAAGGACCACTGACTGGATGTGACTTTGGGTCCAGATCACCCTGGCATTATCTGAGCACCACTGGTCCTGTTTCCTGGGGGGCCAACAAGGCTAAGAGCCAGTTCACTAAACAATTGGAGCTCAGCGGGGTGCAAAGTGGAAATGGACGGTCCCCTCTCCATCTGCTGCCTTTCGACTTGTTCCACTGGTCCGGAGACCCTCCCCGGGCCCCTCTCCTCTGTTCTGTCACTCTGGGGACAGGGCCTGTAGCTGGGGTTCCACCAGTGGGAAGCCCTGGTGGGACACTGGGTGGGGAGGGAGAAGGTGGGTCTTTGTTCTCCTCTCTTTCCAGTTGGGGTCCAGTGGTCTGCAGGGGTCCAACTTCCACCACTGAGCCTGGCCGCTGGGTCTTTTCCTCTCACTGTCCCAGCTCCTGGGCTGGAAGATTTTCCCTATTATGGATGGCTGGTTCTTTCATCCTGGCCTTAATCACCATGGGGGCATATTCTACCACTGCCTTTTGATTATGTGATTATGTTCAGGTATAAAACAGCCCCATCAAGTTAATTTAAAATTTCTGCTGGACATCCAGTTCTAAGTTTTCCCCTCCTTCCTGTTCAGCCTGACCCCAGGTCCAAGGGTTCTGGCCTGGGGATGAGTCAGGGTGGGTTCCCCTCCCTGCCTGCTCTTCTGCTCAGGCTCCTGGGGGCCAGGCCAAGGTGGGATGGGGATGGAGAGAAATTTGCCCTACTGTTGTGGCCTGTTCCGGCTGTCCTTGGGCTCTAGATGGCAGGTGGCGATGGCAATGTGAAACCCATTGGTTGAGAACCAGGTAGAGAGCAGTGAGCTGTATGGGGACCCTCTCCTTCTGGGTGAGGGGCTTATCTGCAGAGAGCAGGAAACTCGTGGCTGGAGCTTCAGGGTCATGTGATGCTCAAAGATGTCAGAACAGTACATGAAATTCTAGGTCTTATAATACACGGGGTCTTACGTGTTCAATCTTGTCAGCTTTGGGCTCTGCAAAAGATCCATAGACACCGAGAAAGGCCAGTTCTCTTGGGACTTTTCCGGTCCTTGTTCTTATCCTTCTTTTTAATGAATTAACTACTCCTGCGGCAAGGGCCCGGGCATCTGCTCAGGCCCATGGTCAAGTGTAAATCTGCTCGGTTATGTCTTCTCCACACATGCTTCGGGCAATGACCTGCCCTGTCAGCCCAGAGCCTCCTGCCAGGTCACCGACACGGAGCTGCGTCACTGTCCTGCTGACACTCCTTGCCTCTTTGGATTGCTTCCCGACTGCGCCTGGGAGTTCCAGTGTCGAAGCAGAGCAAATCCACTGTCCGGCTTATCTGGGGAATTTTCCATGTCAGGCATTGTACTTTTTGACTCCAGATTTTCCACTTGGTTCTTTTAGTTATTAATTTTAAAATATTTTATTTATTTATCTGAGGCGGGGAGGGGCAGAGAGACAGAGAGAGACTCTCAAGCAGATTCCGAGCCCAGTGCAGAGTCTGAGGTGGGGCTGAATCCCATGACCTGAGATCATGACCTGAGCTGCCACCAAGAGTTGGATGCCCAACCAACTGCACCACCCAGGCGCCCTTCCATTTGTTTTTGTTTAAAAATAGTTTCTATCTCTATAGTGATAGTCTCCGTTTGCTGGGACCTTGTCATAGCCTCATTTACTTTTTTTTTTTTTTAAGATTTTATTTATTTATTTGACAGAGATCACAAGTAGGCAGAGAGGCAGGCAGAGAGAGAGGAAGGGAAGCAGGCTCCCCGCTGAGCAGAGAGCCCAATGGGGGGGCTCGATCCCAGGACCCTGGGATCATGACCTGAGCCGAAGGCAGTGGCTTTAACCCACTGAGCCACCCAGGCGCCCCTCTCATTTACTTTTGCAAGCATGTTTCCTTCTGCTCTTTGGATGCATTTCTAATGGCTGCTTTGATATTTTTGCTAAGTTCTCCATCTGGGACCCCTCATGGATAATTTGTTTTCTGCTTCCCCCTTGTGTATGGGGGTCACTCTTTCCTTTTTCATTGCGTGTCTCATAATTTTTTGTTGTTGTTGAAAACTGACTTTTAGATGATATTCTTTTTGTTGTTGTTAACCTGTGGGTTAATAATGGAATTTGCCAGATGTTAGAATGATGTTAGGATATAGGATACTCATGATAGGCATAACTCAAGGAAAGTAGGATGAGGGAAAAATGAGACTATTTAAAGCACAGTGAACAGTTTCTCCAGTAAGGCTGAAGGTTAATTAAAAGTAAAAAGTTTCCAAGCAAATGCGTTTCCTGGCTCCCCTTCAGAAGGAGTTATTGTCTACTGAACTACTAACCCTTCTTACAAAGATTAGATTTTTTTCCCTCTAGTGCTAAAAAAATTTGCTCTCTTCCTTTATTCTGTTGTGGACGTTCATAATCTTTTGTGTTTTAGTAGTTCCAGAGCTTTGAAACAATGCTCAGATAATTTCAAAAATTTAAGAAAATGGCTAAGATAAAAACTGTTGCTATTTTAAATATCATATCCGTTGTTACAAAATTCTGTGTCCAATTCCTATGTTTGTCCTAACGGTGTTCAGATGAAAAGCTTAAGATTCACCTTCACACTGCCGTACAAATAAAAGTTTTTTTTCAGTGGATTCCTGGAATATTGAGGCTAGTGCAAGTTTTGTTTGCTTGGCTAACATCCCTTGGGCACCAGGGAACCCCCACCACAGCCACGCCTTCCCATCAGATTCCAGGGTAGGAACAGGCAATCAGAACAATGGTGGAGGAAAGCAAGGTCACAGTGAAGGTTAGCTAGGGGTGGGCCCCCAAGCCTAGTGGGCGAGCCCATCTAGACTACAGTAGATAAAGGAGGTGGGGGGCTGTACTGTGAGCCCCTCTCAAGTCCAAACAAGTCTCAGATAGTCCCACCAGCAGGGTGCATGGTGAGGAGATGGGGGAGTGATGGCCACCCCTTTCCCCCGTTTGGGTGGATGATAAAGAAGAGCAGGAACGAGAGGGATGGGCCAACTTCCCCAGGTGGGAATGGCACCAAGTCTTTGTTCAGAAGTGTCATGCAAAGGGAAGAGAAAACCAGCCACATCTGTGGGCCGATTATTTTCCCCATGGCTTCTCTTGGGGATAGGAGGAGAAAGTCTGGGGATCGGTAGGAACCCAGGAGGAAGCAGCCTGCCTTATCAGTTCCAGCCGTGAACAAGGGTCCCTCCCTTCCTCCCTCCCTTTCTCTTCTAAAATTTAGATTTACATTTTTTCAAATGGGTAGTATATTCTCATGATTAGGAAATGAAAACAATTCAGCAAAGAAGAGGAGAAGGCAGGGAGTTGGTGCGTTCCCCGGGGCTTGCTTTACCGTTGAGGACTCCTGCTTCCTCCCCTGGGTGGTCCACCTCCCCCATGACCTTGTTCGAATGTGTATGTCACCCCCTCCCCCACCAAACTCCTATTACAATCCCAACACTCAACGTCATTGTATTAGGACTTGGGCCTTTGGCAGGAGCTTAGGTCAGGTAGACAGTCTCCCTCTCTGGGGTGTCTACATCCCAAAGCTCTTTCCCCACCAGTGCAGAGATGTCCCCGGCTGTAGGATCACCTGGATGGCATTGTGTGGCTGTACCGTTGTTTATTCACACCCGCAGGTCTGTCTTGTAGATAGACGTCTGGGTGGCTTCCAGACTCCGCTATTACAAATGGCACCGCAGTCCCTCACTGCTTGCTCATGTCTTTCCTCTGTTTGTAGGGAGACCTCTGGGACAGAGTCCCGGGAGTCGGATCAGTGGGTCACAGGGTAGCGGATGGGTGGTTTTGCCCATTTTCTGCAGCATCCTCCTATGGCCACACGACTTTGCCTGCCCCTCAGTGACATCCCAGAGTCCCCACAGACCCCGGAGAGGGAGCTGCTCATCTGTTTTTTACAACCAATCTGACAGATGAATCTAGTACTTCAGTGAACGACCTTGCCTTCGTGATAGAAGTCTTTTCTGGGGTGGAGTAGATGAAGGTGAAGGGAGGTCAAGGCTACCTGCTTTCTCATCTGGGTGTGTCCTCCCCCCAAGAAGCAGCACACGGAGCTGAGCCCTGAGGGCTTTATTGTCTGTCCCTGGGGGGGCACCTGGGCTTCTAGGCAGGTTACTTGGGGGCAGAGGGTCCTTCATACAGGCCTGTAGGTTCCATTGTAGCTAAAAGGGTCAGGCATCAAGCAGTCCCTCTCCTCCTCCTTCCAGCGCTGGATGTAGTTGGGGCCGTTGTCCCGGGGCCACACGATCACGGGGTCTCTGGACGCCAGGGATGGGTCCTCAGGGAAGAAGTTGAAAGGCCGGAGCAGGAAGCCCACAGAGTTTCCGGGTGTGGCAGTGTTAGGGATGTCCTCGGAGTGGGGGATGTGCAGGAAGCCCACAGTGACCCAGGCCACCAAGTCCTGTGGTTGACAGGGACGGGCAGGCGCTAAGGAGGCTCAGAGGGAGAGGGGCGGGCAACCTCCCCCAGCCCCCTGTTTAAGGAGTGGAGAGACCTTTGAGCTCCCCCTCCACCCGAGACCCAGCACAGATCTGATCTCGGGCTCCGGCTGGAGCAAGGCAGGGCCAGTACCTTTTTTCTCTCTCTCTCTTTTTTTCCTCTTTTTATTTATTTGAGAGAGAGAGAACGCGCACACACACGTGCGAGCTGAAGGGGGGGCAGAGGGAGAGGGAGAATTCAAGCAGACTCCCCACGGAGCATGGACCCTGACGCAGGGCTCGATCCCATGACCCTGAGATCACGACCTGATCGTAAATCAAGAGCCAGACACTTAACCAAACTGCGCACCCAGGTGCCCCCCAGTACCTCGTTTTCAATGTTCTCATTGTTTCGAAGAAACTCCTCGAAGACCACAGGTGGGTCCCAGGGGTCGTTCTGGTTGTAGATGCTGCTGCTGCACACCTCGGACTCCCGGTACTTGGTCACGGCGAGGGGGTACCTGCCCAGAGGGGGAGCCTGGTGGCTCTGGGTGCCAGGGGGCCTCTCAGCCCTCCCAGAGACACCCTCAGGGTAAACGATGGGGGAAAGATACTGTCTTCCCCCTATGGTGAGATCATCTCCGGGGGGGCAGCCAGACTCACCAAATGTCAGCCGAGGCTCAGGTGCTCGGTTTGGCGCTCCGCTCCCCTCCCCCAACACAGAGCCAGAGCACACACACACCCGTGTTCCCGGGCCCAGATACACCACCACGTAGACCCAGATCTCATAGACAGACACACGGACACACAGAAATCCATGAATACTAGCCCTCCCCCGCCTCCCAGGCCTCCCTTACCTGGCCCAGGTGATAGCCTGCTCCTTCTGCCAGCCCACGGGCAGCACCTGGTCGGCCATGGAGTGGATCTGTAGCCGGTAGCTGCGCCGATGGCCCCAGCGGTTCTCTTCAGGACTCGCGAAGAGCAGGTACCTGGGCAGAGGCTGTCCAAAGCGGAACGCCGCCTGGCGCTCCCAGTGGTAACTTGTCTGCTTCAGGGTTGGCTGTACCAGGTGGTGTCTGGGGCTCCAGGGGTTGGTGATGTTTTCTAGTTTCATCTGCAGGGTCTGGAAGCTGTTCTTGGTGCCTGCAGGGGTACAGGAAAGAGGACAATGAGAAGGAAGCCCCCTGACCTGAAATACCCTCTTTTCTGGGCTGCGTTCTCCATCCCAGAGCTCATCCAAGAGCAGACCATCAGGAGTGGAGCGCAGATGATGTTGGGGGTACGCACTGAGTAGAGGGAGGGAATGAAAGCCAGAAAAACAACAGAGGAACTAGAAGACAACTCAGAGTCAGGCCTGTTCGGACAGCTAAAGCCTGTCATGATGTCCCTGCCATGTTTCATGGTGACATCATTAATCCCGGAGACGATGAGTGCTGCAGACGACATAGCCTTAGGCAGTGACATTTCTTACACTCCTAGGCATTGTTCCCCAACCCCACCTGTGCACCTGCCCCATCCACCCCTGCAAGGGTCAGGGAGCCCCAGGGCCAGACAGAGCCCACTGGCTGCATCCAGGGCCAAGGACATGCTGGTCACTTCCCCCGTCCCTCAGGGGCACGCGTGTGTCTGCACGGTCGTCTGCAGAGAGGCAGGCTAGGCTCCCGATTCTATGCCTCTGGGGGAGTCTGAGCACCACCTCCCGCTGGAAGGCAGATGTTTGGCTGGGAGGGCGCTTCCGACGCCGGGTCCTACCTGCCACGTCCAGGTCCACGCGGTAGTGCACCAAGTGGGTGTGCATGTTGCCCAGCAGGTGCGTGTGCAGGCGGGTCCCGTAGCGCAGCCCCTCGGGGGTGTAGAAGGTGGCGTGCACGTAGCCGGTGGCGTGCATCTTGGCCTCCATCACCCCGTTGGGGTAGAAGATGAAGTCCCAGATGTAGTCATAGTTGTAGACCGTGGACGTGGTCCGCAGCACCAGCACCTGGCCTTTCAGTCCCGCGTAGAAGTTGAAGCCGCCACTGAAGTTGGAATTAAAGTGTCGGCGAAGCGGCACTCCCGTGGGCATCTCAAAGATGCAGAGGGCGCGGGGGTAGCGCACGGGGTCGTCGGCGTCGTAGTGGTGGAGGGCGTCCAGGAAGGTGGCGGTGTCCGGGCAGTCGATGCCGGGCGCTAGCTCGTGTGTGACGCTGCCCAGCCCCCAGCCCACGTCGATGTAGTTGGTCTGCATGCCCGCGGGCGTGTGCCCCCCGTACAGCGCCACGGCCTCCTGCACGCTCACTTCGTAGGCCACGCGCTCGCCGCCGAAGAGCACATTGAGGACCTGCAGCCCCGAGGACGAGCGCAGCCGGAAGGACACGCTCCAGCCGCCGTAGAGCACCGTGCTGCCCTCCAGCCTGTAGCGGCGGCCTTCGGGCTGGACCAGGCGGGGGCCGTTCCAGGGGCTGGGGGTGGGGAATTCCCCGCGCGGCTTGTAGGAGGAGAAGAGGGGTGTTTCCTCGGTGCCGCCCCCGCCGGGGCCCTCGGGGGGCAGGCCCTCCAGAACCACCACGTCCACCTGCCCCTCCTCGTACTGCCGTGCCAGCTCCTCCGGGCTCGGGTAGAACTTGCCGTTGTACCAGACCAGCTCCACTGTCCAGTCCTGCGCGTCGGTGCTGCCGTGGTCCAGGAGGAGCTCCAGCCCCGTGGGGTGCAGGAAGTAGCCCTCTACGAAGCGCTGCAGGATAAACCACGAGCGGCGCTGGCCGGAGCCCACGCCGCGGGGCGCCACGTCCGTGAAGGTCAGGCAGCGTGAGTGACAGTCTTGGAAGGAGAAGCCTGTGGTATTAAGAAAAAACTGGTGCAGGGGCCTGGTGGCCTTCTGCAGGGCCTGGGCCAGGAGGGCGTACTCGGCCCCGGTGATGGGCCTGGAGGCCCAGGTGGTGCGGTGCCCCGGCCTCGGGGGCAGCTCTCGCATGTAGTAGGGCCGTGGCAGGGGCCCCACGGCGAACTCGGTGACGTTGGGATGCTCCTGGGCTCCGAAGAAGATGATGGCTCGGGCCTCGCGGGCGGGAGGCTTCCCGCCTTTGTCCAGAAATTTCAGTACCTGTTGCTTCTTGGGCAGCAGCATCTCAATGAGGAACACGGAGTTCTTAGCCATGGTGGGCGCTCTGGAGGGCTCCAACCTCAGCTCCTCCCGCGACCAGAGGAAGCTGCGCACGGCCTTCAGCTCTTGGGCGCTCAGGTCCTCGAACACCCCAGCCTTGCTGTGCAGGGTCCTCGAGGGGTACTTGGCCGTGGCCGTCGCCTGCAGCACCAAGATGGCGGCCACGGCCCAACCGAGGGCCAGGGTGGCTGGCCGCATGGCTCTGGAACGCAGTAGCAGAGATGAACTTAGTTGGTTTATGGGAGGAATTGGGTTTCCACTAGGCGGGAGCCTTGGACAGCGAAGCCCCGCCCCTTGGCATGGTAGTTTTCCTACAGACTCGGCCCTGACCCCCTCCCTTGGCTGTCCCAGCTGGAGGCCCTAACACTGTTCAGCTCTGTGCTTCCCATCGATTTTTTAAAAAGGATTTTATTTATTCATATGACACCGAGAGAGAGAGAGAGCATGAGCAGGGGGAGCAGCAGGCAGAGGGAGAAGCAGGCTCCCCGCTGATCAGAGAGCCTGATGTGGGGCTCCATCCCAGGTCTCTGGGGTCAGGACCTGAGCTGAAGCAGCGGCTGAGCCAACTGAGCCACCCAGGTGCTTCCTTCCCACTGATTTGAATTCTGCTCTCTCCTTACTTGTCTGCCCACCTCCAATACTCCTGTGGATTTTCTTGGCTATATAAACTCATTTTGCCTTTCTCTATGTATTTTCTCAGCCCAATTAATGAGACAATGAGGATAACACGTTTAGAGCAATGTCCACCTTCTACGAAGCACTCAGGAAACGCTAGCTACTCTCTTTTTAAAGTCAGCTATGAAGATATGGTCTGTGATGCCAACATGTCGAAAAATGCAAGCGATGTGAAGTAATTGGTCTGTGATTAGTCTGTAGTCCTGTGGCTTTGAGGACAAGCATGGGGTGGCCAGAGGGTTTGGGAGCCTCTCTGGTGGGGCCCTCCAGGTGTGGCTACTTGACTATTCAAACAGGGGGGAGCCATCCCAGGTGGCGGGGAGATGCCCTTTCCCTTCCATTTTGGGGGGCTGTGGACAGGGTCTTTGCCTCATTTTCCCACCCCCAGGGCTGCCAACACGATCTCCTCTGGCTGTCCTGTCTCCTCCACTGGCCCTGGTGGGAAGTCCCAGGACTCATATGACCTTGTGTTCTCTAGCCCGAAGGGCATGGGGGTACTTAGGGGCTGCTGGGGTGAATCCAGAGCCAGTAAAAGGATATGGGGTGAGCTCGTGTTCTGCTATTAAATTTTGCCAAGCCTCCTTTAAAAAAACACACAAAGATTCTGCTTTTTAGAGCATTTCTAGGATCACAGCAAAACTGAGAAGATGCAGACATTTCCCAAGAACCTCCCACCCCCACTCACACACCACTCCCCAATGAACAAATACTTCTCCAAAGTGGGACTTTTGTTACTATCTATGAATCCAGGCTGACACATCGTTGTCACCCAAAGTCCGAAGGTGCCATTAGGCGTCAGTCTTGGTGGTGTACGTTCTGTGGGGTTTGACAAACGGACCGTGACATGAGTCCATATTGATATATTTATATTATATTTATATTTTTTGTCCTTATATTTATATTTATTATAGGATCATACAGAACAGTTTTTCTGCCCCCAAAATCCTCTGGGCTCTACCCGTCCACCTGTTCACCCCTCCCTTCCTTCTAACCCCTGACAACCACGATCTTCTTACTGTCTCCATAGTTTTGCCTTTTCCAGCATGTCCTACAGTTGGAATCACAGCGTATTCAGCTTTTCCAGATTGCTTTTCTCACTTAGTCATATGCACTTAAGTTCCTCCATGTCTTTTCATGGCCAGGATCCCTGTTTTACAATCTTGTAATTCCAAATTTCTTTCTGCTTTGCTAAGAGGGAGGGAGATGTGCAGGAGGTTTGTGATTCTATTAACCTGAACTTGGCTCTTCCTTTCACGTTTACCTCTCCTAGTACAATCTTTATTCCAAAGTCCAAGCAGGCAGCAGGCGAGGTGGACAATGTTGATGAAGCCACATGAGGAGGGAGAACTTGGCGGCTAGCAGAACCACACATGAAATGTGCCTTTCCTCCCCACGTCTCATCCCCAGCACCCCAAGAATGGCATCCAGGCCCTGGCTGTGCCTTTCCTATCTCGAGCCTGGGTAGTTCAGACCTGCAACCCAGCGTGCTGTGCCTTGGAATTCTTCCCTCTGGGTTCCCACCCCTTGCGTTCTGGCTCTCCCCCACTCCGTGTCTGTGTTTCTCCTTTCCCTCTCTCCACACCCTTCTTCCCTTGCTCCCCTCCCTCTGGCCCCTCTGTCCACCGCCTCCAGCACCCCCATCAGAACTCACCTCTGTGTTCTGCTCTGGGCTCACCTCTGCTGCCAGCCTTTGTCTCTGACACCTTGAGCTTTATGGCTCTACTGACCCCGCCCTGGAGGGAGGGACAGGGTGAGGCATGGGTTGACCAAGGAGGGGGACCTACAGCTCTGGGGTTCCCCAGTGGGCAGGGGCATGAAGGAGTGCATGGGGGCTCTGGCTGCTGCGGTCTGGGGGGCTTCTGTTACCCCTTTGAGGTACCCACATCTGTAAACTCCCCAGTCCTTCACTGCTTTAGCGACCAGGGTCCACTTCTGTTTTCCCTCTGATTCCCTCTCTTCCCGCCGAAGGCCATCTTCCGAAAGGATTGCGTGTGGTCCTTCCTGCTTCAAGCTGCACGGTGCCATGATCTGTTACAGCAGGCGGCGAGTTGCAGAGGCCAGAGATAAACATGACGGCACCTTTACCAGCAAGTAGCTTCCCCTAGAACAGATCGCAGGGCAGAAGCAGGGGCTGGTACAGATAAGCAGCAACACCCACAACAGAGGATTTGACCCACGTGTAGAAAAGGGAACCAGAGACAGAATGACTGGGGAGAGGGAAGCCACTGATATAGGCAGAAGGTCTTTTTAGCCATCTCTGTGGGGAAAGGAGGGAGGAACTGGCTGGGAACAAAATCAGTCCGGATGGCTGGGGCTTTGGTTCAGAGAGGGGGGAAGAAGGGAAACCGGGAGGCAGGGGTGGGGGTGGGTGCAGCACTGCAAGTCGTTTTGGTATTTAGTGGCTGCTAGATGAAGGAAGGAGAAAATATTAGTTAATCCGTTACCCGTTTGCAATTGCAGAAGGCTTTTGATGTCTTCAAGGAAGGGGATTAGCTTTAAATGCTAAGATGATGATTTATATAATGACTTCGCTTACATCCTTCCTCCTTCACTGGTCTGAAGGGTTGAGACTTGATTAGTCTCCCTTAGGGGCTCACCAGCTCTCGAGGATGCTGGATCCAAAGAGAGTTATAGGAACAACTTGACCTTGAGAAGCGCAGCCTGTTTCTGTTCCACAAAAGACATCATATCCAAGATAATGGAGTGAGGACAGATCAGGGGAAGATACTTGTGATGATTAGAAGAGAAAGGGACCACACATAAAGGAATGAAGCCTGACCCTTAGCTCGCACCATACACAAAAATGAATTCAAAATGGATCGAAAACCTCAATGTAAAAGGCCAAACCATAAAACTCTTAGAAGAAAATGTTGGAATAAATCTTTTCGACCTTGGGTTCAGAAGGGATTCTTAGCCAGGACTCAAAAGCACAAACAACTGAAGGAAAAAACACAAATTGGACCTCCCCCAAATTATAAACTTCTCTATTTCAACGGACACCATCAAGAAAGTGGAGACACCCCACACAATACGAGAAACTATTTGCAAATCATGTATCTGATAAAGGACTTGTCTGTAGAATATATAAAGAACTCTGACAACTCAATAATACAAAGAGAACACAATGAAAAAATAGGCCAAGGATCTGAATATGTATTTCTCCAAAGAAGAGGCACAAGTGACCAAAAAGCCCTTGAAAAGGTTGTTCACCCTCATGAGTCATCACGGAAATGCAAATCAAAATCACAGTGAGCTGTGATGTCACATCCGCCCGCATGGCTAACGTCAACGAGTCAGACAGGGAGTGTCGGTGAGGATGGGGAGAGATCCGAAAGCTCACACGCTACTGGTGGGAACGTAAGTGGGGCGCCCGCTGTGGAGAACAGTCTGGCACGTCCTCCAGCAGTTCCACACAGAGCTGCCGTCTGATCCAGCCACTCCACCGCTAGGCAAAGACCCAAGAGACGCAGAAACAGGCCTCCGCACAGAAACTTGTAACAGAGGCTTGGCACCAAGGTGGAAACGACCCAGAGGTCCTTCACCCGAGGGAAGGATAAACGGTGGAATGTTATCTGGCATTAAAACAGAGTTAAGTACTGACTCGTGGTGCAGTGTGTATGAACCTTAAAACCATTCTCCTGGGGCGCCTGGGTGGCTCAGTGGGTTAAGCCTCTGCCTTCAGCTCAGGTCATTATCTCAGGGTCCTGGGATGAGCCCCGCATTGGGCTCTCTGCTCAGCAGGGAGCCTACTTCCCCCCTTATCTCTCTCTGCCTGCCTCTCTGCCTACTTGTGCTCTCTGTCAAATAAATAAATAAAATCTTTAAAAAAAAAAGGGAAAAAAAGACTTACTCTTAAAAACAAAACAAAACTCATTTTCCAGGGCCACCTGGCTGCCTCAGTCTGTTAAGCGTCTGCCTTTGGCTCAGGTCATGTTCTCGGGATCCTGGGATCGAGTCCCGCGTCGGACTCCCTGCTCTGCGGGGAGTTTGCTTCCCCCTCCTGCTCTGCCCCTCTCCCTGCTCATGTGGTCTCTTTCTCTCTCTTCCTCTCTGTCAAATAAATAAATATGATCTTGAAAAAAAGACATTCTGCTCAATGAAAGAAGCCAGTTAGGAAAGACTGCATATTATATGATTCCACTTAAATGAAATGTGCAGAGCAGGCTAATCTACAGAGACAGAAAGCAGGTTAGTGGTCACCGAGGGCTGGAGATCCTGGGTGGGAGTGATAGCTAATGGACGTGGAGTTTCTTTTTGAGGGGATGACCGTGTCCTAAAATGGACGGTGGTGAGGGTTGCTCATTTCTGTGACACACGAAAGTTAGTCGATTACTCGCTTTCTGGGTGGATTGTATGATATGTGAATAACTCCAGAGAGCTGGGCTTTTTTGTTTTTTTAAAGTGAGAGGGACTCTATCTAGAACACACAAGGAAAGCCTACAAATCAGCCAAAAAGAGGAAGCGATCCCACTGGAAACATGAGCAAAGAATCTCAAGGCCACTTACACAAGAGGAAACCACGAGGGCCGAGGGCACAGGAGGAGATGCTCCCATGTGGTGACTATTAGAACAACGCCATCGTTCGACGAGATCTCATCTTACACCCACCGCTGGCAGAAACGAGAAAGCTGGATGACACCCAGTGCGGGCTGCGACGCGGTGAGATGGGAAGTTCAAGCCGGGCTTGCGGGGAGGCAGGCCGAGGGTCTGGCTGTCTGGAGGGCCGGTCCAGCGTGTGGGCCCTGAGCCAGTCGGACGCCCCACAGGACTGCGTCATGCTGCTTCGGACATGTATGGCAGACAGATTCTCACGCAACGGCACCAGACGGGACGCACATGCACCGCAGTGGAGCTGGGGAGCCGGAGCCCGTCCGGGGGTCCATTGCCGGGCCAGGGAGCCAGTGCGGCGGGCAGTGCACACCACAGATACAAAAAAAAATAAAGGATGCGCATTAATACGTGAGAAATTCTGCTGGGAAAGGGTGGGAATACACACACACACACACACATATACATATGCATACATACATGTGCACACACATGCGCACAGACACCTTCGTGCCTCCATGCATAGATGCATGCGTAAGAGGACAGGGAGGCCTGGTGTGGCCGGTGATGCTTAGGTCCACGCACTGAGGTGCACGCCGAATTCTGCAGCGGATATCTAGAAATCCATAGCAGAGGGGGACTGAGAGGGAAGGTGGGAGAGGCTGAGGGTTTTCACCCCAGGGTGGAGATGGCTCGGGAGCAGGACACACAGCAGGTGCCCCACTGAGGGGGGGTGGGGAGGAAGGGTCTCTCACAACGGGGAGGAAGGGTAGTTTTGCATGCAGGCAGGATCCAAGCATGGATCTCACTTTTTTTTTTTAAGTTTTTATTTGTTTATTTGACAGACAGAGATCACAAGTAGGCAGAGAAGCAGGCGGAGAGAGGGGGGTAAGCAGGCTTCCTGCCAAGCAGAGAGCCCGACGCGGGGCCCAATCCCAGGACCCTGAGATCATGACCCGAGCCGAAGGCAGAGGCTTAACCCACTGAGCCACTCAGGCGCCCTGGATTTCACTTTTTATTTAAAGGAGCACCGAACATGTGCTTTGAAAGAGCAGTAAGATTCAAGGTAACCCAGAGTAAGTGCGACATGAGCTGTGCCCGGGGGAGAGTCCTGCCCAACGTTGGCAAGAGATGCCCCTCAGGACTGAAAGCTTGTCCAGGTCTGGGGCTCTGTCTCCTCTGCGCTGTGTTTCCAGGCCGCCATAATCAAGCACCATAACCTGGGGGGTTGAAAACAACAGGATACTTTTTTCTTACAGTAGTGAAGGCTGGAAATCTGACATCAAGTTGTTGGCGGGGCAGGGTTCCCTCTGAAGGCCCTGGGGGTGGGGGGTGTCCTTGCTGGGCTCTTCTAGCTTCTCATGTTGCTGTCAATCCTTGGCGTCCCTTGGTTCCTTGCCTGGTAGCCCCATCACCCTGCCTCTGCCCCTGTGGTCCCACGATGTTCTCTATGTATCTGTGTCTCTGTGTGTCCCTCCTCTTCCAAAGAAAGACACCAGCGACTGAATTCAGGACCTGCCCTACTTCATCTTAGCTAATTACAGCTACGGTGACCCTATTTCCAAAGAAGGTCACAGTCTGCAGTTCTGGGAAGGATATGAAATTTGGGGGACACGATTCAACCCTGCACAGCCTCTTTACATGTCCCTCATTGCATGTGCGAGTCCACGGCAGGTGAGTGAATTCTGAGCCCGGAGCTCTGGGCGGCCGACCTGCAGGTTCCCAGAGAAGAACTGCGTGGAGGAGGACGGGGCCTGCGCAGGGGCAGGTGGGAGCAGAGCCACAGGACTGAGACGAGCCGTGTGTTCCCGTGACCCTGAGCAGGGCGGGTTCTAGGTGGAATGGAAGGCAGAGGGGTAGATACCCTGGAGGGCAGGGACAGGGTGAGGACCGTGCTGTGCTGTGCGCTCCTGTAGAAATGTGGGGACGGGGCAGAGGCCAAGGGGGTGCCGCGGACACCACAGGAGTGGAGAAGACGGGCCTTTAAGAATGACTCCAAGAAAACAGAGACAAAGGGAACTTTTGGGGGCAGAAGTTTTGACTCAGGTGGGGGAATGGAGGTGTGAACTTCTGGAATTCAGTCTTGTTGCTTTGCTACGAGTTCTTCTTCTAAGCTCCCTGTGCTCTGTCTGGCAGCCGGTCCCTCCCTGTTGTGGGGTGACCTTGATTACTGAAGTCTCTCTATTCTTGGGGTTAATGATTGGTAACATTTACAGATAACACTTGGGCAAAGAATGTCCCTTAAGTTCTGGGCCACCTGCCTCTCTCTTAAAGGGGCAGGACTTGGGGGACGATGTTGTAGGGAACAGGAAGTCCAGTCTGGTGGGGGAGCAGAGTGATACGGGAAGCTGGATCCAGGGCCGGGGTTGGTAGGCCAGAGATCACAGCTCGCAGTTTTCCCATCGCTCAATCTTGATATTTTGGTTTCAGAAAGTCACAGCACGCCAGAGATCACTGGAGACCATCTAGAGAGGGGGATTGTTTCCACAGGAAAGCCAGAACTCCACGCGGGCCTGCATCCCTGGCAGGACCCCTGCCCACCCAGCTGTGACAACCCAAAATGCCTTCAGACGTGGACAAGTACAGGCCTGTTTGCTTTACTGCGCTCGGCTGGGTTGCCCTTCCCAGACGGCCCGTGTTTCACACGACTTGTCTCCAGCGAGTCCGTTGGCGCATTTTTTCTAAGGCATTTGCCCACGTTGTGTTTCTGTATGAGATTTTGGTAATTCTCACAATATTTCCAATGCTTTCCTTATTGTCATATGTGCTACAGTGATGGGTGGTCTTGGCTGTTACTCCTGGAATCGTTTTGGGGGTGTCACAAACTGCACCTACACGAGATGATGGATGTGATGGAGAGAGGTCGTGTGCATTCTGACGGCTCCACCGAACGGCCCTTCCCACATCTCTTTCCCTCTCCTCCAGCCTCCCTAGTCCCTGGGACGCAACACTACTGAAATCAGGCCAGTTTATAACCCTGCAATGGCCTTTAAGGGTTCAAGTGAAAGGAAAATTCGCAGGTCTCTACATTTATTTATTTATTTTTTAAAAAAGATTTTATTTATTTGTTTATTTATTTGAGAGAGAGAGAGAGACTGAGAGCACGGGAGGGAGGGACAGGGGAGAAGGATAGGAAGAATCTCAGACTACCCACTGAGCAGAGGGCCTGATGCAGGGCTTGATCTCATGACCCTGAGATGGTGATGTGAGCCCAAATCAGGAATTGGATGCTTAATCAACTGAGCCACCCAGGCACCCCATATCTCTCCCTTTAAATAAAAAGCTAGAAACGAGTAAGCTCAGTGCCTTGCTTTGGCCTGGAGACAGTGGCAGTGGTCTGCACAGGAGACCACACCAGCCACCCATTCCCTTAAGCCAAAGCCTAATCCAGAGCAAGGCCCGGACTCTCCTCCGTGCTGGGACGGCGGGGAGGTGAGGACCTGCAGAAGGAAAGTGTGCGGCCGGCCGGGGCGGGTTCAGGAGGCTCCAGGACGGAAGCCACCCCCGCAACACCCAAGTGCAAGGCGAAGCGGCCAGGTTTGCAGACGATCTAGCGGAGATCACCGATGAGGGGGGCCGCCCTGAACAACAGGCTTTCAGCGCAGCCGGAGCCGCCTTCTCTTGGAAGAAGATGCCAGCTGGGACTCTCAGCCCGAGAGGAGAAGGCAGCGCCCGGCTTCAAAGCTTCACGGCGGGCGACCCTCTCGCGAGGGGCTAACGCGGCGGGTGACCTGGAGCTGAAGCCAGTGCTCCGTGACCGCTCTGAGAGCCCGCGGCGCCTGAGAACCAGGCCACGTCGGCTCTGCCTGGGCTCTGGAAACGCAACGAGGAAGCAGCAAGAGACCAGAAGCAGGAGCGGAGCCCGAGGAGGGGACGCAGCTGCTGCAGGCTCAGGCTCAGGCGGGACGGCACGTGGAGGCGCTTCCTCGGGACGAGCAGGGCCAGGGGCGTCCTGAGCTGCCGGCGGGAGCCACGACGGAGGGATCAGAACACGACGGAGCCGCGCGGATGAAGCAGCGGCAGGGCTCGAGGGGACGGACTCCAGTTCCGAAGGCGGTTCCGTGGGTTAAACGCCATCGGGCGGCACCGCCTGCCACCGAGCAACCGTTCGGGACGGAAGAGCCATCGGTGCGACAAACCGCAGGGCCGAGCGGGCCTCCAGCGCCAGCACCCCGACGGGTCAGCAGCCGGCAGCGCCGCCGAGACCCTCCACCCGCAGAAAGACCAACACGCTGAGAGCTCAGATGGTGGGTCGCATGTTTTAGCAATAAAGTCTTTTTCAGTGACGGCAGGTACGTTGTTGTTTTAGGCACAGTGCTGTTGCACAGTTCACAGACTGCAGCAGGGCGTGCACAGAACATCTGTGCCCTGGGAAACCAAGCATTCCTTGGACCTGCTTTATGGCAATATCAGCTTTACTGCAGTGGTCTGGATCCCAGCCTGCAGTACCTCCCAGGTGCACCTGTATCTTCTGCGGGGCAAATACCCCCTCTTGCAGAGAACGACTGGCCTGTGTTAAACACTCCTGATTTGTACCTGGGAGTGGGGACAGCCTCCCTCCCCTCCCCCCACCTGGATCTCCCACTCTGTCTTCCACCTTTTGTGAGAACATCTTCTCGTTTGTGGTATACCCCCTCTCCCAGGCCCCTCCAGGCCCTGTTCTGTAGTCCAGCCATGGAAACATGCCAGGCTAAGGGGGCCGTTGGGGAGCGCTCCTAGCCTCTGCCCCTGTGTTCCCTCGCCTGCAAACCTCCCTCTCTCCCTTCACTTACCCAGTTGCTGCAGCCCAGTCCCAGCACCACAGCCCCCCACCTTGTCCTACACTCTCCAGGCAGCTGTGATTTCCCACATCCAGGGCCTGGGTCCAGCTTCCACACTGCATTCTGCTGCCACTTTGCCACTGTCTGGCCACAGGCTTGCCTTCTCTACCAGGTCCTGGAGGTCAGGGACTCAAGCAGACATCCTCATTTCTTCAAATATACAGAAACCAGTCCAGTGCCTGCCATTCTGTCTGCCTGTGCTTGCTCTCTCTCCCTCTCTCTCTGACAAATAAATAAAAAAATCTTTAAAAAAAAATTAAAAAATATATATATATTTGACACACAGAGAGAGAGAGGAACTGGAGAGGCAGGCAGAGGGAGAGGTAGAAGCAGGCTCCCCACAGAGGAGGGGGAGCCTGATGTGGGGCTCGATCCCAGGACCCCGGGATCATGACCCAAGCCAAAGGCAGTTGCTTAACCAACTGGGCCACTAGGAGCCCCTCTGCTCATTTTTTTAAAAAGATTTTTTTGTATTTATTTGACATACAGAGAAATCACAAGCAGGCAGAGAGGCAGGCAGAGAGAGAGAGGGGGAAGCAGGTTCCCTGCTGAGCAGAGAGTCCGATGTGGGGCTCGATCCCCGGACCCTGAGATCATGACCTGAGCGAAAGCAGAGGTTTAACCCACTGAGCCACCCAGGCGCCCCTTCTGCTCATTTTTTTATATGAGATTTGTTGTTGTCGTTGTTACTAAGTTGCGTGAGTTCTCTGTATATTTTGGATATGAACCCCTTATGAGATATATGATTTGCAAATAATTTCTCTTCTTCCTTAAGTTGCCTTTTCATTTTGTTGTTGGTTTCCAAATGCTTTTAGTTTGATGCAGTCCCTCAACCAGGTTACTATTAAGATGATCCCATGGATGGAGAATGGGGTGATCAACTGGGGGAGGAGACTTTCTAGGATGTCACGGGCCCCTGAGGGCGAGGACAGCTGAGAGCGGTGAACGTCAGCTTGGGCTTCAAGGACATACGACCCGTGTGGTTCTCCAGGGTCCCACCTCCAGAAGGACTTTGCACTTAACCTAGGCTCTACTAGCATGGTCTTGAAATGCTTAACTTTTGAACACAGGCCCCGCATTTTCACTTGATGCTGGGCTGTGCAATGTATGTATCTGTTCCCCGGCTTTAGAAGGTCAAGGTTTAAACCTGTATTCAGAAGGCCAAAGAGGGGTAGGGCAGGGAGACGGGGTGGAGGGCAGCCAGGCGAGCACAGGGCAGGAATGAAGGTGGATGATCGGGGTAGATAAGATTAAGGGGTGAGGCTGAATTGCAGAGAGACCCAGGTCAGGGTGAGGAAGAGAGGCTCAGGGCAGGTGAGTGGCAGTGGCAAACACAGAACATCTAATGAGGCCAAAGTCTCAGACACCGGCTTCTGATCTGGCCCTTGCTGGCTCCAATTCATTACCTTGGCTGCTTTGATCTTTCTGCCCCATCCCCCCTACACAATTCCCCATTTGACGAAGCAAGGGGTGCCAGGCTAGCAAGCACCCACTTGCAAACTTACGGCACGTGAGTTGGGAGGCAGCTGGGGCTGAAGGAGTGAGGGTGAAGATGCTGAGCCCGTCGCACGGCAGAAGGCAGTGGCCAGGCAGGAAGCCCCGGGGTGACTGGAGACCCCATACTCCAGTCTGCAATCAGCACTATACAAGGCAGGAGTGCTAGTCAGGCTCCTCGGCCACCGAACTTGTGCTCTAGGTGCTTCCTCTCCAGCTTGGAGACATTTTCTTTTATTATCATGGCCACTGCCCCGTTCTTATTGGCTTTTTGCTAAAGGTGAAAAGATGATAAATTATCATACATTTCCATGTCACTGTGGGGCCGGAGGAAGCCCAGGCAAACAGCTCAGACTGACAGCCAGACCATGAGGGCCTGGGAGGGGGCTAGTGGTGGTGCTGGGCTCAGAGAGAGCAGAATGAGAGGGGCGGCTCCACGGGTTCTGCTTCTGCAGGACCAGCACCCACGCTCCACGCACCAGCCTCTGTCCCTGTCCTCTCTTTGGTTTGTTTCGCACTAGGATCTGGCACAGTTTTGTTTTACAAAGTTCCTTGAGTGAGTTGTGCGAAGGGGAAGGAAATAAGTATTCATGCATTCTCGTTGAAGGGAGGTGGGCTTTGCAGGTGGGGAACCTAAAGGAGGGGACCCTTGGGGGATTAGCAGAGGCCACAGGTCAGCTCTTCTCCACAGTTAAGAGTGTCCCTTTCATGTAGTGGGGGAAGCTCTGTGTCTTACTAAGGAGGGAGGACCTGCCAGCATGCCCACCACTTTCGGATGCCCAGGCACCCCCGTGGCTGGGACCCTGTGTACACTGGCTTTACTTCACCCTAGACGCGAGCCTGCCAATAGGCCAAGAGGCAGCTAGATTTTCACTTGGGTCTGTCTCTGAAACCTTCAGTCATCCCTGAAAGACATTATTACTTCTCCTCCTCCTTCTCTTCTCCCTCCTCCTCCTCCTTCTTCTCTTAAAGATTTTATTTATTTATTTGAGAGAGAGCAAGAGTGAGATCACACAAGCAGGGGCAGAGGCTGAGGCAGAGAGAGAAGCAAACTCCTTGCTGAGCAGGGAATCCAACATGGGACTCGATCCCAGGACCCTGGGGTCATGACCTGAGCCGAAGGCAGATGCTCAACCAACTGAGCCATCTGGGCGCTCCAGGACATTTCCTCCTTTTGACAAAGTGGTGCCAAGCCCTGTAAGGGGCAATGGGGCACCATCCTGTACCAGAGTCCTATCCTGAGCCCTCTTCGACAGCATGAGTATCCCTTCCAAGCTGTTTCTGGAAAGAAGCTTTTGTGTCTATGTTAGGGTGAGCCTGAGCAAGCCCACTGAGCAAGGAAGCGTGTCCTAGCATGCTCCTGCCTTTGCTTGTACATAGTTAAAAAATTCTTCAGATATTTGAGTATTTCATTTATTCAAGTATATCTCTTACTATCTCAACATTATAATTTCTCCTGGAAGGCGGGCCCCAATTCTGAAAAATTAGCTCTTCTGAGTAAAGATTAGACACTCTCGCACCTCAACGGGTGCTTCATCTCTGGCTCTTAAGCCATCGGAGTCTGTCCAGTTAAATCCAGATTCCACCCATGGGAGGTCTCCTTTTCAAGCTTCTGGTCTTGGTTCTGGACCAGCTGGAGCAGGCAGCTGAGGGCCCTCCCCACAGGAGGGGTCTAACGGTGCACCAGCAGGAACTCCTGGAGGCCTGCCTGGGAGAAGCGTCCTCACTCACACCAGTTGGCTGGACCTCTAGCATGTTGCCCTGAGGGATGGTGCTGACTTCCCAGTGCACGAGCTGAAGGGTCTGCCCAATGTGGGTGTTCAGGTCTGTTAGCAGGCTGCCTTTGCTCTGGACGCAATTCAAGGCTTTTCCAGCATCGTAGGGGCTGAGAGCCAGTGTTTTCCGGAGGTCTCTGTGGCTTTGGAGATTTGCGAGCCATCAGGGTAGAAAAGGCTTCTCTGCCATGGGGTTCCTTGGTGGGTTCCCACGCCAAGAATATCTCCCAGAGTTCCTCTAACCGCTGGGTTTTTCTGTTGCTCAGGAAAGGCGCCACAATTCTGCTTTTTCCTGGGTTTGCCCTCAGGCTGTCACCGGCAAGGGCCCAGGGTGCTGAGAGTGTCTTCCTGTTCCAGGGGCCTGAGCTCCACGGTGCCCCCCGGTCTCACAAGAGACTGTCCAACCTGCTTTGTCCTTGAGAATCCCTCCCTGTGTCCATGTTCTTCAGGGTTTTGGTTTCCAAAGAAGGCAGCCACAGCCTGGAACTCCCCTCGGGATAGTCACTGACCGGGAAAATGGTGACCAAAGGCCATCATGCAGACCTAAGGCGTCGTTCCATGTGCAGATATGAACGCCCTGGCCCCGGCTCTTGGGGATGTGGTCCTGGGTGAGGACAGAGGGGCCTAGAGACAAATAAGGGTCACACGTGGTCAGATGCAGAGACTGAGGTGTGCCCGGGGTACAGAAGAGGGACGTCCATCCCCTGGTCCGGGGTTGGGGCAGGGCTTTATCAAAGGCCCCCGTGGGAATGTTCCATGTCTCAACGGGGAGAGGGAGTTGGCTTACATGTGTGTATACACATGTGTAAGGTGTATGCATTTGGAAAAACTCATTAAAGTGTGTATGGGCTAGGCTGAAAAGTGGCTCTCCGGGAGGACCATACCCTAATCCTCAGAACCTGTGAATAAATAACTTTATGGAGCAAAAGTTGCTGGACCTTGAAAGAGGACAGTCCTTGCGAGGCCAAGGAATGTGGGGCTGATTGCGTGCGAAAGGAGCTGATGGGGGGGCAGCGGCTAGCCTGAAGGATCATGGTCAGCAGCTGGTCCCAAAGTACAGGCAGACAAAAAAAGTGGAAACAGCTCGAAGTCCATCAACAGGTGAATGGATAAACCGATGGTGGTTGATTCGTATGATAGATGATTGCACCATAATAAAAAGGAACAGACTGGTACTGACCCCTTCCACGCGGGTAAGCCTCAGCGATGTTGTTCATGTGAAAGAAGCCAGATACAAAAGGACAAAATACCTTACAATTCCATCCACAGTAGGTTCTAAAAGGGGCCAAACATCTGAACAGTGGTTGCCTCTGGGCAGTGGCAGCGGGAGAGGGCACTGGCCAGGAGGGGGTATGACAGAACTTTCTGGGGCTGGTGGGAATGTTCCATGTCTCAACGGGGAGAGGGAGTTGGCTTACATGTGTGTATACACATGTGTAAGGTGTATGCATTTGGAAAAACTCATTAAAGTGTGTATGGGCGAGGCTGAAAAGTGGCTCTCCGGGAGGACCATACCCTAATCCTCAGAACCTGTGAATAAATAACTTTATGGAGCAAAAGGAACAGCACAGCTATGATGAAGTTAAGGGCACCCAGATGGGGGCATTTCCCAGGTGTAACCATGGAGTCCTCAAAAGAGGGAGGCAGGAGGCCAGAGGAGGCAGGGCTCCGAGAGCAAGAGGTTGGAGCTCTGGGAGGAAGGGGGTCATGAGCCAAGGAATGTTCTAGAAGATGAAGAAGGCAAGGAAGTAGATTGTCCACTCACAGCCTACAGAAGGAACGAACCGCTCATACCTTGACTTTGGTCCGGTTTGATTTTGGACTTCTAACACCCAGAATTCTCTATAGGAGAATACCTTTGTTTTAAGACACTAAGTGTGTGAGCATTTGTTCCAGCAACAAGAAAACCAATACACATAGCTCTGATCTGTACATTTCCTTGCACGTTAATTCCATCTCAAAGGGGAAAAAGGAAGAACCAAAAACCAATATGGGACTCTACTTAATAAGACGTGTGCTGAAGTGTATACTTGTATACAGCTTGCCTTGGAATGCATTAAAAAAAATGGAAAAACGAATGGATAGGTATGCGTGATAAGGCAGATCTTGTAAAATGTTCATAGTAGAGTCTAAGTGGCTGATCTATGAGTTTGCACTGTAAATTCCCCTCCAACTTTCTGTATGTTTGACAGTTTTCACAGTAAAAGACTGGGGGAAAAGGTGGAAACTTCACCCTTGTTGGAAAGTTCCAGAATGGCGAGCAGTTCTGCACGGCAAGCTTGTCTGCTTTGCAGAGGGATTGGTGGGTGCAGCTGGAGAGACAGACGGGGGCCAGAAGTGGAGGAGATGGGGACTTCTTCCTGGAGGCACCGAGGAGCCAAGGCAGTGTTGTAAACAGAGGGTAGCCGACGTGGGTTTGCCTCTTTACCTCTCATGGCACAAGTCACACCCCAACTGGATCTTCTGCACAGCTGTTTACCTGACTTCAAATGCCAGTCATCTGGAGTGGAGTTCGGAGAGAAGTTGGCAACTAGCCGAAGGGCTCCGTCCCCCTATGTTTGCATCAGCATTAGTGGGGGTGGTAAAGCTAGGACGGATCCAGGTCCGAGAGTGCACAGTCTGTAGGAAGAGGGTAGTTAATTCTAGCCTTATCTTTATGGCCTGCCTGTTCCTGGAGGTAAGAAACATGAAGAAATAAAAAGAAAATTGTGGTACAGACAGAGTCATGGAGGTGCTAATTCAGTAAAATGGTGAAGAAAAAGCCCGGGGTCAGGAGTTAGGCTCTCCGAATTCAACTATTAGTTACGACATTTCCCTAGCTGTGTGACTTTGGGCAGGTCGCTTAACCTCTCTGAGGTTCGTTTCCCATTTGTAAAATAGGAATCATACTAGTCAGCGCCTTCTAGGGTTGCTGGGAGGATTACCACAAGTGAGGGAAAGGGACTCGCCATGAAGTACTTGGTATGATGCCTGGCATGTAGCCTATGCTGGACAAACATACGGCATTGTAGTGCTGTTCACTGATCACTTCTCAATAAACATCGCGGCAGCAGGAAGCTTCTCAGGACTCCTGGCCTGTGCCATTTCTCCAATGTCTGTCTCTCTCTCTTTTAAAAGGTTTTATTTATCCATCTGACAGACAGAGATTACAAGTAGACAGAGAGGCAGGCAGAGAGAGGAAGGGAAGCAGGCTCCCTGCTGAGCAGAGAGCCCGACGTGGGGCTCGATCCCAGGACCTGAGCCGAAGGCAGAGGCTTTAACCCACTGAGCCACCCAGGCGCCCCTCTCTCTTTTAAGTGTCCAGAGTGGAGCCCAATGTGGGGCTTGAGCTCACGACTGTGAGATCAAGACCTGCGCCAAAATCAGAAGTCAGATGTTTGTTTAATGGACTGAATCACCCAGGTACCCCTCTCCAATGTCTTTCAAAATTATTATTATTAAGTGCCTAACTGTGGTCTACACTATTTGGAGCCTCAGATCTATACTGCATTTCCTCACGGACATTTTCATTTCCTTATCCCAACGGAACCTCCAGCTCAACAAACTCCAAGCGGAACACAGGGTCCATCCAGGTTTCTTGCCTCCTTGGTCACGGGGATGCCAGCGCCGTCCACCTAAATTGTGCAGCCTGACGTCTGACAGTCCTGGCAGACCGGGACTTCCTTCTCTGGCTGTGGCTGTCCTCAGCCCCACCCACACCACTGAGTCCCTTTCCAGAACAGCTGCTTCATCTCTCACCAGTGCTCCACTCCCTCTGCTGTGGTCATTACAGTTTCCCCCACTACCTGCAGGAGACCCTTCTTGGCCTCCCTGCTCCCAAACTTGCCTCCTCCAATCTGTTGGTCTCTGCCAGAATGACCTTTCCACCATGGGGATCTGACCGCTCCTTGTTGTGTCCAGGTCCGCCACAAGGGCTCCCACAGGTTGGCTCCTGTTATGGTGGCTGCTGTGGTCGCTGGGACTCCCATTGCTCCTTTGGATGTGGCTCCCTCCCACATCTCTGCAGGCTGCCTCTGCTCGGAACCGGTCCACCCCGTCCCCCATCTTTGCCTCATTGCCTTTGACTCTGTGGTTTCCTCTTGACCATCTCCCTCCCAGGCTATGCCCCTGCCCATACCAACCTCCAATGCAGCCGTCATCATCCCTGATTTGATTCACTGTAACCTCGGTCTTTCGTCCCTGCCTCCCTGGTGCGTAGCTCAGATCTGGCATGTTGGAGATACTCTATTTGTATAGTGAGTGAGGTTAATTCCAGGGTAAAGTTGAAGTAAAAGAAAACTCAGCATGCCACCTAGGGTCCTGTTAGGAAAGAGCTGGCATTCTCACAGGGGGAATGAAGAGGGTTTAAGGAAGGGACTATTTTCCAAGGCGATCTCATTTACTTGTCAGGGCCACCAAGGGGCTGAACCCATGGCACGAGGGAACCCGGGAATGCAGCCCATAAAGGCCAGCCTGCCAAGGCACGGGGCAAGGTGGAAGGTTGAGAAATACATCTGGAGAAGCAAGAACAACGAGCACATTCAGGAATCCTGGTGTCCTTCCATAGACTGGGTCTGGGTCCTGGTCTGAGCACAGTGGAAGGGAAGTGCTCACATCCATGAAAACGCGGCACTTCCTTTCTTCTTCCTGCTTCCCCTTTGTCAACCAGAAAAGCCATAGTGGCAAGTAAGGAAGTCTGGAGCCATTCCTGGTCCCTGGCAGGGCGGTCACTGGAGCCCTGCAAGCGCACACCCGGTATCCAGCGTATTCTTTGGCGGCCTTAATATGGCGAGCCCCGGTTCTCTTCTGAAACCATACGAAACCTCGGGCTGGTTTCTGTTGCTTATGGCCGACACGAGTGAGTCCATTTTCTACTGCAAACTCAGCACAGAAGTACCTCGCTTTTATTTCTGTCTTCAGGTCTGGCCACGGGCTCTGTTAGGAAGGATGCTCCCAGACCAAGTCTTTAGGGCAGAACCTAATTGGCTTTCACATCTTCTATTTGGAGCACCCAAATTCAACCGATGTGCCTCCAGCTGACTCAATCCGTGTGCCCTCAGGCAGAGAACATGGTGCTCGGGATCATGGACAAGGCTAATCTGCAGTGTTCCGGATCCCAAAGTAATTCTGTACTACCTTCCGTCCTGTTTCCTTTCCCAGGTTAGGGAGTGACAGGAAAGCCTCATTCTATTTGGATCAAGCAAAGGAACCAGCATCGTCCTAGGAGTTAGGCTGAGCTGGGCAATGTTTAACGAGGCCCTTTAGGACCCTTTAAAGAGGCCCTAAAGATGTCCCTGGGACATCCTCTGGTAAGGACTGTGGGGAGATGCAAACACGCCTGAGCCAGCCCTGACTTCAAGGCTGACCTTCTAGCTGGGGATGTCAGGCCGCTGCAAAGAACACGCAGGGTAGAGTGTCCGATGGGGGCTTTTGAGCGAGGGTAGGTCGCCTATTTGAGAAAGGGTTGCAGACGCGGCTGAGGCAAGTCTGTCGAGGTGGGGTCAGCGTGATCGCATCAGCCAGGGCTGTCCCTTCTCCCGCGAGACCCAGGACGGGTGGGTGCTCCCGGGGCAGCCGTTGGAGGTTCTGTCCAGCAGGGCGCCGGCGGTCAGGCCGGGTGGCGGGGGACGGGGCTCGGGAGTGGGGACTCCCTGCAAGACCACATCCCTCGGCGCCTCCGCTAGGGTAGAGAGGGTACCTCGCCCCCCCACCCGCTCCCCCTTGGAGTAAAAGCCAGTGGCGCGTCGGGAGGGGCGTGTCCTCTCCGTTCGCGAGACCACCGCTCCCTGCTCATTGGCTGTTAGAGAGTGAGCAGCAGGCAGGTTGCCCATTGGCTACGAGGGTGTGGCCCCGCCTTCCCACCCCGCCGTGATTGCGAACAGCGCCACCTCGTGTCGGGGTAGCGCGGCTCGCGGAGTTTGGGAACCCCTGTGTGCTGGTTCGAGGCGCTCAGCAAATGTTGTGCGCGTGCCCACGGTGCCACCGGGCAGGCACTATGCCCCGCGCTGATTTCCCCTCCATGGCAGGGACAGGCTTGTATGCCCCGGGGGGATAGCACCACCTGTTATGTGGCTTGTCTTTTTGTGTTCTTCATTTTTTGGAGGGTCAGAAGTTTCTAATTTTAATGTCTTTGGATTATCGGTCTTTTCCTTTACGGCGGATGCTTTTTGTGTCCTGTTTAAGAAATCCTCCCTGTCTTTTGGGCCGATGGTGCCCAGACTGTGGGGGCTTGGAGCGATGTTCTCAGGGCGTTCTGCTTTGGGACCTGGGGTGCCCTGCTTCCACAGCGGGGTGGGCAGATTCTTTTGCGGCTGAAGACCAGGCTGGGCGGGGGAGGGAGGGGCCACTCCTGGGGTCCTTCTGCTGTGGCTCCCGATTTTCCAAGAAGAGCTTTCCTGAAGATTGCTTCCTGACCATTCTTGTGAGTGTGGAAGGTCTTTCAGTGAGTCGGCAGAAGTGTGCATCGCGGGGCCAGGGTGGGGCAGATCCAGCTAACATCTCTGTGGATGTTCAGGCAGGGTGGGTTGGGATGGGGTGAGTCCCGCTCAGGACTGGGATATCTGGTTCCTCAACTGTGTCCCTGGAGCAGATGAGCTGGGGCAGGGAGAAAACCTACTGGAGACCGTGGAGCTGTAGGAAGCATCCCACCTGCCCTCTACTTTTGGAGTTTGGGGGGATATAATGACATGATTGTGACCAATTGCGTCAGGGCATTCCTGATGGGAAACGTCAGGATTTATTGGCTCTTCCTCTTCGGTGGCAGCTGGGTTAGGCGAAGCAACCTGTTCATGGTTTCATTTCCAGCACCCACAGTACCTGCCACATGGGGGTATTAGTAAATATTTGTTTAAAAAAAAAAAGCATTGGGGCGCCTGGGTGGCTCAGTGGGTTAAGCCGCTGCCTTCAGCTCAGGTCATGATCTCAGGGTCGTGGGATCGAGTCCCGCATCGGGCCCTCTGCTCAGCGGGGAGCCTGCTTCCTCCTCTCACTCTCTCTGCCTGCCTCTCTGCCTACTTGTGATCTCTGTCTGTCAAATAAATAAATAAAATCTTAAAAAAAAAAAAAAGCATTGATCGTCCTCAAAGAATTGTTAGGAAAAAGTGATTTTTTTTTTCTTTTCTCATTTCTCCGGAAGAAAACTTTTAGTAGCCACTAGGTGGCGAGGTTAATCGCATCTATGTGGCTTAGAGGGAGAATTCAGTTAGGGAATTGGAGATTTGAATTTAAATGGAATCTTGCTCTAATTTTGTTTTTGAACTCAGTCATTAAGTTTAGAAAACATACTGTCCTAAGAAATGTTTGCAAAGTTAAAATAAAGGCCCTGGTGGGTTACTTCCTCAAGCTAAAGATGGTATGGGTTTCTCTTCCATCTTGTTTCTAAATCAGTCCTTTTATGGCTTGACTGGTTATAAATCCTTCCCATTCTTCATTCAGATAAACGAACGCCATTTTAGTTCACCCTTCTGCTCAGAAGTGGTGTTTTACTGTCAGAATCTGGCAACCTCCTTTGTTTATTGCATCTGGCGGATCTGAGCCTTGGAGAAAACCTGGCCCCTTCACAAGCCCCGCCCACAGCTCCCCCTCTGCCACCCTACCTCCCCCCTCCTTCCCAGAATCCTCAGAGTCCCTGGTCTACGGTTTTCTCTTCTGCAGGAAATAAGATATCATGCCCTCCCTGTTTTTTCTTAAAAAACAAACACCCCCCCAATAAAACCTCAAAAACAAATTATTTGAAAATACAGCTAAGATCACAATCTTGAGGTATCTGTTTTGATGGGGAAAATGAAGATATATATAGATTTAGATATAGATCTATAAAAAGGAGTCTAAGATTTGGAGATAGAGATAGGCAAATAATCCCAAATTTATCTGTTTATCATTATAGTAAAACTGATCTTCTTGTTTGTTCCATGAACAGTTCTGTGAATTTTTTTTTATTTTAAAGATTTTTATTTATTTATTTGACAGAGAGAGATCACAAGTAGATGGAGAGGCAGGCAGAGAGAGAGAGAGAGAGAGGGAAGCAGGCTCCCTGCTGAGCAGAGAGCCCGACGCGGGCCTCGATCCCAGGACCCTGAGATCATGACCTGAGCCGAAGGCAGCGGCTTAACCCACTGAGCCCCCCAGGCGCCCAGTTCTGTGAATTTTAATACGTGCATAGATTCACATAACCACCACCATGATCTAGGAACAGTACTATCGACCCCAAAACTCCTCGTGCTACACTTTGTTCAGTCACACCAAGATGTTTCTGTACCACATTGCGCCTGTACTTAATTACAAAAAATATTGTGCCACTTCCTCTGGCTATCACGGCTTCTGATGAGAAACCACAGAAATTTGGATCATTCTTCTCTATAGGTAACGGGTCATTTTTGTTTGGTTGTTTTCAAGATTTTTTCCTTGTCTTTAGTTTTTAGCAGTTTAGAAGTCTATACTTGTATTTCTTTGAGTTCATTCTGTGTAGGGTTTATTGTGCTTCCTGAATCTTGATGTTTATGTCTTTCAACAAATCTGGGACTTTTTTATCCATATTTCTTCACATGAACAAAAGTCATTCTTCTGGGGGCGCCTGGGTGGCTCAGTGGGTTAAAGCCTCTGCCTTCAGCTCAGGTCATGATCTCAGGGTCTTGGGATCGAGCCCCACATCGGGCTCTCTGCTTAGCGGGGAGCCTGCTTCCTCCTCTCTCTCTCTCTGCCTGCCTCTCTGCCTACTTGTGATCTCTGTCTGCCAAATAAATAAAAAATAAATAAAATCTTTAAAAAAAAAGTTATTCTTCTGGATACCTTTCATTTGTCTCTCCAGTCTTTCTACCTTTCTGTAGCCTACTCTGTGCCCCCCCCCCGCAAAGAGTCTTGTTTTGATTACATCAGTAAGCTCTCATGTTCTATGATGTTGGGTTTGGTCAGTAGGGAACACTAGCAAGAGCTAAGAGTGGGGTAGCTTGGGTATTCACTCCCTAAAATCCCTCCCTGAAAGGTCATCTCAGGCTGGCTGTGTTTCTCTTTGAAGGAGATAGCTCAAATCAAGCACCATCTCCATCAGCTTTCTCTGTCTCTGGCTGAGACACAGTTGTCTCTTTCCTCCCATTGTCTTTGCCTGCTTTTGATCCTTTTGATCCTTTTCCAAATTTAGGCATCCTGAAGGAAAAAAGGTTTACTTGATTATCACTGATAGGTTTTATACCAACTGATATAATTAATAACTTTTGCACTAGTCATTATTTTATATTGTTTTGAAATTAACTCAAGTAAAGGAACTCCTGATGTGTACTTTTATTGTGATTATCTCATTCATACAGAAGAAGGTAGAAAATGGATATGTGCAGTTTTCATAAACATAATCATAATGTCTCCAACATCTAGCTTAAGAAGAAACTCTGACCACTACTATAGACCTCTATGCTGTTCTCTGTAGACACACCTTCCTCCTCCCAATTCACCCCTGCTGGGAGGAAACTGCTATCCCAATATTCCTGTTATCCAACTTCCTGTTTTTCATCTTAGTTTTGAGATATGTAGGTATAAATCACATATTCTTCAATTTTGAAGAACTCAAGAGCAAGCACAAAGCTAGGTGTGTCAGGAATGGTCAAGATGGATGATCTTCTGGATGAAGATCAAGACTGGGTTGCCCTACTGCTAGTTGTGGGAGCCTTTGCTGGTGGAAGTTGGGGCAGAGCCAGGAGCACATCTAGCGAAATGCAGAATTCATCAGAACTCACTGGCAAGGCTGTATTGTGGGTCGGAAGGAATATGGTCAGTGGCTGACCTCCCACTCATTGGACTCAAACAGAGCAAAGCAGAACCCTTCTGTGGGATCTGTTGATCAACCTATCTATATAGGACCATCCTAGGCATACCCAGGTGGTAGGATTCCAAGGGAACATGCGCAGGGTCCAGACAATTCAAGTAAAAATAAGAGTCTGACCATCTCACTCTTTGGTCTGATACTGGTTGATCATACCTCAGTTTTTCTTCTCTGACTCTCATTTTTCACGTAGGCCCAAATGACGCTTCTTCTTGAAAGTAATCTATATTTGTTTGACAAATTTATACTGTGAGGTGTCCAATTTTTAGACACTGTTTGATTTATATTTATCACTCAATCCTCCCATTATCCCTGGGTTTTAGGCATAATTGCTTCTGTTTTAAAAGGGAAAAGACTGGGGCACCTGGGTGGCTTAGTCCTTAAGCATCTGCCTTTGGCTCAGGTCATGATCCCAGGGTTCTGGGATCGAGCCCCGCATCGGGCTTCCTTCTCAGTGGAGAGCCTGCTTCTCCCTCTCCCACTCCCTCTGCTTATGTTCCCTCTCTCGCTGTGTCTCTCTCTGCCAAATAAATAAATAAATTCCTTTTTTTATTTTTAATTTTTTATTAACATATAATGTATTATTAGCCCCTGGGGTACAGGTCTGTGAGTCGCCAGGCTTACACACTTCACAGCACTCACCATAGCACATACCCTACCCAATGTCCATAACCCTACCACCCTCTCCCTACCCCACTCCCCCCAGCAACCCTCAGTTTGTTTTGTGAAATTAAGAGTCTCTTATGGTTTGTCTCCCTCCCAATCCCATCTTGTTTCATTTTTTCCTTCCCTACTCCCCAAACCCCCCACGTTGCCTCTCAAATTTTTCATATCAGGGAGATCATATGATAATTGTCTTTCTCTGATTGACTAAATAAATAAAATCTTTAAAAAATTAAAAAAAAAAAGAAGTGAGAAGACTATTGCTTAGAAGGTATTTGTAACTGACCTAACGTTGTGCTGAGATCTGTGCTCTGGTCTTCTGACTTCAGACTCAGAACTTGACCAGAGGACCGTGCCTGCTTCATTCTCCCTGTTGTCTCTCTTTTGGCTCTGCCAGCTGGGGAGCTGCCTGGTCTGAATGCCTGCCTTGTTCAACTCCTTATTTGGGTTTCATGGAGAGTGAGGTTGTCTTTGCTCTTCTTGGTCTTTTGGTCTGTGTCACTTGAAGAATCTGGTAAGCAAGTACTAAATCTTTTGAGATTCTAATTGGAATTGCACTGAATTTATGCATCCATTTGAAGCGAGATGCTGTCTTTACAGAACTAAGTCCTTACAAGAACTAAGTCCTTCCTTCTATGGACATGGTGTATGTATTTCTATTTTTTAAGGTATTTGTAAACATTTCCTAATAATCTTATTAATGTCTTGATTTATATAGGTTTGATCATAAGTAGCTTACAGTTTCATTGTTATTGTAAATAGCTTCTTTAAGAAGTTATTTTCTCCTTTTTAAAAAATCAGTAAAGAATTAATTTTTCTCATATACATATATTAAAAGGTGAGCAATCTGGGGCTGGTTTGGCACATGCAGTGATGCTATAGAAGGCACAGGGCTTCTTTGGGCTTCCTTTGAACTATGACCAGCCCATGGATGGTACCCTTCTGGCTACAAGATGGTTCCTCCAGCTGGAGGTACAGGTTCCTGCTTCCAGGAGGGAATGGATGAAATGGGAGAAGGAAGGAGACAGTGCCTGCTTCATTGACCACAGTGGCTTCTTCATCTGTAGGAATGCTCTCTGCCTCAAAGTCTGATTTTAACAGAGCTATAGCAACTTAATTGTTATGTAACAAAAAATATTTGTATTATATATAAAATATGTAATTTTTTTAAAAAATATTTTATTTGACAGACAGAGAGATCATAGGTAGGCAGAGAGGCAGGCAGAGAGAGAGAGAGAGAGAAGCAGGCTCTGCACTGAGCAGAGAGCCCGACGCGGGGCTCGATCCCAGGACCCCGGGACCATGACCTGAGCCGAAGGCAGAAGCTTTAACCCACTAAGCCACCCAGGTGCCCCTAAAATATGTAATTTTAAAAAAAACTTTCTCGTTCTTGTGTTTTTTTTTTTTTAATATTTTATTTATTTGACACAGAGAGATCACAAGTGGGCAGAGAGGCAAGCAGAGAGAGAGAAAGGAGGAAGCAGGCTCCCTGAGGAGCAGAGAGCCCAATGTGGGACTCGATCCCAGGACCCTGAGATCATGACCTGAGCAGAAGGCAAAGGCTTAACCCACTGAGCCACCCAGGTGCCCCTAAAATATATACTTTTTATATCCTCTTACCCTCAAAATCTTTCTGACTTGTTTTAGATGTGTTTCTTGTAAACAGTATATGGGTGAATTTTATAAAAATGCCGTCTATCTTGGGGCGCCTGGGTGGCTCCGTTGGTTAGGCATCTGTCTTTCACTCAGGTCATGATCCCAGGGTCCTGGGATCAAGCCCCCATCTGGCTCCCTGCTCAGCGGGGAGTCTGCTTCTTCCTTTCCCACTCCCAGTCCCACTCCCCCTGCTTATACTCTCTCTCTGAAATAAATAAAATCTCCTAAAAAATGCAATCTATCTTTGCATTTTAAAGAGATTATTTAGTCCATTTGTACTTACTGCAAATACTCATATAACTTAATTTATCGCCATCTTCTGTTATCTGCTTTCTATTTGTTTTTCTCCCTCTCCTCCCCTTCCTCCTCCTCCTCTTCCTCCTTCTTCTTTTTTAAGTAGGCTCCATGCCCACCACCCTGAGATCAAGACCTGTGCTGAGATCAAGGGTTGAACACTGGGACACCTGGGTGGCTCAGTTGGTTGAGCAGCTGCCTTTGGCTCAGGTCATGATCCCAGCGTCCTGGGATCGAGTCCCACATCGGGCTCCTTGCTCATCAGGGAGCCTGCTTCTCCCTCTGCCTCTGCCTGCCATTCTGTCTGCCTGTGCTTGCTCTCTCTCCCTCTCTCTCTGACAAATAAATAAATAAAATCTTTAAAAAAAATGTATAAAAAAAAGAGAGTTGAACACTTAGCCAGCTGAGCCACCCAGGCGCCCCTGTTTTGCTTTTTAAAATGTCTCTTTTTTATCTTTTCTCTGTTCTTATTTTGCATTAATTGAATTTCCTCATTCTATATTTTTCTCCAAGCAGAAATTTAAAGTTTTAAGATTTTTTTCCTATTCTTTCAGTAATAACTATTGAATTACTGAAACACTTAAATTTAGGTGTTTAGGTGAATGAACACATGAATGAATGAGTTGACAAATGTTAAATATAATCAACATCTTTAACTTCTTTTCCAAACAGCGTAAAGACCTCATACCCCTTTAATCTACTCATTCCTTGCCTGAAGGGATGTGATATAATACTGTCCTTGACTGCTTTTGATACATTCTTTTTGTTCTCTGAAATTTAACTCTGATATCTTTAAAGATTTTATTTATTTTACTTGAGAGAGAGCAGGAAGAGGAGCAGAGAGACAGGGAGAGAATCTCAAGCTGACTCTGGGCTGAGCATGGAGCCAGACACTGGGCTCTATCTCACAACCCTGAGATATGACCTGAGCCCAAACCAAGAGTAGGATGCTTAACCAACCTAGCCATCCAGGCATCCTTTACTCTGATGTGTTTAGATGAGGATTTCTTTTTATTTATCCTGCTTTGTGTTTGTAGAGCTTCTTCTATCCAAGAATTTTTGCGTTTTATTAATTCAGAAAATTCCTCAGCCATTATATTTGATATTTCTCTTCTGTTACTCTATTTCTTCCTCTTGGAATTCTGTCTATACCTCAGATCAAAGTGTCTCTTAAATTGCTATTTTCCATCTCTGCTTTTTATTTGAGCTGCATTTCAGATAACTCCATCAGACCTATCTTGCAATTTACTATTTCTCTCTGCAGCTCTGTCTAATCTGTTTCCTGGGGGCTTTATTTTAATTACTATAACTTTGAATTCTGGAGGTTCACTTTGGGATTAAAAAATCTGTCCGATAATTTTTTGCTAAGCTCTTACTTTTGCCAATACTTTAATTGCCTTTTTTTTTTTTAAAGATTTTATTTATTTGACAGAGAGAGACACAGTGAGAGAAGGAACACAAGCAGGGGGAGTGGGAGAGGGAAAAGCAGCCTCCCTGATGAGCAAGGAGCCCAATGTGGGGCTTGATCCTTGGACTCTGGGATCATGACCTGAGTTGAAGGCAGGCACTTAATGACTGAGCCACCCAGGTACCTATTCAGCATGGTTATTAAATGCAGTTTTGGGTTAGAGAATTTGACAGACACCTCCAGAGCAGTGAGCAGGAAAGCATTAACACAAAGGCTGCTCTTTACCAGGCCCTGCTTGGAGGGCTGGCTCTTGTCTGCCTTCTCAGAATTTGGCTTTTGGAATGTTCTTATGCTGATAAGTTTTTTGTTGTGTGCTTGCAGCGCTGAATTGCACCAAATCTGCTTGCCTAGACTTACACACAATGTGATTTCAGGTGGACACTTGCTTTTCTTCTGAGGATCTGTGTTGGTTGTGCAGGTGGAGAAAGTGCCTATGTGACCAGCCTCCAGTAAAAACCCTGGGCTCTAGGTCTTCAGTGTCCTTCCCTCAGCAGAAACACTACATATGTGTTTGTAGGAGTGCTGACAATACTGCTACGTCCTTGAGCCCCCCCCATCTTGTTCATGTTTGCTAGATTAGAAATACTGGCCAAGGTCGGGATGGGGGGAGGCTTGTTTTGGAGATCCCCTATCTGTTAGAGATAACATAGTCTTTCCCTTTTCTGATGCACAGGAGTGTCACAAGCTCTAAACAAAGGGTTGCTGTAATTAGGAACACGCAAGCTGTCTGATGTGCACGTGAACCCTTTGATCTCACGACAGTGCCCTCCTTCATGTGTGATCACTCTGCAAAATCTGTGGACTAAGTTCTGAACATTGAGGAGAGTAACTCTGCAGCTGCCAGGGACCCCCCACCCCCACCCCTACCCATCCACCAGCCTCAATAAAACTCTATATAAATTCTATGGAGTGGCCTCTGTGTTTTCTGGTCTCCAAGTGCTTCTCAGTTTGGGGAAACTTTACTGTCTTTCCCCCACCTTTGAACAGTGTTACTATGTGGTCTCAGTGGTGGGAGGACGTAAGACACCTGAACCCAGATTCCTCCAGAGTCCACCCAATATGCCTTTGTCCCTTGCTGACACTGCTGTGGCTAAATGTAGCTGTGAGTACAACCCTGCACAGAGTCCTATGGATCCTTCCAGTGGAACACTGAGTGTGTGCGTGCCTGTGGGACTCCCAAGCAGGTGGATACGAATTTCAGGACTCAGCGCTCTGAATTCATGCTCCTGCTTCTACGGGGGCCTATTCAAGTTAGCCATGAACTTAAACCTACACAAATCGTGCTGTGTCTGGCGGTTGTGGATACTTTCTCATGGGACAAATTCAGGGTTTCTATGTCATCGTCTGTCTTTAACAAATAATTTCCAAAGTGACGGCATCTTGGCGTTATGTCATCTATTTCTCACTATTTACAAACAACAACAACAACAACAACAACAACAACAAAAGTCCAATTCTCAGTTTGCCCTGCATTCAGTCTCTTACATCTGAATTGTAGGGAGAGGGGCTCAGAGTCCCTGCCCCCTTTCACCTTCTGCCCGGGCATTTGGACCTCCAGTCCCAGAACCAGCCTCCAGGAGAGTTTACTTTCAAGGTTGGCAACTCCAAACCCAGATGGGGGGCTGGGAGATGGACGACCTTGGTAGATTTGCACTGACCCCCCCCCGCCCCGCCAAGCCTTGCCCAGCCAAGAGAAGTCCCCGGAGTAACTAAGCAAGAAGCTGGGAGAAATGACAAGATAGTTTATTGTCATCGCTGCTCATGAGGGGCTGTGAAGCAGGGGGGATGGTGAAGGTGAGCCAGAAATGGGCAAGACTGGCATCATGATTGGTGGCCGTGGCCGTGGTGGGGGTGTGGGTGGCAGAAGGACAAGTGGAGCTAGTGCAGGCTCCTTCCCCAGACCGGTCCTTCTCCCAGGAGCCTGAGGCAGGGATGCTCAGTCCAGAGAGAGTCCAGGCATGAACACTCAGGAGAAGCACATCTGGGTTTCCCTCACTTCCAGCAGTTTTTTCTGGTCTGTTTCCTAAGGGAGGCAGAGGGGCAAGATAGCGTGGGGAGAGGAGGTGCAAATTCTTTCCTCCAGAGCAGCTTCATTCTGGAGCCCACCAGATCAGCACTAGCCTCAGGGTACCTGATGCCAAGACCTCCAGCGTCCCCGCATGGATACAGACTTTCCTGGCTTCCTGGGGGTCTTAGTCCTGGGGGACCACTTGGTCAGGGACAGGGGATCTCTGGGCCAGGTCCCCACTGAGGTAGAAAGACAGGCACGATGCCCCTTGGGGCTCACTATAAGGGTCCTTTTCCCTCCCCAAGCCATGTCTTCTCCATCTCTGCTCCTCTGGACACCCCTGCTGCCCAACACACAGACACACGCTTTAGGGACTCACCTTCTTACGTTGGGACCTTCTCCAGCAGTACAGACAGAGGGGGACCAGAGATGCCAGAAACAACAGAACCCAGACACCCAACAGCATGGCCTGAAAGCTTATGAACAGGGCCTGGGGACAGAGGGCCAGTCACTGTGCCATCTGCTCTGTGCTCTCCCTCATTTCCAACACAGGGCCTCTCCCCCGCGCTTCATCCTTACACCCGTAGCTTCTGGCGGGGCTGAGGAAGGAGCTGTGCATGAGGGAGGAGGTGCTCACGAGTCCAGCACACAGAGAGCAGCCAGAAACCCCTCCTCTCGGGCCTCCGACTCCTCCTCAGAACAGAGATGGGCTCGGGCTACGATTCGGTGTCCCGGCAGCCCCGAGGCTGGAGAGGACCCAGGAGGATGTGCACGTAATCCTTCTGGAGCACTGCGCACCCCTGCAGCACTGGTTCATTTATGATCATTTCAGGGTTTGCGTGTCCCACGGGTCTGGAACACCCCCAACCACTGGGACTGTTTCCAGTCTGTTCAGTGCCGCAGCTGCGGTGACAGCAGTCTAGCTGGGTGTGCAGAACAGGGGACCCGGCCTTGCTCTTGCATCTTGGCCCTCCTCGCCCAGCGCCTGCCACCCCCCTTCGTCCGCCCACTCCCCACCTACCTTCAGCATGCTCAGGTAGGAAAGGCACAGGTGCAGTCTTCTGGTTTCTTCTGGACTTGGGGTGGTCTGGGGCACGGTGGCCCAGGACATACCCGTCGAGGAGACTTGACAGATATAGTCTCTAAAATGAAACTTGTACTCGTGGAAATAATGAGCCCCAATGACGACGGCGGCGATAGCCGTGGAGAAAGCTGCCAGGGCGAGAAGGGTCCTCAGCAAGGCCTGGTGAGAAGAAGAGGCAGAGTGAGACCCGGGAGACTCCGTCTCCAGGAGCCCAGCTGGGGAGAGACAGGCACGCTCCGGGCAGAAGGCTGGGCAGGGGTAGCCTCCAGCTTCTGGGCCTGGCGTCCCGCCCCTGCCTTTCCCCAAACTCACCCAGTAGATGCCGCCCCGTTTCTCGTAAATGAAGGCGACGGCTCCAGCCAGCACAGCCTGGGGAGAAAGGGAAGCAGGACCGGGGCTAGCACAGGGGACGCAAGCCCTCCAGCTGTCTGCTTCCATTTCCCTCGGTAACCCCTACAGACAGAGCCAACCATCCGCCCGTCCTTCCTGGGGACACTCCATGTGGACCCAAGGTTTTGAGCTAAGCTTTGTTGTCTGTAGGTAGGCCTGGGTCAAACTCCTGAGGCGTCAGGATCCTCTGATTTAGTGACATCGAAGAGCCTTCCTTCCCTTCTCTTTCCCTTCTCCAAAACAGTCCTTTTAAAGCAATGGTGCTTTATGGGGGTTCCGATGGGGGCGGAGAAGCCCTAGGTTGTTGGAGAAGCTCTCCGTGCAGGATGGGTCTGTGGGTGGCCTCTGGTCCAGGCACTTGTCCCAGCAGTGCCCGCCACCTGGGCTGACAGAACAGGACGTCTGGGGCATCCTGGAGGATGGACAGATTTGAATCCCATTTGGCGATGCTAGAACTAATCTGAGTGTTTTGCCATTGTGGGGGGGGACCAGGATGATTATTCTGGCTCTTCTCTCCATCAATATGCTGTGAGTGCGGGTGTGCCGAAGGGCCTCTCGGTGCTACCGCGACCTGCCCCCGAGCCCCTTCCGCAGATCGCACACACACATCTGTGGACGTTCGCTACTGTTGTTCCGTGGCACCCACTGGATTCCCCCCACGTGGAGGACCCGCAGAGGACAGTGGGAAATGACCAGGAGTTGCCCTCGTCTTGTAGAGTATATACACTCCAGTACGTCTGCTTGCCTAACTCAGGGCAAGTGTCTGGAAATGAGCTGGGTCCCAGGTCTTCGGTTGATGTTTGCTGCTGAACATGGCGGGGAGGCGGCCAGGCTGGCGGGAAACCATGACCGCCGGCCGGGTGACTTTGGTCAGACCACCGTTTCCCTCGGCTATTTTCTCATCTGTAGAAACAGGGGATCAGCCTCGCTAACTTCGGGGCTTTTCGACTAGTGACACATTTTACAGTATCCTGGTGATGATGGTGATGGTCTGTCCCCTCTGACAGGAGGCTAATCTGCCCCTTCTTGGCCCGTCCACCGTCCACCTGCCCGACTCACCACAGCCCCTGTCCAGAGGGCAGCTCCGGAGTCACGCAAGGTGCAGGAGTGGAAGAAGTAGAGGAAGCCTCCCAGGGCGCCACTCAGCACCCCCAGCACGATCTGCACCACCTGGAGGGAGACAAAGAGCCTGAGGACGTGGCTCCCAGACTCCTGGGCCCAGGAGCCATCTCCAGGTGTGAACAGCTGGAACCACAAGAGAGAGTGGGGAGGGGGCAGGGAGAGGAAGGAGCCCACACTGGGTCAGGCAGAGGGAGAAGGTGGCTCAGGGCTCCACCGAGTAGGACTTTAAATGGCCATGGCCCTCCTGCACCTTCTTAGCCCAAAGCCCACCGTCCTTCAGCTTTCACTGAGAAGGACAGTGAGTGAGTAAAAGAGTCAGAAACGGAGCACAGGCGATCCGGATTTCTAAGAAGATAAAACTGGCTGAGTTTCCAGTTCAGAGAGGCTGGCCATGGGTGTGCACAGCAGAAGCAGGGTCCTCTTTCCCTGACACAGGGAGCCTGAGGGCCCTTCTGGGCCCCTACTCACCCAGGAGGCCACCAGCAGCCGGCTCCGGCCCCCGGTCTGGGAGATGGCGTCCGGGGTGGGGGACCGAAGCTGGGAGCACACGTGTACCAAGAGCGTGGCCAGAGCTGACTCCTGGTGGATGTGCACGTCGATGCGGGTGGGCTCTGGGGCCCCAGGGGCCACCTCACCACTGTCAACTGTCTCCATGCTTGCGGACATCTGTCTGAGAGAGAGGAAGGGGGAGGGACAGCGAGGAAAAGTTGGCAGACAACGTGTTCAAAGATCCCATTGGCCTTTGAAGCTGGTGGGGGTCCCTGTCACAGAACAAAGTTGCTGGCCCTTTCTCAAGGGTGTTGGGTCAGGACGGCCTGGCTCTGCTGGTGCTGTTGCGACGGCCGAGCCCACTGGAGCCTCCCCCTTCACCCCAGGTCTACTGTCCCCTCATCCTCCCACCGCGTCAGGGTCTGGACCAAGCAGCGCCTCGAAGTCCTCACCTCTCCACCCTCTTCCACCAGCCTGCCATCCCGATCCCCACCCTGAGGCATCAGGCTATGGGGCTGAACACCAGGGCCCCGCTTCTGAACCCCAGAACCCCAGGTCCTGTTGCTGTAACTACTGTGCAGACGGGCCTGGAGACACCCCTCAGCCCCTAAATACCTCCCTGTCCACCAAGAGTCATGGCTCTGCCTGGCCTATTCAAGTTGCTGTCCGCCCCCGCCCCCAGCAATGAAGGGACACGCTGCGGGTGAAGGTGGAGAGCAAGGCCAGCCGGACTGGACATCAGGCAGGGACACACCGGCCTCTGCTCCTGCCGCCTTCCTGGAGTCCATTCTCCACTGGTGGTTGGTCCCTCCCTCCCTCCATCCCCAGCAAGCTCTGGGCCAGGCTTTGGAGGCCTGTGAGGGGTTGGGTGGGGAGTCCAGCGAGGAGGGGTCCTGGAAAAGGCCTGCCTGGCTGTCACCCGCCTCACCTGCTCTCCTTAGGAGCCCCTGCGGGTGAGTGCACCTATAGGGATGGCCGGCTGGGCTGGGCTGGGCTGGGCTGGGCTGGGCTGGAGCTGGAGCTGGGCTGGAGCTGGAGCTGGAAACCCAGCGGATGGAGGAGGAGGTTGGTGGAACACCAGAAGGGCAGGGTGGGGGAGGGGCTTGGTGAACTTCAGCATCCTTTGGAGAAGACAGCTTGGCAGAGGGGCCCCTGTGTGGGGGGTTTCCAGCTGCCTACCCATCCCTGGGCTCCAGCCTAGAGCGTGCGTGAGAGGTGGGAGGCCTGGGAGCCCAAAAAGCTGAAGAGCCCTGGGAAAGCCCGGGAAGCTGTCTTCTCCCCCATGACCACTTGGGCAGGTACTTTCTGAACACGGGTCTGTGGCTGCTGTGGGTGTGGGCCCCATCTGTGTTGTGAGAGTCAGTCAGAGTACGTGTGTGTGTGTGTGTGTGTGTGTTTATACTCACATGCGTGCACTCTGCCTTTCTCACCAGCCTGGTTATCAACTCAAGACAGAATCCCCCTAGAGGGGCCCCGTTGCCCCAGCTGTTTTCTGGGAAGTTGCAAAGCTGAAGGTCAGACCTTCCTCCCTCCACGCCTTCCCTCTACTCTTCTCTTTCCCAACTACGGTTCCTCAGCTGCGGGTGGATCCTCTCAGGCCTGCTCTGCTGAGGATCCCAGAGGACAGCAGGTGAGCAGGGCCCCCACAGGCCAGGTGGCCCCTTCCCAGGAGACTCTCACCATTGGACCTTGCTCTCTTGAGGAGTCTCCAAGGCCAGTCCCCAAAGCCTCCATCCTATTTCCCAGGATGCTGCTCTCTCCTCATTCCCATTTCCCACAGGACTTGCTAGGGGTGCGGAGGGATGCCCTCGACAGGGTGTGAACTGGGTGGGGGGCGTGTGTCTGGCTGCAGAAGCCTCACCGGGCCTGCCCGGTGCAGAGGCTGATGCTCAGGCGGCTGGGTGGTGAGAGCTCCTCCAGAGTGAAGCTGGAAGGTGGCACGGATGTGGCACGGGTCCTGCTCCTCTCTCCCCAGCCTCCCAGGAAGAGCAGGGCAGAGAGAATGGCCAGAGCAGCAGGGACAAGCCTCACACTGTGGAGCCCAGGGGGCATGTGAGGAGAGTCCTCATGGGACGGCCTGGTCCAGCAGACAAGCAGGGGGCTTGGCTGAGCCTGGGTTGGAGTGTGGTGGGGGAAGTGGTGGTGCCCAGCCCAAGGCACATTCAGGGCTGCCCCATGATGCTGGCTCCTGGGGCCCAAGGGGGAGATCTGGCTGATCCAGGGCACACATCCTTGAGTGTATCAGTGAACAAATCTGAACCTACTTGTGCATCTGCAGAATTGTCCAACACCTGTGCTTTATACTCTGCCTTTAGAGTACTACTCTGCCCAGGTGGGTACAAGAATGACACTGCTCTGAAGGACATAGAATACAAGGGAAGACTCTAGGGTCGCCATCTTGCTGATGTTAGAATTGTTACAACAGTCATGATTTCCATCAGGGATGCTGAAGGAGGATACCCATTAGAATTACTGCGGAGGATTGCTTTTGCGGCTGGGCAAGTTGATTCCAAAGTGCATATGGAGACATAACCTAGCAAAAAAGGCAATAAAAGAAAAAATAACAAGGGGGGGGGTCACGAAATAGTTCAATTAAATATTAAACTCCATCCTCGTCATTAAAATCGTGGTGATAGTGCCTAACTCACCACACTCAACAATAGAATATAAAGACTAGAATAGGTCTGAATTCCCAGGAGAATTTTGTTTTGCTCAGGAGAACATTTTAAATCAGTAGGAGAAAGATAATATATTCCTCGAACAGAACATACACTTCAGAAGTTAACCATCTGGGGAAAGAAACCTCACAGCAACTTGGATCTGTACCTTCCAACTTACAAGATAAACCCCAGATGGATCAACATTTAAATGTGAAAACTGAAAGCATAACACTACTTAGAAGAAAACAGGGGAGAATTATTTTATAATCTTGATGTGGGAAAGTCCTTTTTAAGTATGATATAAAACCCAGAAATCAGAATAAAGATGGAAACTGGTTAACCAGAAAATAGATCACAAATTGTAAAGAAATATCTGGAAATCCTGTCACAGATGATAATTTTTCGAATACCCGGGATCCTATACAAAACATAGCAGTAAAACAAGAAGGACTTGGCTATGAACAGAGAGCTCACAAAAGAAGGAAAAAACAGTGTCTTAAACATATGAAAAGATGACCAGTCCAGTATCACTCATTGTAAGAGAACTATGGATTGAAACTATACTGGGATAGTCACAGAAAGCAGATCAGTGGTTGCCTTGGGCCAGAGGTCGAGGGGTTTACTGGGGACAGAACATTATGGAATTTTTTGCAAAGAGAAATGTTCTTTACCGTGATGGTGGTTGGGGTTGTACAAATGTATGAATTTGTCAAACCTCACTGAGATGCCCCCTGAAAAGGGGGCATTTTGCTGCATAAAACTGATTAAAATCATTTTAAAATAATAAGATGTAATTTTCCTGATAGACATTCGAAAAAGATTAAAAAATTTGCTGACACCTCCTGCTAGCCATGGAGAGGGGCAGTGGACGTGCTTTGACCTTGCTTCTGCTTGTGGATGGCATGGGGTAGCCCCACACAGGGCAGTATCTATTAAAATGACACATGCATGTTCCCATTGACCTGGTAATTCCCCATTGTTTGCAAGAGGAAATCGATGTCTATCAATAGGAGCTGACTGAGGGGCACCTGGGTGACTCAGTTAAGCCTCTGTCTTTGGCTTGGGTCAAGATCCCATGGGCCTGGGATGAAGCCTCACATTGGGCTTCCTGCTCTGAGGGGAGCCTGCTTCTCTCTCTCTCCCTCTGTCACTCCCCCTGTTTATGCTCTCTCTCTCTCTTCTCTCTTTCTCTCAAATAAATAAATAAAATCTTAAAAAAATAAGATCCTGCTGGAAACGATCATGATGCATTCCGATAATGGAACGCTGGGCAGCCAGACACATGAGTGAGAAAGCATTTCATGGACTGATGTACAATTATCTTTAAAACATAGTTCGGTGAACAAATCATTGTGTAGATGGTTTGTTTAGTCTCCTGCTCTTTGTGGGAAAAGGGGGAGGAGAATATATTTTATATGCTTTCCTATACAAAAAAAGTCATTGTAGGATATGTAAAAAAATGATAACTTTAGTTTCCAACTAGAAGGAAACTAGGTGACTGGGAAAGAAAGATGGGAGGGAGGGTTTTAAAGGTATATCCGTTTGTATCTTTTGAATTTTTTAACCATATGGAAGTATTATGTATAAATATATATACTAAGTCCCTGAACTAATTCAGATTCCTTTCCTTGCCCAACCCGAGACCCAGACAGACTGTGTCAGACCATTCTGGGGAGAGGTCCAGGAATATATGTGGTGAAGAACTCTAGAGGTGATTTGGGTTTGCATCCCAGATTAAGGCCACTGTGACACTGCTCTGGGAAGACCCTTTGGATCTTGACAAGGGACTGTTCTCTCCCTTTACTCATGCAACATATTCCTTTTTATCTTCGCTGCTTCCCAGACCTCACTTTTGTACCACTTCTCCCCAGCAGGCAGGATGACCCAAAACGTGGTGACCGTGAATGGGGTTGATGTGGCCCCTACGCTGTCCCAGCCCAGCCACATCAACATCTACATCCACCAGGAATCAGCTTTGGCTCAACTGTTAAAAGCTGGGGCTTCCTTGAGGGAGGTCTTTTCTCACCCTGGGGACACGGCCCCTTCCAAGGCCAGGATGAGCTACGGGCAGCTGACATTCGGGGTAAGAGGAGTGGGCGCTGCAGAGGATGGTAACTCCCCTTCAACGGGTTGAAAAAAAAAAAGTGGGTTGAGTCCTCATGAGAACTTACTCTTTGTATCTCAACTTTTTTGGGAAAAGAAAGTTTTGGTAGGTTGCCCCACACATTTAGATGGAAAAGAACGATGGGCCTCTTCGTTGGTACAGTGGGGGTGGTCCCAGCCGGAGGTGGGGGACAGGTGACTGTTAGTGGAGTTTCATGGAACCCAGGAGGACTGAGGGCCCGAAGATGCGAGGCAATATTACAGGCACTTTGGGGAAAACTACAGAGAGTCCTTAGGCTATAGCCTAAAAGAGCTCAGCATCCGTCAGAAGGGATCACACCACCATACACGTGCCTAGAATGAAAGGTAAAGCAGGGTAACATTCCTAGGGTTCGACCTGCGGCAGTTGGCATCTGAACCAGACCTTGTGTGGAGGAAGAGTATGTGTAGACAGATAGAGGTGAAAGATGGAAGGAAAGGAATGCCAGGTCAAGAAAAATGGCAGGAGCAGGGTTGAAGAAGCCAGAAAGCACTGGTCAAGTTCTTTCAGAGTGAAGAGAATGGGACTCAGGGCAGATCGGACTAGAAATGCAGCCCAGGGCCTTACTGCTTGACTGACAAGGTGAGAAGTGTCCTGAATCAGCGTCAGTAGTGGGAAGGCTGCCTCCCTGTTTACGAACCTGCCTCCCAGCCAGGAGTGTCCAGGGAATAAGGGTGGAGGGTCTGCGCCTGCCTGGGCCCAGCAGAAATGACAAGGAGAGAGAGGAGTCTCCATCATCTGCAGATGACATCTCCATGACTTGGGGGTGAGTGGGCTTGGGGTACAAGGAAGGAGAAGAATCCAAGAACATGGTGAGGTTTGGCGTGTTGGTAACCAGGAGCCTGAGGGCCTGGAAGGTGGGCAAGGCAGACACTGGAAGTGCGAGTGAGGAGTGGAACTTGGATGTGACAGATCTGAGGTGCTGGTGGGCTGAGCAGGTGGTGACTGCCAAGAGGGAGTGACAGCAGGGTTCTCCAGGAAGCAGACATGAGTCAGAGTGAAATGTGCCAAAGTTTTGTTGGAGGGTCACACCTAGGAATGAGAAAGGAGGGAGCAAGACTGGGCAAGGGGAGCCACCAGATCCTGACGCAGGCCTGATGAGGGCCTGTGGGGAGCTCAGGGGCAGGGACGGCCTCTTCTGGGAGAGCTGCGTTGGGTGGAAATGGCTCTTGCATTCATTGCCTGCTTCACCGGGGGCTGGGTGGCTGGGTGGCCGTCCCCGAAGAGTACCTGTGGCTTGAAAGGTGAAGGGACCCTGGAGCTGACGAGCCCTGAAGGCTGCCCGCTGCCCTCCTTCTTGAAAGGGTTCCTCTCGGCTTCTCCTGGACAAGATGGTGGGATTCTTAAGGGGGAACGAGGAGAAAAAAGTGGGACTCATCCAGTGGGATGACCAAAAGTGGAATTGAGGAAAAAGTAATGATAAAAAGCCTGTCATGTCAGAGGGAGGGGAAGAGAGCCACGACACACTGCTTTGTGGATGTGAAGGCGACAGAACCTTCCATAATCAGAGGTGCAGAGAGGTCAAGACAGGAAAAGGAGAGGACAGCCAGCTAGGTGGGAGCTGGGTGGCCTGTCCTGGGGTGTCTGGACTGGGGGGAAGGGAGTTGGCTTCTCACTCTGTCTTGCAGGTGATCCAGATCCTGCTGGGGGCTGTAAGCTGGGCTCTGGGAGTGCTGCTCTCCTTCGGGCCTTGGACTAACCTGCGTGCCTCTGGCTGTGCCTTCTGGGCAGGGTCTGTGGTGAGTGAGGAAGGGGCTGTAAGCCTGGTGTCAAGCAAGTGGTTCTGGGCAAGGGATCTGGGGCAGGGATGTGGGGAAGAAACCAAAGACCCGGATCCGAATGCCCTTTGCCATGAGGAAGCGGCCTTAAGGGGCGAGCGAATCCCTGCCACTCCCTTCTGAAGGCCAGGCTGGGCAGGCAGGGCAGCTGTGACGGAGTCCTGTCCATAAGTTCCGTGTGTTTGCCAGTCCCTTGGATCCTGCTTCGAATCGGCTGTCCTGGGAATGGGTGGGGTGGTCGCTTCAGGAGAGTAAACTAGAGGCCTTTTCTGGCGTCTTCTCTCTTCAGGCTGTTGTAGCAGGAGCTGGGGCCATCGTCCATGAGAAGCACCGGGGCAAACTCTCCGTGAGTCTTGGGTGTCCTCTGCCCCCTCCTATTCTGTTTTTCTTCTGTATTTTTCTGTCTTCTTCCCTTTGGTTCGTAATGTCTCAGGATCTTATCTGGAGGGCTGGGGAGGGTTTCCTGGGGCAGGAAGTGAGGAAGAAGACACAGGTTTGGGGCCAGGACCTCGTGGCTCTCACTAAGGAGGTTCTGTACCCTGTACTTTTCCCTTCTAGGGCTGTGCATCAGGTCTGCTTATGCTGGCCAGTGTCGCTACGGCCGTGGCTGCCCTTGTTCTCTGTGTGAACAGCTTGGCAATGCCAAGTGATGGTTTCATTTACATCGATTCCGCCTGTGACTCCCCAGATCTTCCCAACACGACTGCTGGGTACAAAGGGAGGTGGCAAAGGACTCGCACATCATGGTGGAATGAAGACAGTTGCAGAGCCTACATGCAAATGCTGATGGTGAGAATGGGGTCCAGTCTTCTGGGACCCACACAACGGTCTGTTCCCAAGGAGCTGGGGCACTGGCAGGCAGAGATGTAGATTCTTGGAGTGTGGGCCTCATCCTAGTCTGCGGTTCGGGAGGTTTTAACTTAAGCTGGAGACATTTCTCAGACCCTCAGGGCATAAGAATTTCTGACTCAAAAGGGATGACGTGCAAAGAGCAATTAATGACGATGCCACAGAACATCCTTCTATCTTTCCCGGTGTGCGGCTGTCCTAGTTACCTACTGCTGCATAACACAACACCCAACATGCTGTGGCTGACGGTCGTCATATATCATTACTTCTCCCAGTCTGTGGGCTGGCTGGGGTCAAAGCAGTCTTCCCTTGGGTCTTCTCATGCAGTTGCAGTCAGACGTCAGTGCGGGGGTGGGGGGAGGCCATCTGAGAGCTTGATCAGGTCGGATCTTCAAGATGGCGGGATGTCCAAGATGGCGCTCACATGGCTGGGAGCTCAGCTGAGGCTGTCCTCCAGAGAGCCTACGATGGCTTCTCCATCAGGCTTGGGCTTCTCCTGGCATCGCAACTAGCTTCCAACAGGAAGTTTCTCACTGCGAATATTTCAGGAGGTGGGAAATGGAAGCCACCAGGCCAATGAGAGGCTACCCCTATGACTGGCTTAGTGTCACCTCCACTGTACCTTGTTGTGCAAAACAGTTGCAAGTTGTTCCAGATTCTAAGGGTGGAGAAATAGACCCAGCTCTTCACAGGGTGTGGTCAGGTCACATGGCAGACAAGCCAATGGGGTGGATGCTATGGCTGCCCCATGGTTGGAAAGTGGTCAGTTGGACAGAGTCTGGTATCTGGCTGTGTTGATAAGGTGGTAGCAAGAGCAGAATCAGAGGAGCAGACTCCTGACTGTGTCGTTTTGCTTCCAAATCTCCAGGATTTGTTCCGAGGCATCCGTGCTCTGCTCCTGGCTGTCTGTGTCCTGCAGCTGATCATATCTTTGGCTTCCCTGAGCATGGGGCTTCGGAGCTTGTGTGGCCAGAGCTCCCGGCCCCTGGTGAGCTGTCGGGGAGGGACCGGGGAAAGAATGGGTTTGTTTGGTGACTCTCTGGGAACAGGGAGGGACATCAGGGCCAGGAGCATCACTCAGCTTCTTTCCAGCACTCAGCTGTGTTCTTTGCCATTTGGGGAGCGTGTGCTAGCACCGTGTTTGGGTTAGCTGCTGCCCTCCTCCCCTTCAGGACCTCCTTTGTGCTTCCTATCCCAGATCTCTGGGTAGCTCCCCCTCCTCTGTACCTTTTCCTTCTCTTCCTTCTTTCTTTTACCTGATTCCAAGTTCTAGGAAGCTAACTAGGCCCCATCTTTTCTCCAGCAATGATTGATTTCCCTTGTTTTTGTTTTTGTTTTTGTTTTTTTTCAGAATGAGGAAGGGTCAGAGAAAAAGCTACTGGGGGAAAACTCAGTGCCTTCCTCCCCTGCCAAGGAGAAGACTGTGGCTACCATCATCCTGTGAGCTGCTGCAGAGCCTGCCTGGGCCTCCACATGCCCCCAGCCAGAGTAGCCCAGGGCCTCTGGAGAGGACAAAGTCCCCTCCCCAGGACCCCTCACTGCCCTGCCTCTCCCACTTGCCTGTCCTTTGGTCACTGTTCCAGCCTCCTCCTCTTCCCACTCCAATGGCCTCAATTCAAGGAACAAGTGTTGTCACCTTTTCTCCAACGCTGATTAAACAGAAACAACAGGAAAAATAATTTTGGCCAGAAAAGAGGTGGTCTCCCTTGCTTTTGCTCATGGTGTGCCATGAAAATGCCTTTCTCTGTGCTGATATGTTTGGCTTTAAATGAGGGCCAGTTTGCGACATGGAAACAAGGTCCCAGTGAGACTAAATTTAATTATGTTCCACTCTATATCCCAAGGGCAAACTTCCTTTTTACGATTTCCTTGTGTTCAAAGTAAAGCTAAAGTAACTCTCATACACTTAGAATCTTTTTGCCTGCTGAGATTGTCTTTAAGCATCTGTAATTTTGACTATAACTTTCTGGGCGGGGGTTATAGAACTATGTGAGGCATGAAACAAGACTGTTTCCTCTCTCCTTCCGTCTCTTCCTCCCTCCCTTCCCTCTCTCCCTCCCTCCCTCCCTTCTTCCCTTCCTTCCTTCCTTCCTTCCTTTCTTCCTTCCTTCCTTTCTACAATAGAGTTTATTCGCTCTCCACACCTGCACACACAAACACACACACAAACACACACATTCTCACACACCCCCCGCATTATTTTTCATTTTCTTTTTAAATGATATGAAGAATTTAAAAAACATTTTTCATTTTCTTTATACCTCTATTAATATATACTATGCATATACAGATATAAGCATTTCTGAAGGGTAAGAAAGCAGGTTATGGTCTTTAGAATTAACAAATGATTGTTATTCTGGCTTTTTTTTTTTCTTCTGATTCCAACACCGTCGAGAGGCTAGCATCTCCGTGTGGCTTCATTAAATCTCCGTGAGGTAGGGTTTATCCCTCCTTGGCAGACCACAGGGGAAGAACTAGTCTTCAAATCCAGGCAGACTGCCCCCGAGGCCCCACCTTCACCCACCTCACAGTGCTGCCTCACAGGGCCGTGCTGAGCAGGTGCAGAGCTGCTAGAATGAGTGAGGCATGGCCCTGCATGGGGGGCTTCAGGATGCGGGGCCTGCGTCTCTCTCCCCAGGGCTCCCTCGCAGCCTAGTCCGTAGACAGAGGTTTGTAAATAAGCTTGTGTAAGAAAAGGCCACAGAGATGCCCCAGAAGTATGTTCAGAGTATTGGAAAGGGGTTGGTAAATTTCACCCTGAGGGTCAAATCCGGTGTGTCGCTTATTTCTGTAAATAAAGTTTTATTGAAACACAACCACAGCCATTTGCTCACACACTGTCTACGCTCCAAGGGCAGAGGTGAGCAGTCTTAACGGAGACTGAATGGGTCACAAAGCCTGAAAGCTTTACTACCAGGTCTTCTGGGAACCCCAGGGGCGTGGGGGGGGAGTGGCTAGTTTTATTGGGTGATTGACGGGAGCCTCAAGTGTGAATGTGTCCCAGATGTGCTGGCCTGTGGCATAGGCAACTCGGGGCAATTTGGAGAGCTTGCTGGAGATACACTCTGCCCCACCCCAGACCCACTGAATCAAAATTTCCATTTTCACAAGATGCACAAGGTGGTCCTTCCTGGGCTGAGTGCAGTTCGAGAAGCGTGGGGGGAGATGATCCTACGTGGCTGACTTGCTGGGCATATTCAGATATGGAGCGAGCCTCCTTGCATTTCATCATTTCGTTTTAATTCTTTGTGAGAACTCGGTAGAGGCTGTTAATTTCTGTGCACCAGTGTTTCTACACCAATCCATTTATGGCCAGATCAGATAGAAATGTTTTTCGTTTTTCACACTAAATGTCATGTAAATAAATGTCAGCTTGGTAGTTTTTTGGTTTTTTGTTTGTTTGGTTTTGTTTTTTGGATGTTTTTGCATGAAATAGTCTTTTAATGTTGGAGTCTGGCAACTTCGTTTTCCCCCCTGAGAGTTGCTAAGTCTCGGAGGGAAGGTGATGCTGTTCCCTCTCTCTGGCCCTTTTCTCCCCATCCCGTGACTAGCCCTGGAAGTTTCTGAATCTTGTCCTTTTCTGTAGGAAATCAGTTGCCAAACCCTTCTCTCCTGCTTTTGTTTCCTTAGAAAAGCCCCCAGTTTCTGGTCTGTCTGCATGGCTCCATCTTGGTGTTGAAACTGTGTATATACAGATAGAAACAACCTCCGGAACTTGACATGGGGTCAGGCAAGTAATCCCAAGCCGGTTTGTATTTGTTGGAGGATTTAAAACCAGAGTATAAACAGGAAATGGCCTCATTCTCTCATCACTGCTTTACTTTGTTTTGAAGCCCAATGCAGGGCTCGAATTCAAGATCAAGACCTGAGCTGAGATCAAGAGCCAGAGGCTCAATTCCCTGAGCCTCCCAGACACCCCTCTCATCCCTGCTTTTAACTGTGTTTTGTCAACTCCCCATTTTCTTGTTGGATATGAGGTCCTTTAGCATCAGGACCAGATTCCAGGTCCATTACCTGGAAATGGCCTCACATTTAGTGTTCAAGACCCGGTGCTGTTCATTTTTAAAATTGCACTGGCTGGAGCTCGACTCCCCCCTCTGGCGTAGCCTGGGCTGCTGGACTGGGAGGGCCTGGGACCTGGAAGAGGGATGAAGGGCAGGGCCTCCTTAGGGACGGGGTTGGGACTTTCTGGGCTCAGCTCCATCCTGAGGATGTAGTGACGTGGGTGGTGTCTGTCCTTGCTCAGTCTGGGAGGCACCTGGTGATTTCCCTACCCTCCGCTCCGTTAGCTACCCAGGGCAGGGGCAGTTGGGCAAACTTCCTGGGAAAGCATCCCAGCGTTCCTTCACTACTCCTTGCCACTGCGAAGAACACGGTCTCTTCGGATATGCTTCTGGATATCTGACTGGTAAAACCCCATTGTCTCAAACCGAGCAAAGAAGGCCCTGGAGACTCCGAACCAAAGAACCGTTCATAAAACATGTGCAATGAAGGTTTAGGAGAAACTGTTAACTCTTATTTAAAAAAATCCCTTCTCAGGTAAGAAGGAGACATCACAACTGTTCGTTTTCAACGCTAGGGGCTGCTATGAACTTCTTCGGTATTCACCCGCTGAGTTCATTTCTCTCCCAGCCCCCCTAGAGGCCACCCCTTCATGAGGATTTCTGATTTATTATTATTTTTGATTAATTATTATTTTATTATCATTATTTATTTTATTATTTTTTATTAATAATTATTTTTATCCCCTTGGTATCTTTTTTTTAAAGATTTTATTTATTTATTTGACAGAGATCACAAGTAGGCAGAGAGGCAGGCAGAGAGAGGGGAGGAAGCAGGCTCCCTGCTGAGCAGAGAGCCCAATGCGGGGCTCGATCCCAGGACCCTGGGATCATGACCTGAGCCGAAGGCAAAGGCTTTAAGCCACTGAGCCACCCAGGCGCCCCAACCCACTTGATATCTTAAAAAAAAAAAAGACACTTGTACACTTAATCAAACAATTCTAAAGGTAATTGATATCCTATCCTCTATCTGAAAAATATAATGCCTTTGGAATGCTCCTTGTTATACGATCTCCTTGTCTTAAATTTCAGGTTCTGTCTTGGTTTATTTTAACCTCTCAAATTAGATATCTTATTCTTTTGTGTGTACTCAATGTTTGCTTAGATTTGCTCATGTTTTTATTAAGAATAAAAAACTCTCCTTTTCTTCTTATAATTCTGGGCTTCTTTCTGATACTGCTTTTTCTTCTTCCTTAAGGTATAGCCTTTCTAATTTCTTTAAAAATAAAGGTCTCTTGGTGGTAAACCTTCTCACTTTATCTTGATCAGAATATTCTTTATTATACCCAGCTTGAGAGAAATAGTTTCACTGGATAGACAATTCTTCCTTTAACGAAATGTAACCAGTTCTGGGGTGCCTGGGTGGCTCGGTTGGTTAAGCATCTGCCTTCGGCTCAGGTCATGATTCCAGGGTCCTGGGATGGAGTCCCACATTGGGCTCCTTGTTTGACAGGGAGCCTGCTTCCCCCTCTGCCTGTTTGGCCTGCAGCTCTCCATGCTTCTGCTCTCTCTGACAAAAAAAATAAATAAAATCTTTAAAAAAAAATGTAACCGATTCGGACGGCTTTTAAGATCTTTCCCCTTTCTTTGGTGTTTTGAAGATTTACTTCTGAATGTGGGTGTGTATGAATCTATTTTCCCTTAAAAAATTCTTCCTGAGGAATTATTTTAAAGAATTCTGAGTCCCAGAATTCACACTTTTGTTTTTAAAGATTTATTTACTTGAGAGAGAGAGGGAGCACATGCACGCAGAGAGGGGAGGGCAGAGGGAGAGGGAGAGACAGTCTGCAGCAGACTTCATCCTGAGCGTGGAGTCAGAACCAGGGCTCGATCCCACCACCCTGAGATCAGGACCCTGAGCCGAAACCAAGAGTCAGACACTCAACTGACTGTGCCACCCAGGTGCCCCCTCACTTTTGGTTTGTAAAACCTGAGAAACTCTGAGTTACGTCTGTGATCAGTCCCTTTCCTGCACTCTTCCCTGTAATTCCCTACGAATTCTTGGTCAGAGCTGAGTTGGACCTTGTCACTACAGCCTCCCGATCTCCTTGTTCCTTTTCTGTTTTACACTTTCCACCTCTCTGTTTCTACCTGCCGCATTCCGGATAACTTCTTCATAATTATTTGCCGAGTTTACTCATTACTCCCTAGTTATTATAATCTGATTTTAAACCTTCTGTGCAATTTTAGATTTTTGTTAAACATTTCTGGACGTTATCGTTGCGGTTTTTTCAAACCTTCTCTCCTCTTTGGACCCTCTCTTGTTCCTCAGTCACGCTGCTGAGGGTCTATTTTATTTCTTTAAACTTCCCGCATTATTTGTTGTATTTTCTGTAGGAAGTAACACCAGAGTTTGAAGTCTTTGTTGTTTTCTGCTACCTACTCATGCTATTTAGTTAATTTATTTTTATGTAATTTTTTTTTTTTTACCATTTTAACCATGTTTAAATGTAAGGTTCAGTCACATTAAGCACATTCCCACGGTCATACAGCCATCACGCGTGTCTAGAACGTTTTATCTTCCCCAACTGAAACTCTGTCCCATTAAACATTAACTTCCCCTCCCCCCCTTCCTTGTCGCCCCTGGTAACCACCTTCTACTGTCGGTCTCTGTGAATTTTATGCTCTAAGTACCTTATATAAGTGGAATCCCACAATATTTATTCTCCTGTGACTGGTTTGTTTCAAGGTCCTCCTGTGTTGCCGTGTGTCAGCTCTCTTCCTGCTTAAGCACGGGCCGTGTTCTGGTGTAAGCTTTCAGTGGGCCAGTCTCCTGTGGATGGCTGATGTGGCCTGTAAATGTAAGTTTGGAAGTCAGCAGTGAATTACAATGGTAAACAAACCCTCCCGTTTGTATACACAGGAGTGATATTAGGGAGACTTGGGAGGACACCTTCTAAATATTTGTTGGATGAATCAATAAATGGCACGAATTATTTTTTCCAGCTGTGCACGGAATGTGTCTGAGCTATTTACACTCCATTTGCATTGTGATTAATGGCACGTATTTGGGTGGTCACTGAGTAGGGCTGCGATTTCCAGCGTGGGATCAGGGCATTCCCACTAGGGGATACATCAGAACCGTTTGGAAACTTTCTCATGGTACCTATCTTTTCTTGGTTGAAATTTGAAATGTAGTGAGGTGGGGAAAATGCTTTTTGAGAACCAATGGACTAATGTTAGTATGGGATCTCATAACAAAGTAGCCTTGGCATTCATTCTCCCCTTTTTAAGGAACAGCCCCGGGTTTCCATTTCCTCTCCATTTGGGAGATCTGTTTTCCTCACTGTCTGGCTATGTGTTCACGGTGGGGCTTTAGCCTCAGTTCCAGGGATAAAGGATGTGGCCCAAGCTTGGACCAAGCAGCAGATCATTTCCCCCAGACCATGGTTGTGGTTTCAGGAGTGGGCACACCTAAACTTGTCCCATCAGAGTATACCCCAAAGACTACCAGAAAAGGCTCTGGCTCTTTAGGCTGAACTTGAACCTGGAAGGCTGTAGAGTTGGAGCGGTAACAGCCATACTGCCACCAGGAGAGGTCTTCCTGGAGCTGCCAAAGACCACCCTATGGGCTCTAGAATGAAGACAAGCTGTCGAATCAGAGCGGAGGTGGGAAAAACCCACTGTGGGGGATATTGTAACAGTGCCTGAAGCAGAAGTGACCCTTGCCATTTTAGTATGTGACCGAACAAGTCATCTCTTGCTTAAGTCACTTGCAGTTGAACCCATTCTAATTAATATGTGGAGAGACAGAGATATCGACTTGGCCTTTGAGTTGATGTCCAGGAATCTCTAGGTCCCAGACCCTGGGGTGCTGCTCTCAAAGCATCCTGAGATGGGAGTGAAACCAGGAACTTGCTCGATTGTTGTTACTTGGTGGGATAGAACGTTATCTAACACTGGGGAGAAAATCACATATGCCACCAACGTGACTGTCATTTATACTGGCACCATTTCCCTAAACTATCGCTCCTTTATGAACAAATTTGGGTTGCAAAAACTTATGTGTAGGGCCACCTGGGTGGCTCAGTCAGTTAGGTGTCTGACTCTTGATTTTGGCTCAGGTCATGCTCTCAGGGTCATGAGATCGAGCCCTGCGTGGGGCTCCTCACTCCGCGGGGAGTCTGCTTGAGATTCTGTCTCCCTCTGCCCTTCCCCCTCTCCCTGTTCTCTCTCTTTCTGTCTCTAAAAAATAAATAAAATAAATCTTCTTAAAACAACATATGTGTAGCATAACAGATTGTGTATATTTGTTGCAATGGATGCAAATATACACGTGCATAGTGCCCGTGCAGGCTGCCCCTCCTTCATGTGCAAGGATGAGCAGAAAGCCTAGGATGCGCGGGTACTTGCGGAAAATAGAGGCTAAATGAGCTGAGAGAAAAACAGGCCCTAAGAGAAGAAGAAGGGAAATGAAGAACATCCAAATGGCTCATTTAGCATCCTTTTAAAAAAATATTTTATTTATTTATTTGAGAGAGAGAGAGACAGCATCAGCAGTGGGGGACAAAGGGATAGGGAGATGTAGGCTCCCCCCCATTTGGGGCTTGATCCCAGGACCCCCAGATCATGACCTGAGCCAAGGCAGAGACTTAACCGACAAAGCCACCTAGGCGCCCCCGTTTAATATTCTTTTAACGGCTGCACAACGTATTTCCAATCTCCCTCCTGAGGAGCTTTGCCTTCACTTCTTGTATTTTTGTCCCTGGGAACACGGCTGCGGGCTGCGGACTGCACTGACCAGACCTTCTATGCTATGAGAGGAAGTCTTTGGATAGGATCGCTCATTAGAGTGTATAAATATTTAAAAAGGCAATAAATGTCATCAGAGAGCTTTCCCAAAAGGCTGCAATAATGTACATTTTACAGGCAGTGCATTTAAGCATCCTTCGTACTTCTCCTTAATTTCAGCACTAATTTTTGTCCGTGGTAGATATTATAACTTTTCCCAATTTTTGCACGTTGTTATGTTGATTCTCATCTCCTCTCCTGTTCATGAAGTTGAGTATCTTTTCATACATGCGCTGGCTCTTTATCACCACCTGCCAACAGTCTGCACATATGGTGCAGGCTTCCTGGACTTTTGTGAGTTCTTTTGGTAACAGATTTAAACTTTTCATCTTTTTTCAAATCTGATAGGATTTCTTTCTTCTCTTTTTTTCCCCCTTTTTCTCTTTTAACTTCATTTATGGCATCTTTGTCATAATAAAATGTTGAAAGCTATTTTTTTCTTTGATAACTTCTGTCTTCATGTCTTGGTTAAGAAAGTATACCCAACTCTCAGATTGTACATCTAGTTTCCGATATTTTGTTCTAATATTTTTGTCTTATTCTTTACAGATGAGAATTCAATTCTTCTTAGATTTGTATATAGTGTAAGATAGGAGCTCAGCTTTTTTGTCTTCTAGTTAGAAAACTATTTGGGTGAACAACACTGACTAATTCAACTGTTAATTCCCTAGTCTTTGTCATATATTAAATTCAATTATTAACTGGGATTAACTGTGAGTTCTGTATTATTTTATTAGTTTGTCTACTTTTAAGTCAATATAAGACTGATTTGATTATGTTTAGGCATTTTTCATCCCATGGGAACCTTAAGAAAGTGTTATCTAGGACACCTGGGTGTCTCAGTTGGTAAAGCTGTTGACTCGATTTTGGCTCAGGTCATGATCTCAGGGTCCTGGGGTTGGGCCCTGCATCCCTCTGGCTCCAGGCTCAGTGGGGAGTCTGCTTCAGGATTCTCTCTCTCCTTCTTCTTCTGCCTCTCCCCTTGCACATACATGTCTCTCTCTCTCTCAAATAAATAAATCTTTTAAAATAAGAAGAAAGTGTTACCTACTTCTGCATGTGACAAGTTGGGATTCCAATTGGAATTAAATTAAATATCTATCAATTTTGGAAGATTGTATACTTTTATAGTATGGTATTTTCATGAGAACATAGCACATTTTTCTATTAGTGGTGGAATTTTTTGTAGTTCAGTATATCATATGTATGAGTGTATGTACGGGTTGAAGAAGATCAATAAGTAAATACCCCGTTGAAGAGACAGAGCATTGACTTTGAGATTCTCCATTCTGTCGCCATCACTCCCTTCTTGACCACATCACTCTTCCTCCCTCTCACCATGGTGTAATCATACAATTTTACTGTAAAAGTTACGTCTGTTGCCCTAAATAATACCTATTTTTAGTTTTGTCCATTATTAATCTCAACAAAAATGGAGTCAGACTCCATGTGCTCCTGGAAATTGCTCCTTTTGTTCAACATAATGTATTTGATATCTGTCCATGTTGATGGTGGGACCTGTACTTTGCCCATTTTTACTGCTGTGTATTTTTCCATTGTATGAGCATTTTGCAATTTGTTTTTTGAGTCTACTGTTGATGGATATTTGTGTTGTTTCTAGGTTTTAACCTTAATGAGCTTTTTAAAAACAATTTTATTAATTTATTTGACAGAGAGAGATCACAAGCAGGCAGAGAGGCAGGTAGAGAGAGAGGAGGAAGCAGATTCCCCGCTGAGCAGAGAGCCCCGATGGACCGACCCCGAGATCATGACCTGAGCCGAAGGTAGAGGCTTAACCCACTGAGCCACCCAGGTGCCCCCTTAATGAGCTTTTTAATAAAAATATCATAACGCATTTATGTAAGAGTTTATCTCAGGCAATGCTTTTGCTTTTATATTCACTAAAAGAATTTTAAAAATCTGAATGCTCTCTTCAGCATTTAAAAAATGTATTTATTTTTAAGATTTTATTTATTTATTTGGCAGAGAGAGAGATCACAAATAGGCAGAGAGGCAGGGAGAGAGGGGGAAGCAGGCTCCCTGAGTCCTGAGATCATGACCTGAGCCGAAAGCAGAGGCTTAACCCACTGAGCCACCCAGGCGCCCCTCTCTTCACCATTTTAAACTGAACTTCTAAAATTTTTTCATGAATGCTTTCAAAGAATGCAGTTTCTAGCACATTGTAGATATTAAAAAATAATATAAAAACAGAAATTGAATAGTAATCAGAAGCTATTTAAAAAATACATGAGCAAGCTCCTTCCTAATAGTCTGTTCCTTTTTCTCCTTCACTGTCCATTTATCTCTACCACAGAATTGTGTTTCATTATAATGGATTTTTGTGCCAGGAAATTTTTATCACCCTAGTCACACACATTTCTGTTTTAAAAATATATGTGAAAATTGAAAAAAATTATATGACCATAAAGCTTTAAGTTTGAACAATCTCTTCTGTATTTGGTTATTACTAAGGTGTTATTAGTACACAACTGATCAAAGCAACACAAATGTATCACATTTCCAGAAAAAAAAAAAACAGTAAGTTTTTTATCTTGGAAATGCGTCTCCCAATGAGGCAAAGAAGGCTTTTTTCCCCATTGATTTCATATATACATGCATGATTATTATTCTTTGCTAGAATGAGACAATGTTCAGATTAATTCTATTCCCATATTTTGTTTTAATTGGTGAAGGTGTAAGGGCCTACTTAGCCAGAGCGACTCCATCTCGGTAAAACAGCCATTTTGTTGTTTGTGCAGTAAACTTAAAATGACCCTGCCCCCCCAGAGGAATTTACTTAGAAACAAGTCTGGGAAACCAGTAAAATGTAGCCGACCAGTCCCTGATAACAGAGCCCAGATACAAGGACGAGACAGGCCAGATGGAGGCATCCAATCAGTAAAACACACATACTATCTCCCTAACCACCAAAGAATGTGGGCCCCTCCTTTTCGGGCGCCAAGTTGAGTGCCAATTCTGACCAAAGTGATAGACTAGTTCAAATAGCTACTATAGAGTAAATTGTAATTCAATTGGCCACCCGTGTGTGTGACCTAGCATGACTATGCAACTTTCTCTGTGTATTACAATCTCATTGGCCAGGCTCAACCACATGACTTTTGCTCTATAAAAGCTAGTCTGTGAGGCTGTGGGGGGTCGCTCTCTCTGTAAGAGATGGCCCAGGCCGGTCGGTTTGACTCTCGATACTGGCGCGAAATAAAGCTTTGCTTGACCTTCGTTTTGTATCAGTCTCGCTCCTTTGATAATGGACCCCAACAAAGGTAATGAGAAACCTCATTCACATAAATAAATAAATAGGAATGGAAACAATTTTGTTATGGCAATACCACTTAATTCTTAGTACTCCTTCCAAGATAAATGTCAAAACCATAATAGCAATCTGTCATTAATTTTTAATTGTCTGTTAATGGATACATCTGCCTTCCTTTATGTCGAAAACAAGACAGTGTATACTGCTTGACTTCCAAAAGGATTTATTAGCCAGTCATTGGAAACATTAAATTTTGCAATCTCTGGGAAGTATGCCAAAAAGGCTTTTCAAGACCTCTCAAATGACTGTACTATATTTCTAACTCTTTCCCAGAGAGGCTGGAAGTTATCCTGTTTAACCCAATATATCAAAAATGTTTGGAAAATGGAAATACTGTGAACTTTGACAAACCTTTGTCAATATATTTTGAGTGGGAAATTCTATATAGAGAGAAGATTAAAAAAACAGTGTACTGAACTTAATGAATCCATCATTAGGAGTCCAGCATTATCATACATGGCAATCTTTTTTCATCTAAACCTCATCCCTTTCTCTCCTGATTATTCAAAAGCCAATCTTTGATATCGTCATTTTATCTGTGAACATTTCAGTACATAACTCTAAAGCAGCAGGACTCTCCTTTTTAAAAAAATTTTTTTTTGTTTTGTTATGTTAGTCATCATAAAATACATGATTAGTTTTTGATGCAGTATTCCAAGATTCATTGTTTATGCACCACACCCAGTGCTCCATGCAATACATGCCCTCCTTAATACCCACAACCAGGCTCACCCATGCTGCCACTCCCCTCCCCTCTAAAAGCCTCAGTTTGTTTCTCGGAGTCCACAGTCTCTCATGCTTCCTCTCCCCGTCCAATTTCCACCTGATTCACTTTTTCTTTCCTTTTCCTAATGTCCTCCGTGATATTCCTTATGTTCCACAAGTAAGTGAAACCATATGATAACTGACTTTCTCTGCTTGACTTATTTCACTCAGCATAATCTCCTCCAGTCCCATCCATGTTGATGCAAAAGTTGGGGATTCATCCTTTCTGATGGGGGCATAATACTCCATTGTATATATGGACCACATCTTCCTTATCCATTCATCAGTTGAAGGGCATCTCAGCTCTTGCCACAGTTTGGCTATTGTGGCCATTGCTGCTATGAACATTGCGGTGCATATGGCCATTCTTTTCACTACATCTGTATCTTTGGGGTAAATATCCAGTAGTGCAATTGCAGGGTCATAGGGTAGCTCTATTTTTAATTTAAGGAATCTCTGTACTGTTTTCCAAAATGGCTGCACCAGCTTGCATTCCCACTAACAGTGTAAGAGGGTTCCCCTTTCTCCACATCCTCTCCAACACTTGTTGTTTACTGTCTTGTTAATTTTGGCCATTCTAACTGGTGTAAGGTGGTATCTCAATGTGGTTTTGATTTGAATCTCCCTGATGGCTAATGATGATGAACCTTTTTTCATGTTCTGATAGCCACTTGTATGTCTTCTTTGGAGAAGTGTCCATGTCTTCTGCCCATTTTTTGACATGATGATCTGCTTTTTGGGTGTTGAGTTTCAGAAGTTCTTTATACATCTTGGATATCAGCCCTTTGTCTGTAGTAGGACTGCCCCTTTTATTCAAATCACATTTAGGAGATGAATATTTACTATTAAATATCTAGGCAGTGTTCCATCCTCCCCAGTTGTCATGCACTTTTTTTTTAACTTTACTTTTTAAAAATTTGAATATAGATCCACAAAAGGTCCATGTACTGCAACTTACACATAGTGTGTACACTTCTTTCTGGAGGTATATGATGTCCAGTTGTGTCTCTTTTAGTGATATATAGTAATCATTGATCATCATTGCCTAGATCCATTCACTTATTAGGGTTTGCAAAATTCAAATACTTTATCATTTGTCTGTGTTTATTAGCTGGAGTATTTCTATAAAAAGAAGGCTTTGGTCATTGGGAACTCTTTCATGTTGCCTCTTGTGTCCTTTTGATATGTCCCCATATGGTCCTATATCTCTCAAGGACATTAAATCCATACTTTAAAACATTCCCCCAAAAAGGAGACTCCAGGGGCACCTTGGTGGCTCATTCTGCTCCACCTATGAGTCTATCCTCCCAAACTGTGGCAATCCACTGATCCTTTACTGTCTCCATAGTTTTGCCTTTTCTAGAATGTCATAGAGTTGGAATCACAGAGTACATAGCCTTTTCAGATGAGCTTATTTCATTTAGAAATACACATTTAACTTTCCTCCATGTCTTTTCATAGCTTGAAGGCTCATTTCTTTTTAACATTCCATAATATTCCATTATCTGATGTACCACTGTTTATTTATCCATTCACTTATTTTTTTCTTAAAGATTTTTTATTTATTTATTTGACAGAGAGAGATCACAAGCAGATGGAGAGGCAGGCAGAGAAAGAGAGAGAGGGAAGCAGGCTCCCTGCTGAGCAGAGAGCCCGATGCGGGCCTCGATCCCAGGACCCTGAGATCATGACCTGAGCTGAAGGCAGCGGCTTAACCCACTGAGCCACCCAGGCGCCCTATCCATTCACTTATTGAAAGATATCTTGGTTGTTTCCACATTTTGGCAATTACGAATAAAACTGTTATAAATATTTGTGTGCAGATTTTCAAGTGGACATAAGTAATATATATATATATATATATATATATATATATATATATTTAAAGATTTTATTTATTTATTTGACACAGACAGAGAGAGATCACAAGTAGGCAGAGAGGCAGGCAGAGAGAGGAGGAAGCAGGCTCCCCACTGAGCAGAGAGCCCGATGTGGGGCTCCATCCCAGGACCCTGAGATCATGACCTGAGCCAAGGCAGAGGCTTAACCAACTGAGCCACCCAGGTGCCCCAATATATATATATTTAAATTTTATTTATTTATTTGACAGAGAGAGAGAGATCACTAGTAGGCAGAGAGGCAGGCAGAGAGAGAGAAAGAGAAGCAGGCTCCCTGCTGAGCAGAGAGCCCGATGCGGGACTCGATCCCAGGACCCTGAGATCATGACCTGAGCCGAATGCAGAGGCTTAACCCACTGAGCCACCCAAGTGCCCCAAGATACTGTACTCTTGCTGGTTAGCAGAGGACAGGGGGAGCGCCATCTTTTTGGCCATACCTGCCCGCATTCAGGCTCCTTCCAGATGAGCTGAGCACGAGTTGGAATGGAGGAAGCAGGTCATGGCTCAAGTGTCATATAGACTCACTGTTTTTATTAAGACTTAGTTGATTTTTTTTGAATGAATATTTCTTTTTTTTAAAAGATATTTATTTATTTATTATGTATTATTATTTATTATATTATTTATTATTTATTTGCACAGAGAGAGATCACAAGTAGGCAGAGAGACAGGCAGAGAGAGACGGGGAAGCAGGCTCCCTGCTGAGCAGAGAGCCTGATGGGGGGCTTGATCCCAGGACCCTGAGATCATGACCTGAGCCAAAGGCAGAGGCTTAACCCACTGAGCCACCCAGGTGCCCCGAGATTTTAATCTTTTTTTAAAGTAACTTTTCCCAGTTGTGGCTTCTCCTCAAGCAAGAAGTCTACTCGGTTCCTTACATTGCATTCTAGAAGTGGAAGCCTCTCAGTCATTTTAGATCAATCCCAGCCCCCTTGGTAGCTCCCCTCTTCTTCCTTCCTTCTGGATGCCCGGATTTCTTATAGTCCCCCCACCCCCCGCCATTGTTGTTCTCTGTTGTAGCTGGATAACTCTCACTGAATGGGGAGCCAGGTGGCAGGTTTATGAAGAGTCCTGCTCCCCCACTAAGTGCAAATATAAGGTCAAAAGAGGAAGAAGGCAATGGGATGGAGGCAGCAGAGATTGGTGTGATGTGGCCACAAGCCAAGGAACACTGGCAGCTTCCAGAAGCTGAAAGAGGGAAGGGATGGATTCTTTCCTAGAGCCTTCAGAACCATCTCTGCTGAGACCTTGATTTTAACTCCATAAGACAAATTTCAGGCCCTTGTCCTCTAGGACTGTAAGAGAATACATTTATGTGGCTTTAGGCTACTCAATTTTTGGGAATTTGTTAGGGCAGCAATAGGAAACTGACACACCAAAGTGATGTAGTTAATATGGTTAATATGTAGACATTGTGAGGAGCCATTATTTTACTTTTACTGTTATTATTTCTGCAATGTCTTCATAAATTGAGATTTGAATTTACCTAGATCCCATTAGCAGAAAATGCCCTGAGCCCCACAAAGAAAGACTCCCATGGATTTTAAGAAATGTCTTTTAATGACCCCACAAACTTTTGGAAAATTCATTATATATACATTGCCGTGTGTGTGTGTGTGTGTGTGGTGTGAAGAATAGGAAAATATAAACCAGGGAGCTGTGGCTTTCTGCACGTTCATCTCTCTGCTTCTGACTGTGCAGTGGTAGCAGCATCCAGGGGGAACAGGTCTGCTTCAGGGGGATGCACGTGAGGACCAGCAGCAGAGAGACAGGCAGCTCACAGCACAGCTGTGAGTGGAAGGGAGCTTTTAGCAATGAGGAGTGTGGCTAAGTGAGCAATACAGCAGATATGGGCGACCCTGCGCCTTGCCCAAATCTTCTGGAGGGAGATCACTCCTAAGTCAGGGTTCAGGACAGGACTGCTATGTGCTAGATTCTCCTCCTTGGTCAATGGTCTGCATGCTGTCACCATTCGAGACCTGCATCCTGTTCCCTATGGCATTCATGGATTCTGCCTCAGTGACTCCCCTGTTCCCTCTAGGAGATATGCTTGAGCATAATACCCGGAGAAGCAATTAGCTGACCAGGAAAACATCCAAGGCGGCTCTGGCTAGGCAAGTTTCATTCAAGGAATATGTAGAATGCAATGAAACTGGGAAATGGGAGAGATCGTTTGAGCAGGAGATACTGTATTGGGTCTCCTCTAGACACCTATGTATGCAGCCTTATCCAGATCTACCTCATGGGTAGGTGGCCTGTACATTTGCACAGGGCCCTGTGTTTAGTACAGTTTAACCCTCTATTGATATCATCTTGAAATTTTTTTTTTTTTTAAAGAAAGGGCCTGGCATTTTCATTTTGTGCCAGACCTTGCAAACTATAAAGCTGGTCCTGGTCTGTGCCTTTATTGGAAGTTGGAAGACAGTTACCTGGGCCTCTCCAAGTCATTAACACCAATAATTGGCCCAATGATAAAGACCAATGTTATAGTCATTAACACCATAATTTCCAAATTTAGCTGCTTCCCTCCTTTGTTATCTACCCCATTGTCCACTATTTCCTGCCTCATTTAGTCCTCTTACTACCTGCCTTCAAGCTTGAACATTGACTAATCCATTGTCTCCACGTAGGGAACCAACCTGTGTAATCAAAACCGTAATATTTTTGTGGTGATGCAGCAGACAGTTGGAGCAGTTTGTCAGTTAAGCATGACAGCTTTGACAATCTGCCTCTCACTTCACAGTTGCCAGAGAAGATCGGAATGATACCCTGGGCAAATCTGGGGGAAAACAATCTCTGCCTGGGCAAGGGAAGGGAAAGGTAGGAAAGTTGGAGGGGCAAGTTGAGTCTGCTCCCTGAGTGCGTCTCTCCTTGTCAGGTCATGCATGTTGTCAGGCTTGGAAGAACCACATGAAGAAGACTAGGGGTGTGTGGTCATTGAAAGACTTTTTCCAGGTCACACGTCTTCTTTTCCTCTTGGCTCCCAAAGGTTTAGACTTTTGGCTTTGTACCAGAGTGCTGTTAATTTTTGAATGAGTAACTCAAGATCTTCATGAAAGACTCATAAAAACCTATATCATACAATCCCTGGGAAATATCCCCAGACTCTAAATTTGGAAACACCAAGCCACATGTCTGAGTTCCTTCTTCCCAAAAATCACCCAAAAGTCTCTCCCTCTATCTGGGGAAGATGATCAGACACTGTGACTGGTTCTGTATGCCTTGATTTGGGTCATTTAATAAGGGCCTTTTGGATCCACTACTATGACACAAAGCAACAAATATAGCTTTGGAAATTTTGGTGTGATAGCAGACACATGGGGAAAAAGGTTTCAACTTGACCAACTAAAGCAGCCCCCAAATTGTGGGGCAGTATTTCTGTCTCTTTAAAGGCAAACTCTTCCTTCACTAGCGCCACCCAATCAGAACTTCCTGGCTCAGGGGTTTCAAAGGGTACAAACCCCCTTTCCTTACAGTTAAAACAAAAGGAGCAGCTCCAACAGCTCCCTAGGAGGAAACCTGGGAGCTCCTCAGCTCTTCCAAAGGTGAGCCTGGCCTCAGAGCAAGGAGCTGTGAGATGCAGCCGGACACAGCGATATGCTTGGGGACAGACTCTGGTCTGAGAGGGGACCAGGTACTGTGCTAAGCAGCCCCACAAGGAGGGGTCGTGGTGGAGGGTAGGGTGGGAGTAAAGAGACTGATTGGCCCAAGGTCCACTTGTCTCATATTTAACAGGACAGACTTGCTGAATAACGCACCTTCCAACACTTGCTCTTGTGACAGACACTGAGTGCTGCCTGACAACCATCCATTGCCCTTAGCGGGAAGTCAGTGTCCTCAAGGTAGGGCTTTAGAGCCAGAAGGCAATTTAAAAACCACTGGGTCCAAATCCCTCTTTTTCCTGAAAAAGAATCTGAATCCCTGCCTATGTGAATATGGTTTCATTCATCTACCTAGGGATACCCCAGTCACTAATGGCACAGGAAGACAAAATTCAGTTTGCTGGGTCCTTGCAACATTTAAGGAGACAGTTGTGTGATTGACAGTGTCACAGATGAGGTAAGGGGAGGGGCCATGGGCCCGGAGAGGTAGCCCTTCTACAGACACAATGTGTCCGAAACCCTTTTGTTGCCTTCCCTAATTCCAGGCTTACTACCAGTTTAGTGTTCCTGGAAAAAGTGTGCGCTATCTCCCTGGGTCTCCCCTGATCTATTTCTTTTCTTTTTTTTTTTTAAAGATTTTATTTATTTATTTGACAGAGAGAGAGAGAGATCACAAGTAGGCAGAGAGGCAGGTGGGGGGCGGGGGGAAGCAGGCTCCCTGCTGAGCAGAGAGCCCGATGGGGGGCTTAATCCCAGGACCCTGAGATTATGACCTGAGCTGAAGGCAGAGGCTTTAACCCACTGAGCCACCCAGGCGCCCCACCCCTGATCTATTTCTGATTCAGTGTAAGTGGAAATGTGGAATCAAGGACCTGAGAAGGAACCAGGAAGAGGCCGTGGTGTGCAGTGGTCATGCATGAGGATGGTAGTCAGACAGACTTTGAATTGGATTCCTCCTTTGCCCAATGCCCATCAGCACTGGACCTTGGACAAGTCTCTCGGCATTTCTGAGCCACATCAATTTCCTCATTTAAATGATTAGGATAGAGGTGCCTGTCTGGCTCCGTCAGAAGAGCCTGTGTGTGACTTTTGATCTCAGGCTCATGCTCCATGTTGGGTGTAGAGATTATTTAAATAATAAATAAATAGACCTTAAAAATTAGAATAATAAAATTAGCTTCCTTGCAGGAATTTTTGAGTAAAGGAGATAATGTACAAAACCTATTTATCAGGGGTTGGTATATAGTATACATTCAGTAGGTGTTATATTAAGAACAAGTTAAATTTTTTATTGTGGGCAATATTTTCTATTTCTTTATTTTTTTTAAAGATTTTACTCATTTATTTGGTAGAGCACAAGCAGGTGGAGGGGCAAGTAGAGGTAGAGGGGAGGGGGTGGGAAAAACAGGCTCCCCACTGAGCAGAGAGCCCGACGTGGGGCTCGGTCCCAGGACGCTGGGATCATGACCTGAGCAGGAGACAGACGCTTAATGGACTGAACCACCCAGGCACCCCAGTTGTGGGAGATTTTTCAACTCATTCAAAGATAAAGAGAACTTCCATGTACCTTCAACAATTATCAATTTGTGTCAATCTTGTTTCATCTATAAACCTCTCCCACCCATCCCAGATTATTTTGAAGCAAATGTCAGACATTGTATCACTTATCAGTAAGTATTTGAGTATGTATGTCTGAAAGATAAAGACCATTAAAAATATGATTTTTTCAGACTTTGAAAAGCAATTAGAAATTTTTTAAAAATTACCAGATGTATTCAGATTCCCCGATGATCTCACAATTTTAAAAATTGTTTGAAACCAGATCCCATAAGGTTCATAAATTGCAATTATTTGATATCTCTTAAGTTTAGCTTAATGGAAAAGTCTCTACCTTCCTGTTTCTGTCTGTGAAATTGTTGTTGTTGTTTAAGAAAGGGCCAGTCTTTTGTTCAACAGTTGGACAGTATACATCTTGTTGATTAAATCCTCCTGATGTCCTTTAATGTGCTTGTCTAATTTCAATGTTTTGTATGAATTTATATTTAAGGAGAGGCTTGATCAGATTAAGGTTTGCCTGGTTTTTTGGGTGGGACTATATCATGGGAGCTGTTGTAAACATACATCAGAAGGCACATTACGTTCCCTTCTCTCTCTTCCTGTGATTTAGCAGACACTAATGACAGCCTAGAGTAAAATGGTTTCATTGAGCGTCACAAATTATGATATCCTAATTCCATCAGTCTTTCTTCATTTATTAGATGGAATAACCCTATAAAAAGAAACTTCCCCTCAATGGTTCTTCCACTTCCAGGAGGTACAGTTGGTGAACACAAAAGACATGCTTCATTCTTTCCCTTTATTTGTCCATATTCGGAATGATGAAATTATTTCCAGGCATACTCTGAAGGGAACAAGTGACTTCTTTTAAGATGATGATATTATGAAGTTGTGGATCTTAGCATATTTGATCTATTTCAATCCATTGGAAATATTCTGTGGATCCTCAATTGCCCCGTCTCTGCCAGAGCCTCTTCAAGCTGACTCTTTAGTCCTTTTGATATGATTTGGGCAATTTTTGAAAGTAATCTCTACGCCCAGTGTGACCCCGAGATCGAGAGTTGCATGCTCTGCCGACTGAGCCATGCAGGCGCCCCGTGGTCTGAGTAATTTTTTTTTAAAGATTTATTTATTTATTTATTTGACAGAGAGAAATCACAAGTAGGCAGAGAGGCAGGCAGAGAGAGAGGAGGAAGCAGGCTCCCTGCTGAGCAGAAAGCCCGATGTGGGGCTTGAACCCAGGACCTGGGATCATGACCTGAGCCGAAGGCAGCGGCTTAACCCACTGAGCCACCCAGGCGCCCCTGAGTAATTTTTGATAGCATCCTTGCTTTTAGTGTCACAAGACAGCCTACGATCCACTTGCGTGTTTCCTAGACCAGACCTGGGATCAGTACTTTCTCCTCAGAGTCCTAGTATTTTTAGTGGGAAATGGCATTTGAGGAGCACAGTATGGGCACTCAGGATGCTCACTGCCACTGGGCTTGTCACTGGCCTTCAAAACTACACACACACACACACACACACACACACACACACATACACACACACATACACACAATGCTAAGAACAGAATAGGATTCCTGAAAGCGATTTCAGATTATTTTGGCAAGTTTTTTCACTTTTGACCTTATGGTATATTCCACTAGGGATGGACAATGAAATTACTGCATTTTCAAGTTTCTTTGGCCAGTTTTTTGTGTGGTTTGTCCATCACACCAAATACTATATGTGTCATTTGCTTTTGACTTTTACGGGTATTTTTAAAAATATGTATGTATGGGGCACCTGTGTGGCTTGGTGGGTTAAAACCTCTGCCTTCAGCTCAGGTCATGATCCCAGAGTCCTGGGATCGAGCCCCGCATCCAGGCTCTCTGCTCAGTGGGAAGCCTGCTTCCTCCTCTCTCTCTCTGCCTGCCTCTCCGCTTACTTGTGATCTCTCTCTCTCTGTCAAATAAATAAATAAAGTCTTTAAAAAATATGTATGTATGTATTATTTAAAGTAGGGCTGCCTAGGTGGCTCAGTCGGTTAGGCATCTGCTTTCACCTTGGGTCGTGATCCCAAGGTCCTGGGATTGAGCCCCACATTGGGCTCCCTGCGCAGCGGGGAGTCTGCTTCTCCCTTTGCCCCTACCTCCCATGGTCTCTCTCACTCTCTCTTGCCAATAAATAGATTAAACAAACAAACAAACAAACAAACAAACAAAGTGTCTCCATGCTGAAGCCTAATGTTGGGCCTGAACTTAACCCTGAGATCAAGTCCTGAGCTGAGATCAAGAGTTGAACACCTAACCAACTGGAGTGCCCCAGGTGCCACTTACTACTAGTTTTTTAAATATGGTTTTATTGTATAGTTATATAAACTATTACAGGTTTCCCCTGCTATCTGAAAGCAGAATGTTCCTATAAAATCTTTCATAAGCCAAAATGAAGAGAAACAATTACCATTAATGTATATGGAAAAATTTGGGGGGTATTCCCAGATCCCCCAAATTCACCTCCCTTATACATTTCTAATAGCTTCGGACACAACTTGCTAACAAATGCAAAAATCAATTGACATAAAGTCCACATGTTCACATGGTTCAAAGCTCTGGCAGCTGGGTGCTGAGATGCTGTGTGGGGTTCTTGGGGCTTGGCAACATCATTCTCGTGGCCCAAGATGTGTGCTGCCTCTCCAGTGGCTCATCTAAATGTGAAACAAATGCTGAACACTGTTTTTGCTTTCAGCATTTTTTGTAAAAATGAAAATCCTCTTTGAATTTACTTTGACTAGTAGAAATAAGTTCATGTGTAGGTCTTTCGTAAAAGCAAAGTGGTGTGATTCGACTATACTTTTTTATTTTTTAAAAAGATTTATTTAGGGCGCCTGGGTGGCTCAGTGGGTTAAGCCGCTGCCTTCGGCTCAGGTCATGATCTCAGGGTCCTGGGATCGAGTCCCGCATCGGGCTCTCTGCTCAGCAGGGAGCCTGCTTCCCTCTCTCTCTCTCTCTCTCTGCCTGCCTCTCCGTCTACTTGTGATCTCTCTCTGTCAAATAAATAAAATCTTAAAAAAAAAGATTTATTTATTTGTTTGTTTGTTTGTTTATCCGATAGAGAAATAAACAGAAAGCATAAACAGGGGGAGCAGCAGAGGGAGAGGAAGAAGCCGGCTCTCCACAGAGCAGGGAGCCCAATGTGGGGCCTGATCCCAGGACCCTAGGAACATGATCTGAGCTGAAGGCAGAGGCTTAACCAACTGAGCTCCCCAGGTGCCCCAAGTAATTCAAACTTTAAAAAAGCAGAGAATACCTGTACATGCTTTCAAGATCAAATCTGTGAAATCTAAGTGTATTTAAAGAAGTGTAGTTTCCAGCTTCTGTCCTTGTCCCCTCCACCTGTTCCTCCCAGCCCCACAAAAGTACATTTTTTGTTTGTTTACTTTTCAGATTTTCTTGCCACTGGTTTTTCATGTACATGAAAAAAATATATATATATATATAATAGTTTATACATATACTTCATGTTCCTCCTTATTAGAGAAATGGTAGTAAACTCCATACTGGCATATAGAGAAAGTTCTTAGTTCTCCTCTACACTTCACAGTGTGAACATACCTTCATTTATTCAACCAGTCCCCTATTTATGGGCATTTGATAGATATTTGGTCTTTTGCTGTTACAAGTAGTGATGCAGTGAATAGACTTATGAGTAATTTTTTCCCTGTATTTTTGTCAGTGTAGCTTTGGGATGTAGGGAAGGAAAAACTCCTCCTCTACCCTTCAATGACCTCCAGCTGGACTAAGAATTACACTTACTTGAGACAGATTAAAAGGAGAAAACAACAATGACAACAACAGAGTGTGCAAGGAGGCCCAGTAAGGAAATTGAGACCAAAAGAAATGACCAAGGCAGGCAGTTTTTATACTTTTTAGACCAAGAGACAATGAATCTGGGAGGAATTGACAAAACAGAGAAAGCTTAACTGGGAGATTCAATTAATAAGGAACTCTAAACAGACTTTGGGCTGGGGTTGTAAAGGAGTAAAAAGTGACAAGAGTTGGCGGTACAGCCTTCTCAGATCCAAATCTCCCATCTCTGGTCACAAGGATGTCTCTTTAGCTCCTGGGGCTGGGAGGGCATCCTTTACCTGGAAGATTAGTTTCCAACTTGCAGGGGGACAGAGAAAGTCCTGAGTGTCCTTCTTGCACAGGCTGTCTATTTAGTAACTTTTATTTAAAATAATCAGCATGCTAAAGGGGCACATTTTGTGGTGGCCTCTCCTCATATATAGGCATATATCCTAAAATTGGGACTAATACTCCAAGGGTAAATGCACATGTACTTTTCCAAGATAGTGCTAACTTCTCCTCTGTAGGGTTTGGGCTGTTTTTCCATTCCCATTAGCCATGGAGAAGAGGACCTATTTCCTCTAAACCTTTACCAACAGATTATACCAGCAAATTGTTGGATTTTTGCAAACCTGTAGGTGAGAAATAATATCTCAGTATAGTTTGAATTGTTTTAATTTAGTTATCTTATTTTATCTTTTCTATGTTTGTTTTTTTTTCTCTATTTTGAGTGAGTGTTAATATCTTTTAGTATATTCAGAGGTCATTTACTCTTTGTCCTTTGAACAGTTTACTCCTATGTCTTACTCCATTTTCTATCAAGCTGCTGGTCTTTGGTTTCTCTACTTTTAGGAATTCTCTATAAAAGGCTAATTTTCTCTTTTATTCATCATTATTCTTTTTATAATGGGAAAATTAACCCTCTTTGATATAGGCTGGAAAAATTTTGCCGTATTTTGACATTTGTGTTTTTATCGCCTGTAGTGTTCTTTGCCTCACGTTATCTTTTAGATTTTCATGTAATCAAGTTTATGCGTCTTTTCCCTTACTCTCTTTAAAATCTTAGAAATATTTTCCCCACCCCAAGTTATGCAGAATTTGCCCACATTTCTTCTAGTATGTATATGGATTAATAATTTATGTTTAGATTTCTAATCTATTTAGAATTTGAATGGCATAAGAAAGTGGATGCACTTTTGTGTTTTTCTGTATGGCTTTATAGTTATCACAGTGCTGGTTATTAGTCTGTCTTTTCCCCCACTGATGTGAGATGTTGACTTATTGAATGTAAATGTAGCATAATATAATTGACTTGAATATTCATGAATACAGTATGATTAATTTGGGCTGTTTCTGAATTTTCTGGTTTGGTTTCACTGTTCTGTTTCTCTATTCATGCACTGATGTCATAGTGCGTTAATTAAAGAGGTTAAAATGCTCTGCTATCTGGTAGAGCCAGTCCTCCCTCATAGTTCTCTTTCTTGATTGCCTGGGCTAATTTCCCTTTTTATTCATCCGAATGAATTTTATAGTCAACTCTTTTAAATGCAGGGGGAAAAAAAGTGATGACAAAAATTTTTAATTTATATGATATACATATAAGATCACATTAAAGAAGTATCTAATAACTTTAATTTTATGAAATGCTTTAAACATGAATCAGTATTGCATTTGGTGAAATGTCTTTTCTACATGTAGGTCTTTTCATCTTAATCTATTCATGGGAATGTGTTGTTATAACACTTTTTCTCATATTGAACCACCCTAGGATTTCTGAAATAAATCACATTTAATCATGGTGTATTACTTGTTAGTGTCTAATAATGTATTTAGGATTTTTGTATTAGTATTCACAAATGAGGCAGGTCTGTAGCTTTATTTATTGGTGAAATCTTTGTTAGTCTTCGAGATCAGTATTATACCTATATCGTAGAAAGAATCGAAAGTTTTCCTTCTTTTTAAATCATCAGGAATAGCTTTAGAAGCATGGAGATTCTTAGCTCTTGAAGGGTTGAAGTGAGTTCCCCATGAAACCATGTGGACCTGATACTCTTTGGTGTGGAAACTCTTTAACTATTTTGTTGTTTCTTCCATGGTGTTTGAACTGTTTCATCTTTCTGTCTTTGTGGGATCAACATGGATAGTAGACTGTGACACATTTTCAAAGAGGAACAGAAAGGAGAAAAGAGGTGGATACCTAAGTCCCAGATCCTCTTGATATTGACATGGCCGACCTGAAGGACAACACTGAGGATGGTTCTGGTAGGGAAAACTGGAAATGGGAAGAGCGCAACAGCAAACACTCTCCTTGGGAGAAAAGCATTTGACTCTAGAATTCCTCCCCACGCTATTACCAAAAAGTGTCAAAAAGCATCTTGGGAATGGAAGGGGAGGAATCTTCTTGTTGTTGACACCCCAGGGCTCTTTGACACCAAGGAGACCCCAGAAACCACCTACAGGGAAATTAGCCAGTGAGTCCTCTACTCCTGCTCTGGGCCCCATGCCATCCTCCTGGTTCTGCAGCTGGGCCGCTACGAGGATGAAGAGCAGAAGACCATGGCATTGATCAAGGCTGTCTTTGGGAAGGCAGCCTTGAAGCCCATGATCGTTTTGTTCACTCACAAAGATAGCTGGGAGGATTTAGCATATATGACTGTATAACAGATGTAGATCCCATCCTGAAGGACGTCATCAAGGATTGTGGGAACTGCTTCTGCGCCTTCAATAACAGAGCCACAGAAGCTGAGAAGGAAGCTCCAGGGCAGGAGCTGATGGGGTTGGTAGGAGAGACGGTGTGGAGCAACGGTGGGGCTTACTTTTCTGATACTGTTTATAAGAACATGGAGGAGAGTCTGAAAAAAAGGACAGAAGTCCTGAAGAAAATCTACACTGATCCATTAAATAAAGAAATTAAACAAGTAGAAAAGGAATATACTCATAAATCAGAGCAAGAACAAGAGGAAAAAATAAAAGTGCTGAAGATAAAGTATGATGAACAAATAAAAAATCTAAGGGAAGAAGCTGAAAGGACTATACTTTCAGAGATTTAAATGGGATTATGAGGTTGTTTTCAAAAATATGGTATATGTTTTGGTAGTCCTGTCAATTTCACTTTTGCTTCTGAATTTACTGACTTGTAATAGCGGTAGACTGTATTTCCCAAAGATGGCTGTGACAATGCGTTCTATCCTATTTATTTTTCCTACCATCTGACTTCATTACTTCTCCCACCGAGATGAGGGATCTATGTCCCCTACCTTGAATTGGACAGATTTTGTGACTGTTTTGATAAATAGCACATGGCTGAAACAACCCTTTGGGACTCTAAGCCTAGACAAGGAAAATGGTCCTTGCCCTGCTGGGATGCTTGCCCTCAGAACCAGGCCATAATGTTGTGACAAAGGCCATGTTGCCTGTTAAGTCTCCCAGCTTGACGTTGCTGACCAACTCCCCTTCCCTCTTCCTTTCTCTTTTATCTCCAACTGAATGAACTTGCTAGCCGTACAAGCAAGGTGACACGGAAGCAGACTCTCTACCTACCCCCACTGCCTCAGACAGAGTTGTAAAGGGCAAAGCTAAGCAATCCCCACTGAGTCCTGCCCAAATTGCAGATTGATGAGAAAAAAAAAAGGTGGTTGTTGTTTTAAGCCACTGAGCTTCAGAATGGTTTGTTCTGCAGTGACAGCTAACCAGAATGAAACTCTTCCCAGCTTGGTCCCCCCTACCTCCCATTATCCCATCCCTCTTCCAGTGCCGACAAATTTACAAAGTTACAAACTTGGCATTCTCAGGCAATGATATATAGACTCGAAAGACCCAATTTAGGAAAATTCAAAGAAGAAATGCTGCATCCATTACATGTTAGTGCCACTGGTGACATGTGCTGCTGTAGGGCTGGTCTATGAGTGATTTGTTAGTGAAGCATTGGGTTTCTCTGAAAAGCTGGTTCTGTGGTTCTGGGAGATTCTCTTATTGCTTTTCTCTCTTTTCTTTTTTAGGTCCCATCCTAACTTAAAGTGTGTCTGATTGTAGCTTAAAAATGTTTTCTGTGCCCAATATTTTTCGTTGACCTCTGCAGACCCACACTTCAGCCTTCTTCACCCTAGATCTCTGCCCCAGGAGGCTGATCTCAATGGACTGACTACATCGGTGGGATCTCTTACTCTCTGACTTCTGCTTGGTCTGGCCAGTGGGAAGTCCAAGTAGGAGACCCCATGGGAGTAGAAAAGCAAGGCTGGGTCTTCTTTCTCCTGCCACTCTCCCTGCAGGGCCATCTCTGACCAGCTGCAACCCTAAGCCAAAGGCGACAGCTCCTCTCATGGTGGTTCTGGGTTCCATTCTTTGTTCACCTCCCTAGGATTGGGGTATCATTTTCTCACTGTTACTAGCACTCCCTTTTGTCATTTTCCAGAACTCTGTATCCACAGTTTGTAGGAAGTCTCTTCTCTCACCTTTCCCCCAAGGAACCAATGAGAGTAGACCATCATTTTGCTGCTAGAATTCTGATTGATAAATCATAGGATTCCCACTTTCCTCTTAGAGCATTCCTTGGTCTTTATTGCTGCTGTTGGTTTGAAATTCCCTCTAGTGTTTTCTGCCACCAGGAAAATCTCTTCCTTTCCTTTCCAAGCTGTGACATTGGCAGTGAGTATTTGAAAGGTTTTGTCTTGCTAAAATAATTGAGAACCTGGGATGCCTGGATGGCTCAGTCTGTTGGGCATCTGCCTTCAGCTGAGGTCATGATCCCAGGGTCCTGGGTTCCAGTCCCACATTGAGCTCCTTGCTCAGCAGGGAGCCTGCTTCTGCCTCTGCCTACTGTTTTCCCTGCTTGTGCTCTCTCTCTTGATCTCTCTATTTGACAAATAAATAAATAAATTTTTGAAAAAATAAAATAATTGAGAAACTTCAAAGTTAGAGGGCTGACTTTCTATCATTTACAGTGATTGCACACATCCAAAATTCAAATCATTAGAGTTTTTACAGTCGTCCTTTGGTCTATGAACATGACTGAGAGTATTTACTGTATCAGTGAATTTTAGGGAGATGTATTAGAGATTAAGTCTGGAAAAAAATAAGATTTTAAATCCCTGCTTGTTCTAAGCTTCATCACAAGTATCAGGAATGGAGTGCAACACAAGTATCACGGAAGAAAAAGACTCTCATAAGTAAACATATTCTTAACATATGTCAGATAACATTGCTGGACCAAACTGCTCTTTGCCATCATGCAATTCTTTTTTTTTTTAAAGATTTTATTTATTTATTTGACAGAGATCACAAGTAGGTAGAGAGGCAGGCAGAGAGAGAGGAGGAAGCAGGCTCCCCACAGAGGAGAGAGCCCCATGCGCGGCTGGATCCCAGGACCCTGGGATCATAACGGAGGCTTTAACCCACTAAGCCACCCAGGCGCCCCTACCATCATGCAATTCTTATATTCAAAAGTACTTTTTGTGAACGACTCATCTGTGCGGTAGTATTCATGCCGTGACCTGATGTTTTCATGCAAGAACCATTTAAAAGATATTTCCCCTCAGAGCTGTGCGGAAACATTAATTCAATTAACCTGCGTTATAGCCTACTGAACATGCAACTTCTGTGAGCTGATTTCTCTCAACCTTATATTCTATTTTGGAAAGGAAGACATACCCAGAGGAAAAATGAGCAAATCAAATAAATCATTGTCTTTTTACTTGACAAATGAAATATTGCTCACTCAATTATCTTACCATATTTTATATCCCAGTTTTCTCTGAGTGCTGGGGACTGGAAGTTCCAGCCTTTAATGTGTGCATGGTCCCCGTTATTGAAATATGTGATCGTCATGACCCATAATGCAGAATTTAAACTAGGATTTATAGAGGAAGACCTGAGGAAGAATTCAAGACTCAAAGTCTACTGTAAAGGATGTGTGGGATGTGTCGTGTGGGTGATGGGTACGACAATCACACTTCATTTCAGAAACAGGAAAGTTAAGCGTGACAGGTAAGGTTGTCAGGGGAAGGGTAGAGTCAGGAGCAACAGTGCTTTGTCTTCCTGCCAAGGCATCCCTTTTGTACCCTGTGAGGATGGGATGGGTTGTAGAACCCGCCTACCTGGCTTCTTGATGGAAAGAAGAAAAGTTCCATTTTGAATACAAACTGGGGGAGGAACTCCCACAGAGATGTCCCAAAGTCAGTTTTTGAGTTACTTCCTGCATTGCTCCTACAAGGAACAGCTACTCACAACAGCTCAGAATTCTCTTCTTGAATTCTTTTGTTTCCACTTCTGTGGGCTACTTTGCTTTTAAAAAGATAAGAGTAAGAAGCTCCGTGGAATCCTGGAAAGTCCTTGGACCTTCCCCACATGCTGCAAGGGAACATCAGGCTTCACGAAGACTTTCAGTAGACTTCTGTAGAAGGGCCTTCCGTAGTGCTCCTGTGAGTGCAGAGGTCATGCACGGGAAGGGGGCCCAGGGCCAGAGAGGAGGAGTGTGTGCGGGGAACAGGAGCCCTACTGGGGAAACAGCCAGAGGTCCATCCTAATGCTGTGGCTTTTGTTTCCTGATGTCCCAGGGCTTGAAACCCAAGACTGCAGAGATTCACAATTGAGACTTGTCTTAGTGGGTAAGACTGGAGCAGGAAAAAGTGCAACGGGCAACAACATCCTTGGACAGAAAGTGTTTGCTTCCAGTCCTGCAGCAAAATAGGTCACCGTGGTCTGTAAGAAACGGAGCAGCAGGTGGCACGGGAGAGAACTTGTCGTCGTGGATACACCTGGTGTTTTCGACACTGAGGTACAGGATGCTGACATGAGGAAGAAGATTTCTCACTGTGTCCTCCTGACCTCCCCGGGGCCTCAGGCTCTGCTCCTGGTGGTTCCGCTGGGCTGGTACACACAGGAAAACCAGAAGGCCATGGAGAAGATTCTGCAAATGTTTGGACCTGAGCTAGGACATACATGATTCTCTCATGTATGAGATGAGATGAGTTGGAGGACATTGGTCTCCATAAATTCTTAGAGACACTCCAGACAGCATCTGAGAGCTGGTGCATGAGTTTGGGGATCGCTACTGCCTATTCAACAATCGGGTGATAGGAGCTGAGCTGGAGGCCCAGAGGATGCAGCTGCTGGCCTTGGTCCAGCATGTGGTGGTGGAGAACAAAGGAGGCTGCTACACCAATAAGATGTACCAAAAGGCCGAAGAGGAGATTCAGAAACAAGTCCAAGTGACACAAGAATTTTACAGAGCAGAGCTAAAGAGACAGAAATGCAGATCAGAGAGGAGTTTGAAGAGAAAATCAGAAAGCTGAAGATAAACTGAAGCAGCAGAAACAGAGTGAAAGGAAGAAACAGAGTGGGAATTGGCAGAGAAGGAGGCTTTCTGTGCTCTAAAGCAGCAAAATGCCAGAGAGGAAGTTGAGAGTAAAAGTGGGATACTTGACGTAATCATGCAAGCATGGAGATGGCTTGCTTTGTTTTCTCACTTCTGTTTAAGGAAGATTGAACAGAACGCAAAGATCTACTTCCTGCGTGTTTTCTGGTGGTTCTGCCCCCATGACTCATTCACCAAAGTCAGAGTGCTCTCAGCTGCATCTCCCAGGCTCTCCTGACGGATGTAATAAAGTTCACTGTTAGCAATCCGTAGAGCGTTGGTTGACTTAACAGAGGAAGGACAAATTGTCGATTGGTGGAACTCCAGAGCAGAAAGTATGGATGCTTTCTACCTTGTGAATTCTTCCAAGAAGATGACCCCAAACTTTCTCTGTTTCTCCCTAGTAAAACTTTCTCCTCTAGCTTCTTTCTAGTTTTCTGGATCATCTTCCTCTGTGACTTCTACTCCCTTATTTTTGCCTTCAGGATACAGTGATCACCTTACACATATGGTTTGTTAGAAAGATTAGTTCTTTGTGTTGAGTAATCTTTAGATGGAGATACTTACAGAATTCTTTCCAGATGATTGGAAATTTGTTTAATTACACTTTTACAGAAGGACTCAAGTTGTTCCTTATCATCTGCCCATTGAAGAACAAAGAGTTATCAGGAAAATAGATCTCTTAGAATTCAACTAAGTGAAACGCCAGAAAGAGTGGATGACAGACAAAGATTCAACACATAAGGAAACAATGTTTGCTGTGTTCAGACATCTCCATAGCAGCTCTTTGACTGAATTCAATGCAAAATGGTTCCTGAATTAACCCGTTTTCTCCTTTTCTTGTGAAACTAACTGTTGCTACCACAGCTTGATTACTTACTGCTTTGAAGGTCCTCTGCACTCTACTGTGCCCCACCCAGTTGAATTGCTTGGTTCTTGTTTTTATAATAAAACTTCTCTCATCTCTCATACTCATAAAGAATCGAAGCCCACTTTTTCTTAGAAAATAACATTATTCCTTCTTCTAAGAACACAGGGATGAGTTTCACTTTTTGGATAAAACTTAAGATAATTTGGGAGCTAGTCTTGGTCAAACTTCAAGAGATCTCTCCTTCTTTTTCCTGGAAGATTCCAGCCACATTGCCAACCCCTCTGCCAGTCAACTACCACATTCCCCTTGGATTCATTCATTCGGCGCCAATAGAAATCATGTGTAACCAAGATTTCAGAGACCTTTCTGGTTTTCCCTGTGCAAAAATTCCCCTTTAAGATATGGACAACAGTAGGAGATGTCTCTATTCCTTTCTACAGGGTACTTTTCACCTAATCATTTCCAGGCTTCCCAAAGCACATTTCCAGGTTCCTTATGGTCATATGTGACTTATGTCAACTCTCCTTGCTCTGCCATCTTGAAATTGGCTTTTCCATGCTCCAAGCCATTTTGTCCCAAGGGCCATATACCTCTTGCTTATCTTCCCAAAACACATATGAGTTAAAACTGTACATTTTATTTTGTTATTTTTAAAAGATTTTATTTATATATTTGACAGAGAGAGAGAGCAAGCACACAAATGGGGCGGGGGCGGCAGCAGAGGGAGAAGGAGAAGCAGTTTCCCTGCTGGGAGGGAGCCCAATGCAGGGCTTGACCCCACAACCCTGGGATCATGACCCAAGCCAAAGGCAGCCACTTAACCAACTGAGCCACCCAGGTGCCCTAGACTGTACACTAAAAATATATATATTTTAGTTATTTATTTGAGAGAGAGAGAAAGTGGAGGGGGAAGGACAGAAGGAGAGGGAGAAGTAGACTTCCCATTGAGCAAGGAGCCCAATGTGGGGCTCCATTCCAGGACCCTGGGATCATGACTTGAGCCAAAAGCAGACACTTAATCAACTGAGACACCCAGGAGCCCCTAGACTGTACATTTAATAAATGTTAGCAAAGGCTTGAGGATAAGAGAAGCACAACACAAAGAAGCTTACAATTCCTTTCAAAATCCTCACCCAGAGTGAGACAGATTTGATTTTACTCTATAGATGTGGGTGCACTTTGAATCTGCTATTTTTATCACTAGAGTTTCAGCCGAAATCATTATGAATTTAACATCCTATTGTGTTATGACCTTCTGTAAACAAATTGCTAGATCCATGATCAAAGAAGCGAGACTGATACAAAGCAAAGGTCAAGCAAAGCTTTATTTCGCACCAAGCATGGAGAATCAAACCAACCGGTCAGGGCCACCTCTTACAGAGAGGGCAACCCCTCCCAGCCTTACAGACTAACTTTTTTTTTTAAAGATTGTATTTATTTATTTGACAGGCAGAGATCACAAGTAGGCAGAGAGGCAGGCAGAGAGGAGGAAGCAGGCTCCCCGAAGAGCAGAGAGCCGGACGCGGGGCTCGATCCCAGGACCTTGTGACCATGACCCGAGCCGAAGGCAGAGGCTTAACCTACTGAGCCACCCAGGTGCCCCCAGACTAACTTTTAAAGGGCAAAGGCGATGTGGTTGAGCCTGGCCACACACAGGTGGCCAAGGGGATCGTAACACACAGAGAAAGTTGCGTAGTCATGCTAGGTCACACACGGGTGGCCAATTGAATTACAATTTACTCTATAGTAGATATTTGAACTAGCCTATCACCTTGGTCAGAATTGTCACCCAAAAGGCACCCAAAAGGCAGGGCCCACACTCCTTGGTAGCTAAGGAGACAGTATGTGTGCTCCACTGATTGGATACCTCCACCTGGCCTGACCCGCCCTTGTATTTGGGCTTTGTTACCTGGGACTGGTTGACCATATTTTACTAGTTTCCCAGACTTGCTTTTAAGTAAGTCCCCTGTTGGGGAGGCAGGGTCAGTTTGAGTTTTACTGTATACACAACAAAATGGCTGTTCAACTGAGATGGAGCTGCTCTGGCTACATACGCCTTACATTCCCCTCCTTTCTTTGGAGATTAGTCAAATCCTTGACTCTTTTTAATGGCTGCCAGACTGTTTTTAATGACTCCAGTGTGATTTACCCAAAAACAGCATTCCTTTCCTAGGGGTACGCAGAGCCCCCCTTTTCCTAGAAATAGCATGTCAAGCCCTAATTGTCTCTATTTCCCACCTATACTTTAACAATAAGAGCAACAATGAACTCAATGAACTCATTGTTTTTTGAGTCTTAGCTTTAGTCCACGATCGGTGGGGTCTGTCGGCTGCGGCGTCCATCTCTGGGGGGCGTCCTCATCCTCAGCTCGTTTGACGTGACCCGCGTGAATCCAGGCCCTGATGCCTTCTACTTTTATTGTTGTGGGGGTGGTCAGGATGACAGCAAATGGTCCCTTCCAGCGAGGCTCCAAGTTTCCCACTTGGTCGCGGCATATCCAAACCAAGTCCCTGGGTTGTTAAGGATGTGGTTCCACCTCTGTCTCTGTCTCAGTGTGGGCAGTTTGGATCCCTGCTTGGGCTCTTTTTAAGACAGACTGTAATGCCTGCAGTGACTGGAGTACAGACTGATCAGTCATTTCTGATAGGGCAACCTCTTGTAGCCGAGGGCAGAGCAGGGGCAGGGGGGGGATTTCCCAGATATTATTTAAAATGGGTCACCTTGTTTAAGTAGGGTGTACATTGCGCCCTGAGGAGGGCGAAAGGAAGGAGATCCACCCATCTACCACCAGCCTCAAGAATTAGCTCTGTCAAGGTCTCTTTAAGAGTCCAGTTCATTCTCTCTACTTGCCTGGAACTCTGGGGCCAGTAGGCACAATGTGGTTTCCAATTAGTGTCCAAAGCCTTGGCCATTTGAGAACTCACAAATGCAGGGCCATTGTCTAACCCAATCACAAGAGGTAGCCCAAACCTCTAGTAGCTTTTTGGCTACCACCCCTGCCATCTCATGTTTGGCAGAAAAAGTCTCTACCCAGCCTGCAAAAGTATCCACAAAAACTAACATATACTTGTGTCCACACTTTCCCTGTTGTTAAACATCTTTTCTGCTATTCCCACTAACTCAGTCAGATTCTTCCCTTCAAGTCCTTTAATTTTCTGAAGTTTCCTCCTTATGTCTGGGGCTGACTGACTGGCAAAGGCAAGATCATCTAAACGAACTATTGTGCAACTTCTCTGAAGTTTACCTCAAGTTGTCTAGCTTAGGTAAACAAACATTTAAAGACAATCAAATCTAGAATTTAACATCCATAAAGGTGTGTTATTAAAACATAATTTTTCTCTCTAAAATAACCCTCATTTCCAGAGATAGCCAAATCAGGACTAATTTATTTGAAAAACAAGTCCAGTTTTAACAAACTTGGTCTGATTATTTACATAAGCTCAGCAAGAACAGTGAGTGATCATATAGATCTTTTAGAATCTGCTTTGCTGGAACTTCTTATATGGAATCTCTAGGTTGAACTTTCCAGGCCAGAAGCCAAGCCACGTAATTGCCATCAGACATGCCTGCAATACCTGTTGATTTGGGCGAATTCCTTTTCCTGAGGTCCCCAAAGTATCCTGAGGTTCCTGCACCTACCAGGAAGTGACATTCTTTACTCACCTGGTGAGGCTGCTGGGAACTCTGTAAGCAAGGTATCAGGCCAACAGTTCCAAAGGGCTTTACGGCTCCAGGTTTTATAAAGTCAACCTTGGTTCCTTTAAGCTGTCTGGTCATATCTGAGTCTTTTTCAAATATGACATTCCAGTCAAAGTCTTGGTAAAGTAACCAGTGTTTCCAATGGTGTCCTGTTACAAGGAGAATAGATTCTTATTGAACTTATGCAAATGACTGATTGCCATGGAAGAAAGAATACTTTCTGAGACCTTTTGAGTTTCAGAGGGTTCAGAGAGAGAGAAAAGTTGAATGCCCTGATTTGTTTACAAATGAATACTTTTACATCTCTGTAAGTTACAAGATTGTTAGGGCCAATTTAATGTTAAAACCTGTTTAACTATTAGGGCCTGCTTAGCCAGAGTAACTCCATATTGCCTAGGTAGCCATATTGTTGTTTACATCCATGGACTTCATTCCGGGAATAAACGCCCCAGTAGTTCCTGGTATGGTTCCGGGTATCGACTCCAGGAGTAAACGCCTTAACAATAGAAGCCACGTACTTTGGGTCTGTGGTTATGCCCTATAAAACCAGCCTGTGAGATCGGGAGGGGTCACTCTCTTCGGAGGTGGCCCTGGCCGGTCAGTCTGACTTCTAATGCTTGGCATAGAATAAGGCTTTGCATAACTTTCACTTTGTCTCAGTCTTGTTCCTTTGATGGACCCCAACACAGATAACTTAAGAACCAGTAATGTTTAAAATAAGACAAAACATTAAGATACAAAACATTACAATCTTTCAGTTCATCTAGTTCCATGTTACTATTTCTGGTTTAGTCCGAATGCAGCTCTTACTTCTGGAAATTCTTACCCATTTCAGTTCCAGGATTTTAACATATCAAAGACCTGTATTTGTCCTGAAAGTCTCCCGTATGAATTTTCCTTTAAGGCGGAATTCATTTTACAAGAGAATTAAAACAATTACAAATGGCAAAAACTCAGAATAGATATGGTTAAATATCAAGTGATGACCCTATCAAAACATTAAAACTTTAGGAAATGTATAGAACCTCTAGAGTAGTTACAGCATTTACCCAAATGTAACCCAAGGTTTATCATTCATTTAGTAGTACTTCCTGCATAACTTAGCATATCAGGAAAAAGCCTTATGAGTCAAAGAGATCTCATTTACAATTCTGGGCAGGCAAAGAGAAAACCATTTACATTTTCTTAGAAACATCTCAATCTCTAATGAAGACTAAATATTAACCAATTGTGAACTGTTACAACAGAATTCTTAGAAGGCAAATTTATGAATCAGTTAAGCACAAAATATGTTTACCAACAGATTTCAAAAGCACAAAGTTAGTTCCAGCAACCAATGCTCTAGCATTTTATCCCATTTGGCTTAAAGTTTCAGGTTACCAAAGACTTTGAAAGTTACTTTAACAATTACCCATTAAAACTTTGAGACAGACAGTTAGCCATCAGTTTAGTCATCTCTTTGTTAACAGATGTTAACAAATAACACGAGCTTATTTGACCCTCAGTAAACTTTGAAGTTTCACATTTACTGCTGTTAACTCAAAAGACATGTTCATCCTAATTAACCCAACAAACTTAACTTAGTTCAAATACTGATTTCCTTTCCACCTGGGCCCACTCCACTTTGAATGTTTACCTGAGACATGGTTGGGAAGATCCGGAGTGGGGGGTGTTAGGTCCAGGGGTGCTCTTCTTGTTTCCTGACAGTAAAGAAAGAAGGAGCCGTGGTGCAGGAAGCACTGAGGATGGTCTAGAGTCCAGTTTTGCAGACCGCACCCAAGGTGGTACAGAAACAGAATGGGGAGGCAGAAGAACAAAGTGTCACCAGAAGGCAGAGAAAGTGTTCTCAGTTTTAGAGCTCATCAGCTCCAACAGAGGAGCAGAAGCCATGCTTTCCCGCCAGCAAGGAGGAGGGGCGAGGCAGTCAACATTGGGCCAGAGAAGGCAAGGAATTTCCATGAAACAAAGGGAGTTTTGGCAGCTGCTTGGGAATATTCCTTAAAGTCTCTGTCTCGAGTTAGACTAACTACAGTTGGCTCCAGTTGTAGCCATTAACACAAGAAATGAGTGAGGGAGAAACCCCACATCCATTAGGAGGAACGAAGAGATAAAAGTCAGAGTCCCCTTACTCTCTGCTTGCCCCATTCCTTCAAACACAACAAACAACACAACAGACAACAAAAAGACATGACAAAGACCACCACAGACCCAGAGGCCTTTAACCTAGAACCTGCTGCCGGTGGGGATTTTTCTCGGTTCCCTGACCGCCTATGGGGACTTGAACCCCCGGACCACTTAGGGGGACTCAAACCCCCAGTGACTGCCTAGGGGGACTCAAACCCCCTGGCGATCTACCAGAGGAGGGATGGGGCGTTCCTGCACCCACTCCAGCCCTGGGGAGCAATACTGTGTCCAGTTTCTCCCCAGTGGGCTATACCCTGGAGCTCCACAACCAGACAGACAGACAGGATCACAAATGATGGGGTCTTGAGACCTTACCTCCAGAGGCTTTTCCCAGAAATTCTGATGCTGGCTCAGTTCTCGTCGTTTGATCCCGGACGAGCCCCCAATGTTAGGCCTGTGGTCAAAGGAGCGAGACTGATACAAAGCAAAGGTCAAGCAAAGCTTTATTTCGTGCCAAGCATGGAGAATCAAGCCAACTGGTAGGGGCCACCTTTTACAGAGAGGGCGACCCCTCCCAGCCTTACAGACTAACTTTTAAAGGGCAAAGGCCATGTGGTTGAGCCTGGTCACACACAGGTGGCCAATGAGATTGTAACACACAGAGAAAGTTGCATAGTCATGCTAGGTCACACACGGGTGGCCAATTGAATTACAATTTACTCTATAGTAGATATTTGAACTAGCCTATCACCTTGGTCAGAATTGTCACCCAAAAGGTGCCCAAAAGGCGGGCCCACACTCCTTGGTAGCTAGGGATACAGTATGTGCACTCCACTGATTGGATGTCTCCACCTGGCCTGACCCGCCCTTGTATTTGGGCTCTGTTACCTGGGACTAGTCGACTATATTTTACTAGTTTCATGGACTTGCTTTTAAGTAAGTCCCCTGGCAGGGGGGGCAGGGTCAGTTTGAGTTTTACTGCATACACAACAAAATGGCTGTTCAACTGAGATGGAGCTGCTCTGGCTAAATAGGCCCTTACAAAATATTTAATGAAAGAGCCACATCTACCTCCTAGAAAAAAGGAAATCCAGGTTCATGAGATGGGAGGCCCAAAGGAAGTACCCCCTGAGAGCAGTGTTGCCCATTTGTCTCTCAATGCAGAAGGCAGGTAGAGTGTCCTTGATATATACTACTCATTGTGGTTCATACAGTAGAAAAATGAGACATGTGGCATATTCCCATCTCTTGAGGTTTAGGAGTTTGTATCTATTCATCCATTCATAAACATTTCATAAATTGTTTGACTTCAGGGTAGATTTTATACCATAAGAAAACACAGAGAATCTAGAGATAAGTAAAACAAAGTCTCTTTTGAGACTGGCTTCTCTCAGCATAAAGATTCTGAGAACCATCTAAGTGGTGTGTGTCTGTAGCTTGTCCTCTTTTATTGCTGACTAGGATTCCATCTGATGGATCCACCACACTTTGTTACTGCTTCTGTTCTTAGTTTTACATCCCTAATTGATGTTTCTCATCTCATTGCATTGGCTAAAACCTCCACCATGATGTTGAATGGTAGTGGTTGGACACACTTGCTTGGCTCCCAATATGTCTTCAGTGATTCCCAGTGAAGTAAGTGAGATATTCGACCATGGTAGTCTATGATTTGTGTGTGTGTGCTTGTCATTTTCAGCACGTATTCTCCAGCCACTTTTTTCTTGAGTGAATAGCTATCCTATTATTTATCATGAATAGCTAATAAATTTTGTCAAAAGCTTTCAAAAATCATCTATGGGAATAACATTTTGATTCTTTTTTGTTCTATCTATTAATAAGGTGAATGGTAATAATAGATTTTCTAATAACAAGTTGATTTTTCATTTCTGTTTTAAATCCTGTTTGGTCATGATGTATCACATTTGACAATGTGGTGCTACAGTTAATATCTGTTAATATATTCTTAATATTAATATCTGTTAATATTTTCTTAATATTTAATTATTTAATATAATTAATATATATTAATTAATATATAATTATTTAATATTTAATTATATATTAATTAATATATAATTATTTAATATTTAATTATATATTAATTAATATATAATTATTTAATATTTAATTATATATTAATTAATATATAATTATTTAATATTTAATTTAATATTTCTTAATATTTTCTTAATTAATATCTGTTAATATTAATATCTGTTAATATTTTCTTTCGTATTTTTGTATTGATACTCATGAGAGATACTGGTTTATAGTTTAATCCTTTTGTACAGTGTTTCTTAAGCTTAGATATTGATGCTGTACTTCTTTTAAAAAAGCAATTAGGGAAACTTTCCTTCATTTCCAATATTCTGGAACATTTTACAGAGCACTGGGACTATCTGGACTTTGAAGGGTTGGAAGGATTTCCATGCAAAACCATCTGGCCCTTGTGCTTACTTTTCACCATGGTTCCTGAATGGCTTTATCTCTCTTTTCCATGTAAACTGGTCTATTTCTAGTTTACCTCTCTGGTGGAGACAGATTTGGTAATGGTACTTCTCTAGGAAATTATCCATTTAATCTTTACCTGCAAAGAGGTCTTCAAATGTAAAAATTTCCTCTAATTCAGGGGTCATTGCCCTCTTATCATTTTGAAAATTTTATTTGTGCCCCTTTCCCTTTTTTTCCCTTGAAAAATTAGTTTAATTTTTTCCAACAAACAAGAATTTTAATGTGTTAACTAAGTCTAGTGTTTTTTTAAAGATTTTATTTATTTATTTGACAGAGAGAGAGATCACAAGGAGGCAGAGAGAGAGAGGGGGAAGAAGGCTCCCCACTGAGCAGAGAGCCTGATGCAGGGCTCAATCCCAGGACCCTGAGACCACGACCTGAGCCAAAGGCAGTGGCCCAATCCACTGAGCCACCCAGGTGCCCCAAGTCTAGTGTTTTGTATTCTCTACTACACCAACTCTTGTTTCTATTCTTATGATTTCCATATTGAGCTTTCCTTTGGTTTTTTACTTCACTGTACTTTTCCAGTTTTCTCTTGAGGGGGGAACTGAATTGATTGGAACTGAATTGATTCATTTCCATTATTTTTATTGAAGAAAGTCTCAGGTGCAGTGCATTTTCTTTCCCTCTTTAAAAAAAAGAGATATTTGTTTGTTTGTTTGTTTGTTTGTTTCAGAGAGAGAGCTCATGTGGGGTGGAGGGCACAGGTAGAGGGAGAAGTAGACTCCCCACTGAGCATGGAGCCTGACGCAGGGCTCAATCTCCCGACCTTGAGATCATGACCTGAGTCAAAATTAAGAGTTGATTGCTTAACCAACTGTTGCACTCAAGAGCCCCAGTGTGCACATTTTCTTAAGCATTATATCTCTGATATAGATTTGTGAGAAGGGACATGAGATAGGGAAATTTTACTTCTATTTTTAATTCCCCTTGAGTTAATAGTTGCTTTCATAGGAAAGAGGTTTGGAGTAAGATGTTGGAAATAAGTCCTCTAAGACTTTAGGTCAGTTGGTTCTTGTGGAGTAGTGTGGATTGCACTGGAAACAGCCTACATAGAGAAATTAAACCTAGACTACATTTAATGTAAAGAGACAATATAAAAATTTTAATTTTAATTCTTCTAGTCCTTCCTAGCACCTATTCATTACTTCTAGGGAAAAACTATAACTAAATGCTTAATCTTGTTTAAAGCAGTCCAATCTGATCTGTTAAAGAGACCCTTTAGACAGTGTTAAGTCTCTCTATGTAGGTGACTTCAATAGCTATCCCCCCAAGCCACCATGTTCCTCTCCTTCAGTGGGGTTGTATGCCTATGTGACATTGGAGTTTGTTGAGAAAGATGGGATCCCAGTCCTCAGCCTGTCTCCTCTACTTGTTGGATGATGATCCCCATTCCTCAGGTCATTGACATCCTGTTGGTACCAACAAGGAGTCCACCAGCTGGTGCAACCCAGAGTTAACTTCTCAGTTGAGGCAGTGCCCTTTGGGGTGTCCCTTGGAAGTCTTCACCACACCTCAGCTCCCGCTGGTCAAAATTCTCTATGGCTGGTCTGGAAGTGACTTTCATTCAGTCCTAGAATATCAGCTGGAGTGTGTTTGGCTGTGTGTCAGAGAAACTTCACCAAAGTGGCTTAGCAAACAAAGGGTTCAAAATTTGATACAACAGTGGTGATGTAACTCTCCAAAGAACCTGAAAACTTGATTTTTGTCTCCTTACCTTCTCCACTATCCTCTGCAAGTAACTTCTGTAGCAAGACGACTGCTTCACCTTCAGCCTCATGTATGACTTACAGATGGAAAGAAGAAAGAAACAAAGTTGAAGACAGGACATTACTTGTATTACAAAAGCAAAACAAAGCAGGATTCCCTGCAGGACTTCTGCTTCTATATCTTGGTCATGTGTTTACCACAGCTACACAAAACACTGTGCAATTTAGTACATCACATGACACACCACTTTTATTTTTCTGACTAGAGATTTCATTTATTTATTTATTTATTTATTTATTTATTTATTTATTTGAGAGAGAGAGAACACAAGTGGTGGGGAGGGACTGAGGGAGAGGGAGAAGTGGACTCCCTGCTGAGCACGGAGCCTGACCCAGGGACTTGATCCCAGGACTCTGGGATCATGATCTGAGCTGAAGGCAGCTGCCTAACCAACTGAGCCACCCAGGACCCCCACAAGGACTATGTTAAATACACACTCAAAATAAGTCTCTGTCATGCCTTGAGACACTTTCTGAATCTCCTAGCAAAAGAAATGCTCAAGCTTTCTTAAGAGTCCATTGAGGGGCACCTGGGTGGCTCAGTGGGTTAAGCCTCTGCCTTCGGCTCAGGTCATGGTCTCAGGGTCCTGGAATCGAGTCCCGCGTCGGGCTCTCTGCTCGGCAGAGAGCCTGCTTCCCTTCCTCTCTCTCTCTGCCTGCCTCTCTGACTACTTGTGATCTCTCTGTCAACTAAATAAATAAATTCTTAAAAAAAAATTAAAAAATTTAAAAAAAAAACTAAATAAAATCTTAAAAAAAAAAAGAGTCCATTGAGTCTGGGAAAGATGAATGTCATGGTCTCCACACTGGGAGACTGTTGTCCATGGGCATCTGATTTAGAGGATCTCCAACCAGAGGACAAGCGTCCAGACAAACCTGAGACTGTGTCCTCTGTTTTCTGATTGTCCTCCAGGACTGTCTCCCCCACCTCCATTTCTCACCGCTCCCAGAAGAAGGTAGCTAGAGACCCACTGTCACATGGCTCAGAGAAAGGAAACAAGTAGTATATTGGAAGGCATTTTGCCCCCATCTGCTCCTCTTCTGTTTCCATCAGTTGGTCAGAGTCCCCAGAAGCACCTAGAACCTCAAAGAAGCTGAGGGGCACCTGAGGCACATCCATGTCCTTACGCACTCAGACGGCCAGGCCAGACCCCCATCCTGTCCTCTTCACCAGTCCCAGGTGGCTTTTCAGGGACCCTGTCCGTAGGAGGAGCCCTCCAAAAAGACACCCTTGTGTTGCAGAGGTTTCCCCCTCAGCCAGGCAGGCTACTCCCTGCAGCGTTTAAGTCCTTCAACTTCTTCCTTTGCAGGCGAACTGGAAGGGATGCTGAGGGCCTCAGGGTGTGAATGGGGAATTGGGGAATGCATCCGCCTCTCCGCACATCAGACACCCCCCAGGAGCCTGGCATGGGCAGTGACGCCCCTGGGGATGGAGAGAGCAAGGGACACGCTGGCAGCAGGCTCCAGGAGCCCGCGGTCCTGCTTGACCTCAAATGGGCTCCCTGCTGAGCAGATGTCTATGAACCTTCTCGAATTCCTTCTGCAATTGGCACAGTCCCTCCAGCAGGGGCTCCTGGGTGGGGGGCGCCCCCTCGGAACCCTGCCCTGGGTGAATCTGCGTGTCCCGCGCAGCCCCAAGCAGGCTGCGCTGCTGGGAGTACCGGTAGGCCCGGGGGCTGTAGGGGTGGCCCTCGTGTTCCCACAGGACGCCATCGACCACCTGCAGCAGCTCCCGCAGCTGCGCCTCGCGCACACCGCGTCCAGCTGGGGCAGGTGCTGGTTGTCCGCACGTTCTCCTCCAGCGAGCCGCACTCCAGGGCCGCCACGCGCGTGAACACCAGCACCGAGTGCGCCAGGACGCCCACCCCGAAGGCCTCCTGCTGCAGGCGCCGCACGACCCGCCAGTCCTCCTTGGTGAAGCAGCCCAGCTGCGTCACCAGCAGCACCGCGTGCGGTCCAGGTGCCCAGAAGGCCACCGCCTCACAGATGGCCCGCACCGCCGCCTCCGGCCCGGCCAGTGGGAACAGGACGTCGGGTGTGTCGACTCCCTTGAGCTCCCTCCCTGCCCTGCCGCGGACGCTGCGCTGGAGGGTAAGGATCCCCAGGCCCTGCTGAACTCTCTCCTGCCCAGGATGCTGTTTCTGGTGACGCTTTTCCCGTTTTCCCCACCTGGAGCAGCCTCAGAGACCGCGGACTCCGCGGACCGCCCCCCACCGCGCCCCGCCCCGGCCTAGAAGCACCAAGTCAAGGAGGCAAAGCAGAGGGAGCCTGGGTTAGAGCCAAGAGGGGTGTGGGTGGGAGAGGGGAAGACTTGGAGTGTGCCCCGGAGACCGCGGGCTCACGTTTTGTCTTGCTTTTTAAAAGCTTATTATTATTATTATTATTATTATTATTATAAAATACAATATACAATTTGCCATCGAACTCATTTTGAAGCGGGCCACTCAGTGGCGCTCAGGCCGTTCACCGTGTTGTGCGGTCATCTGCGCTGTGCATCTCAAGCGCGTTTTCATCATCCCAAACTGTAATTGTATTTGCTTTTCTGTGCCTGGCTTACTTCACTCAGCAGAATGTTTCTGCGTTCATCCGTGTTGCAGCCCGCGTCAGAATTCCCTTCCTTTTGAAGGCTGAGGAGTACTCCGTTGCAGATACAGAGCACGGTTCGTTTCTTCATGTACATCTGTGAGCAGCTAGGTTGTTTCCACCTTTCACTATGGTGAACGGTGCTGCCGTGAACCTTAGAGCACACGTCTCCGAGTCCCTGCTCCTGGTTCAGTGGTATCTACCCAGAAGGGAGGTTGCTGGGTAGCGCCATTTGGAAACTCCTTCTCAGGGCCTCTCTTCTCACCCAGCTGGGAATGAGCCCAGCACGAATATGGGAGCCTGAGCTTTGCTGAACATCCCTGATGGAAGATCCTCCTCAGTAAGAGAAGGAAGAAAAGAAGAACGTGGCCTCTGCGTCTACGACTTCCCCCTGAGGCAACCGACTGCATCTCCTCCTTCAGCCTTCCCCACTGGGAATGCTGCGAATGTGGGACCACCTCAGCCAGACCCCAGGCTCCAAGCTCAGGGCCATGCTGGGTCCACGTTCTTAGGCAACACCTTAAAGATTGGGTTGGACGTTCTCATCCAGCAGAATATGAGAAGCAAGAGCTGAGAGAAATGACTGGGAGATGCCAACTGAGTATTGAGAAAAGCAGTGTCAGTGGGGCTGAGGGACGGAAAAGGTAGTTCCCTTTTGGCCTTCCAGATCCCAGACCCAGAGCACAGAAATGCCAAACAGCAGCGGGTTTCCGAGTCCGTTCCCCACCGAAGAGACTGGTGTGTCTCGGCGACAGAGCGTCCAGCCTCCTGAAGGCATCGGCATCGTCTTCCTCTCGCTCTCCTGAGCGGCCACAGGCTTCCCTGCTGCCTGCCATGCTGCCCATGCTGAGCGAATGGCTTTGCCTCCCTCCCTCTTCCACCGGCTGGCTCGACAGGAGTGTGGGTGAGTGGCTGGGAGTGTCAAGGGAGCACGGAGGGTGGTGATCCTCCCTGCCCTCCTGGCCAATGCAAAGCGGGACAGTGACAGCAGCTCCCATCCGGGCCGGCCTGGAGCTGGAGCAGGCCGAGACCTTTAATGTATCACTTGGGCTCTGGGGAGGACTTTTCAAGTAACAGTTAACCTTGACCGCTGCAAGAAAACGTATATCGGGGTGCCGGAGGGCTCAGTCATTAAGCATCTGCCTTTGGCTCAGGGCATGATCCCAGGGTCCTGGGATTGAACCCTGCATCGGGCTCCCTGCTAGGCAGGAAGCCTGCTTCTCCCTCTCCCCCTCCCCCTGCTTGTTCTCTCTCTCGCTGTGTCTCTCTCTGTCAAATGAATAAATAAAATCTTAGGAAAAAAACAAAAAAGAAGAAAAGGAAAATCAAATGTCAGCACTTATATTGGCAATTTTCTTATGTGGTTTAGTAAAATGGCACTCTCCTGGTAGCTTAGTCCTGGTGGTTCATGGAGTAAAAAAAAAAAAAAAAAAAAAAAAAAAGCATTTGTGTTAAAATACACAATGAATCACAAGTAATTTCTGCTGGCCAGGAAAACAGATGGCTTTCCAGCATTCCCAGATTCTATCTCCCCAGGTTAGATGACGACGTTGAGCTCTTGGAAGTCCAGCGCCTGACCTTGATGCAATAGCTCTTAGGGGACAGAGCCCTGTGGGAAAGCGAGCCCAGTTCTGAGGCAGCGGTCAGCCGAGGACATCCTGCTTGTTCCCGTGGTGCTCTGCAACCCATAGGACCCCATGAGCTCTCACAGGGGATCCAGCCAAGCACCTGTACAGGGTCTGTTGGCTTCAGAGCCTCAGGCCCGGGTGAGCCTTTGGTCACACTGACCGTCAGCACATCCTTTCCAAGGACAAAAGCCCAGAATGCATAGATCCTTTTCCTTGGGTCTGGCACAGAGATTTAGTAAAGGGGGCAAGTGGCACCATGTCTCCCTTTCCTTTCACCTGCTCTGCCTGTCAGGGAGCTTTCCTTTGGCTGTGGTCAAGAAAGGCCTTCGATGGCGGCCCAGGGCCTCACATCTCTGACCGGGATGAGCCCCGCTGTGGGTCCCAGTGGACCACCTACCCTCTGAACGTCCCATCCACATCCCTCTCACATTAATTTCTGCTAGAAAGTAGTTTACCTCCTAAAATGTCTCGTCTAGGATCCTGACACAGTGCTCCTTCGGGATTGTCCTCAAAAACATGTCCATCTTCTTCTTCCTCTGCCTAGAGAAAATCATAATCCGTCTTGTTAGTTTTTCAACAGTTTTAACACCTGACTTTTGCCTTTCTCCTGCCAGAAGCATTGGTTTGAGGGGGAGCAGGCTGAATGAGGAGAGGGAGGTCTGAGGGAACCCCACTTCCTTCACTCCCCTCTCCCCTGCCCCCAGAACTGTGGTCTCACCTGTCATTCTAAGAGATTTCCTGGAAATGGTGAGTGGCCCTGGCCTCTCAGGAGCAGGTGGCATCAGGACAGACAAGGACCTGGAGCAGTTCTGCGAGGACGGAAAGGAGCAGAGAGCAGAGGCCGCTCTGACCCTGGGTCCTGAGAGCAATGGAAAGATCTGGAGGGCACGGGCAGGAAGTTGTGGCAAGGAGCTGGCATGGCTCGGCGTGGTGAGTCACAAGGGTCTTGGACTACAAAGAGCAGTGCAGGCCTGACCTTGGGGAAGGTTCGGCAGTGAGGATTGCGGAAGGCAACGGGTGGGTGGCTGGTTTCTTCAGTGAAGATGACAGGGAGGGGGCCTTCAGGGTGTGGGCCAGAGACCTGCTGGGAGCCAGGGGACCTCAGTGCTCATGTCCAGCCACCATCAGTTTGGACAGCCACACTGCCTGGGCCTTAGTGTCCCCAGGAGTGTGAATGCTGGGCCTAAACTAAGTGTTCTTATGGTCTCTTCCCCTGGGAGATTCCAATACACTCTATGACAATTTCTAGAGCAACTCCTAGTCCTCCTTGCCAAGTATGGCCATGTCCCTCCAACCAGGAACACAAAACACGCTCACACTCACAAACATACAAACACTCACTCACAAACATATACACACAAAAGCAACACATACCCACACTCACAAACACCACACACACCCACACTCACAATCATGCAAACACACCCTCACAAATATACACACACCCCCACACTCACAAATGCAATACACATTGACACAAACACAACACACACCGATACTCACAAACACAATACACACTGACACTGACAAACACAGCACGCATTCAGAAACATACATGCAAAACACAGCACACACACACACTCACATAGACACAGAAACACAACACACACCCACACTCACAAACATACAGACACTCACAAACATATACAGATACCACCTACACACCTACTCTCAAAGCATACCACACACACATTCACAAATATGTGAACACATATAAACATACACACAAATGCATACACATAAACTCACATAGACACAAACATAACACACACAGAAATACATAGCACAGCCACACACACACATACACACACACATATACACAAACACATCTCACATACTCCATCCAACAACTCCCAAACACAACACATACTCACACAAACACAACACACACGGAAACATACATCCTCGACACATACAAGCACAGACACAACACACACGCACACAGACACACTCCCCCACACACTTGGACTCACTGTTGGGGTCCATTATCAAAGGAATGAGACTGAGACGAGGTGAAAGTTATATTTAAAGCTTTATTTTATGCCAAGCATTAGAAGTCAGACTGAGGGACACCTGGGTGGCTCAGTTAGTTGGACGACTGCCTTCGGCTCAGGTCATGATTCTGGGGTCCAGGGATCGAGTCCCACATCAGGCTCCCAGCTCCATGGGGAGTCTGCTTCTCCCTCTGACCTTCTCCTCGCTCATGCTCTCTCTCACTGTCTCTCTCTCAAATAAATAAATAAAATCTTTAAAAAAAAAAAAAAAGAAGAAGTCAGACTGACCGGCCATCTGGCCTGACTCGTCCTTGTATTCTGGGCTCCGTTATCAGGAACTGGCTGACTACATTTTACTGGCTTCCCGGACTTGTTTCTAAGTAAGTTTCTCTGGGCGGAGGGGGGCAGGGTCAATTTACTGCTCAGACAACAAAATGGCTGTTTAACCAAGATGGAGTCGCTCTGGCTACATAGGCCCTTACCCTCATCACTCTGTCAGCTGTTGGGCAAGAGGAACAGCAGTGTTTTCTGTCTCCTGGGGTCACGTGCTCTTGTGAATTCTTTGTTTTTCCCTTTGGGGCCGACCCATCCTGGACTTTTGGGGATCTTGAACGGAGGAGGTAGAGGAGAGTGTCCACGGCATATGAACAGTTTTTTTTCAGCAAACAGTTTTGTTTTTCAGCAAAATGGGGCGAGAAAGCTCAGCTCCAGAACTGCCCTTGAACGAGCGGCAGTGGCTGTGGGGGAAGAGAAGGAGGTGAACGGGACACGCTGGCCGGGCTCTCCTCAGTCAGAAGACCTGCCGTTCGCTTTTTCTCTGCAGCTGTGGTAGCATGAACAGGAAAAACAAGAAACCAGTGTTGTTATTATTTTGATCCTGAAGGAGGACAATGGGATCTCAGAGGCTTAGAAAGAAGCAGCCGATCCTGCAGGTAATTTTGTGCCAGGGGCGGGATTTTGTACAGATCTCCATTTTGAGCAAGTTCCCGCTTCCTACAGATATCCCAGGTCTTTCACCATCGTGGCAGATACCTGTTGTCTCCTCCTCCCTCCTTAATTCCAGCATCCTTTAAGTATTTTCTCTCAGCACAAGGACCGGAACAGAAGCACTGGTCCTTCCTGGGTCCTGAGCCACCCCCATCCTAAGACTGGAGTTGCCCCAGCAGCTCCCCTGGGCCTCCAGCCCCTGGCACCTTGGGCCTTGGGACTTGTCAGCTGTACAACAGTTGAGCCAATCCCTTAGGATAAATCATGTAGGGGTGCCTGGGTGGCTCTGTGGGTTAAGCCTCTGCCTTTGGCTCAGGTCATGATCTCAGGGTCCTGGGATCAAGTCCCGTATCGGGCTCTCTGCTCAGCAGAGAGCCTGCTCCCCTCTCTCTCTCTGCCTGCCTCTCTGCCTACTTGTGATCTCTCTGTCTGTCAAATAAATAAATAAAATCTTTTTTTTAAAAAAAGAATAAATCACGTAGCCAATTCTTTATAATAAAACTCTTTATGTATGTGTATACACACACACACACACACACACATGTCTAACAATCCCAAAATCTGAGTCCTATCTGAGTCTGGTTTGCTCTGTGTGTCCAGACTGTCCTTGCTTCTCAGAATGTCTTGCGCCGACGTACCAAGCTGGACTCGACCTACGGGAATCCGGAAGTGAGGTAAGGAGGGCTGCAGTAAGAGCATGTATGTTCATCTGTCTGGGATTCGGGCTGTGCTCATGTTTGCTGCAGCCATAAGTGCAGGCAGTTTCCTCCAGGACTCCTGTCTCATTTCGTTGTTGTCTGTGGGTTTCCCTAAGAAGCCCTTCTTAAATAGAGTTTGTGCCTTGCTGGTCTTTTGGCTTTAAGTCACTGTTTTAACACCAAAGCCCTGTCAGTGTGGTAGCAGGAATGGGTGGGGGAAGCACAATCTTGAAATTAAATCACCCTCTCTTAGTGGGTCTGTGACAGGCTGTGATCATCACAATTTACTGAGCTTTCCCTCCCCCCATCCCCACTTTGGATGAAATGGATGATCTGGTCAATTCCCACCTGTGTATCCCCATTTGATTCCAGCCTCTCTCTTCTCCCCTCTGCTCTGGTCTTGGTGGACTTCCTTTATTTATTTACTTGAATGCCTCATCCCATCTTCGTTCTCAGAAGCTGCTGTGACGAGCTGGAACTAAGATACTTCTCTGGGAAGGTGCTCTATTAATAAAAAGATTTGGCTACGCATTTTGGAGGTTTAATGGAGATTTGGAGGTTTAAAAGGTTCATTATTAACACCATTTTCAATGTTTAAGGGAAATATCCACTAAAACCATAAAAGACAAATAAATTGCGTGTATAAAAACATAAGGTGGATATAAAATTATCATTATTTGTAAATGCTATGATTTTATATCTGGAAAAATCAAAAGACTAAACCAAGGGGCACCTGGTGGCTTGGTCAGATAAGCATCCAACTCTTGATTTCAGGTCAAGTCATGATCTCAGGGTCCTGGGATTGAGCCCCACATTGGGCTCCGTGCTCCTGCTGGAGTCGGCTTGAGATTTTCTTTCTCCCTCTCCCTCTGCCACTTCCCCTACACACACACACACACACACACACACACACACACACACACTTTCTTTAAAATAAATAAATAAATCTTAAAAGAAGGAAAAAACCAATAAGCTCCTATAAGTGATCAGAGAACCTGATAAATTAATGAATGCTATTGAAATAAAAACCATAAGAACCGACTAACATACAAACAATAACTAATTAGACATAACTTGTGATTTAAAGGATAATAATCCCTCCCAGCAACAACAAAAAATAAAATGCCTAAAAATAGACTTGAAAATTGTGCAAACATTCTGTATAAAGGAAACTTCTGGGGCTCTGGAGCAAATAGAACTCTCACATGACGTCTGGTGAAAATGTAAATTGATAGAACCCCTTTGGGAAAGTCTATAATACCCAGGAAACCCAAATATTACACATAGTACTGAGCTATCCTCCCCAGAGGGACACACCCAGCAGACATATGTGCTTCCTTTACATGCAAGAAAATGTCTGTGATATTTATAGTGGTGGTACTCAGAATAGCACAAAAACTGGAAACAATGTTAGTGCCCACCAAGGGGCAAGTGTTCTCCCAAAGAGAGAAAGAAGGAAAAATGGTAACTGTGCGAGGAGGTGGATATGTTAATTAGCTTGATTGTGGTGACTATTTCTCAGTGTATGCCTATATCAAATCATCAAGTTGTGTACCTTGAATAGATACATTTTTTATTTGCCAATTTTTAAAATCTGTCAATAAGTGATTTTTATTTTTCAAAGTTATACCTCAATATAATTGGACATATTGCTGGAAATATAGCTGGAAAATAAAGTAAAAAACAAACTATACATTTCATGTAATTCCTGTCAAAATACCACCAACTTTTCCAGAGAACTGGAACGAATAATCCTAAAATTTTTTTGGAACCAGAAAAGACCCCAAATAGCAAAAAAGAATTTTGAAAAAGAAAACCAAAGCTTGTGGCATCACCACTTCAAGCTCTTATACAAAGTTGTCATCATCAAGACAGTATGACACTGGCACAAAAACAGACACGTAGATCGGTGGAACAGAATAGCGAGACCGTAGATCGGTGGAACAGAATAGCGAGACCGTAGATCGGTGGAACAGAATAGCGAGACCGTAGATCGGTGGAACAGAATAGCGAGACCGTAGATCAGTGGAACAGAATAGCGAGCCCAGAAATGAACTCACAACTGTATGATCAATTAATCTTCGACAAAGCAGGAAAAAATATCCAATGGAGAAAAGACAGTCTCTTTAAGAACAGGATTCTCCCCTACATGCTGATGTTCAGGGTAAGGCAGGGCCATGACCTTTTCACTGTTGTGTCACCAGCTCTTTGGACCTTGCCTGACCCATCATAGGTAGTTACACCTGTTCGATAAATGAAAGAAGGAAGGAAGGAAGGAAGGAAGGAAGGAAGGAAGGAAGGGAGGAAGGAAGGAAGGAACTGTGTTTGGGACTCTTTCAGGCAAGCATGGGAGGATGGAAGATGGCAAGAGATGAAGAAAATGCCTATGGTCAGAATGTGCTCTTGGTGTGTACTTGGACTAACTCAAGACTGAACAGACACGAAACCCAGAGGTGTCTCCATGCTGGCGGGAGACAGCAAGAGCCCTGATTTGCCTCTGAGCCTGCCCTACCGAGAGATAGTCAGTGCTTTGACCAGTCTGTGCCTCCACACCCCAAGGGTAAACTGAGGATAAGAAATCTACTCTGACGCCCACAGACTAGGAGGTAGAAGGAATGAGATCATGAACTAGAGGGAACACGGTTTACCAAGTAGAATGTGCTAGAGAACAAGGATTGGGGCTTAGCAGGTATCTTCCTGGCAGCAGATGTAAGAGAGGGAGGAGGGGAAGGCCAAAGGCAGGAGGAAGGGCTATCTCTGAGCAGCCCGGAGAATCAGCTGTCACCTCTTCCCTGTCACCTCTCCCCTCCCTGCAGAGGAGGTTTAACACTCTGATGAAGCAGCTTCCCTGAGAGTCACTCAGCGGGCAAAGCTGGGGCTGTGATTCCAGCCCAGGGTGGCTGGGCCTCCAGACAGCCCTTCACTCGCAGGTCTCGCGTGCCCTCCCTCCTCTCCTCGCTGGGGCGGCATCCCGGAGAAGCATCCCAGAGGCCAGGGCAGGCGCACGGTGTGGATGCCAGAGATTGTGTAGCAGAAGCCAGGGCCTGCCATGGTCGACGGGTGCCGTCCAGAGAGAGGTGCAAAGCTGCTGGGGCGGGTACCGGTGCATGCGCTGCAGTCGAAGACAGGGACAGACAGACGCAGAGTGGAACAAGCTCAGACCCGAGCCCCGAGGAAAGGCTCGGTTGGAGAAGCAGAAGCCCAAGCCCAAGGCCTGGCGCTCTCCTGTGCGCCACAGACACCCCTGAGGTCCCGGGGAGCGGGAGGCGGGCTCCCCTTGCTCCGAGGGCTCGGAGGGGGGCAGCCCAGGCCTACTCCGTCCTCACGGTCCTCACGAGTCCTCACGGGTCCCCAGGACTGGGACGAGGCGCCGCCGGTGCACAAGCACAAGCCCCGCCTCGGGCTCATCCTGGCCGGCAAGACCCGCGCGGGCAAGAGCGCCACCGCCAACAGCATCCTGGGCCACACGCGCTTCCCGTCCAGGCTCGTGGCCACTACGGTGACTAGGGCCTGGGCCCTGGGGAGCCGCCGCTGGGGCCGCTGGCGCCCGGAGGTCACCGACACCTCGAACCTGTTCGGCGTTGAAGGCGGCCGTGCCGACCCCAACTGAGCCGAGCGCGGCCGCTGCCACCTGCTGTCGGCGTCGGGCCGCGTGCGCTGCTGCTGTGGTCACCCAGCCGGGCCGCTTCCCCGCCCGGACGAGCCTGCCGTGCGCGTCATCCGCCCGGTCCTGGCGCCATCAGCTGTGTATTTCCTAGGGCTGCTTTAACAAAGTACCACAAACTGGGTGGCTTATACAGAAATTTATTTTCTCACGATTCTGGAGGCCAGAAATCCAAAATGAGAGTGTTGGCAGGGCCACACTCCCTGTGAAGACTGAAGGGAGGTTCCTTCCTTGCCTCTCCCAGGTCCAGTGGCCCCACGGGCTCCTTGGCTGCATGGTCCCATCTCTGCCTCCATCTTTAGGGGACTGTCTTCCCTCTTGTGTGTGTCTGTGGCCACATTTCCCTCCTCTTATTTAGTTCTAAATAAGGTCACATTCATAGGTACTGGGGATTCGGACTTGAACATATCTTTCTGGGGGGAACACGATTCAACCCATGAGAGGGGAGAAAAGCTTAAAAAGTGAAGGTGAGGGGCTCCTGGGTGGCTCAGTTCATTGAGTGCCCAATGCACTGACCTCCCCCGCCCCTGCCACAACTGAATATCTGAGTATAATTTTTTTTCCAGATACAATTTTAAAATTTTTATTATTTATATCCAATATCTGAAATAACTTTTGACTCCCCCAAACTTTACTAATAACGTACATGGTTGATTAACACATATTTTGTATGTTATATGTATTATATGTTGTAGTCTTACAATAAACTAGAAAGATGGAAATGTTAAGAAAATCATAAGGAGGTAAAATACATTTACAATACTATACAGTATTTGTTATTTTTTTCAAGTTTTTATTCACAGGTAATTTTTAGGGTGTAGGTAATCTCTACACCCTACATGGGACTCAAACCCACAACCCTGATATCAGGAGACACGTGCTCCAATGACTGAGCCAGGAGGTGCCCCACATAGTGCTGTACAGTATGTATTTTTTTTAAAAATTTCGCATCGAAGTGGACCCACGCAGTTCACACTGACGTTGTTGAGGAGCCTGCTGAAATTCCTTCACATTGTGATTCTCTCTCGTTAATCTGGTCAACATACAAGAATTATGTGTTTGTGCCATTCCAGGAGATGAAATGGCCGGTTGCACATAGATGTGAGTAGGCAGGGCAGTAAGGGAGTGTGGGCTGCCCCCAATTCACCCTTCTCTGAGGATGGCCCAGTGGTGGCAGTAATGACCTAGGGAGGACATCAGTCCCAAAGGGGCAGCTGTGGATAAAACCAAAGCAAGCTGAGGCCCACAGTGAAGCTGGGTGACATTCAGGCACCAGGTGATCCTACGTGAGGACAGATTGGAAGCCCCTGGAAAGATACCCGCCCTGACCCTAAAAACATAGTGGGATGGGGGCTGGGTGCCTGGCCCTTACCATTCTGTAGACAGGAGCTATAGAAGTGGCAGACCCTGGAGAGGTACAGGGTCGTCTCCAGACTTCTCATCTGGAACCATGGATGTCAGAAGGAAGGGACAAAGCACTTTTCAAGTGTTGAAAGAAAAGGACTGTCAACCCAGAATTCTGTTGCCAGAGAATATGTTCTTCAAGAATAAAAGGGGTATCATGACATTCTCAGGTGAAGGAAAACTAATTAAGGGCATTTGTCACCAGAAGACCTTCTCTAAAAGACTGAGGAGGATTTGAAACAGAAAGGAAACAACAAAAGAAGGAACCTTGGAATGCCAGGAAGAAAAAGTACCAAAATTGAGTTCTAATTACATTTGATGATGGAAGAATATATCACAACATCATCTGATGTGGTTCTAAATTTATGTAGAAGAAATAAATTTAGGACAATTATATTGTAGACAGGGGAGTTTCAGTGTTGTAAAGGGAGGTTAAGTTCATACATTTCACTCTGGTTGGTAAAATATTACCAACAGACGGTGGTAAGTTTATATATATATATAAAACCTAGAACAACCTCTAAACCACTGATTAGTTATTCAGTAAGGGACACTTTAAAATAACGTTTCTTTTTGAAAAACTATTTCAGTGGTTGTTCTAAGTATTATAGTGCAAAAATAGACACATAGATCAACAGAACAGAATAGAAAACCCAGAAATGAACCCGCAACTGTACAGTCAATTTACCTTTGAAAAAACAGGGAAGAATATTCAGTGGAGAAAAGACAATCTCTTCGACAAATGGTGTCGGGGAAGCTGGACAGCCACATGCAGAACAATGAAAGTGGACCACTGTCCTACCCTATACACAAAACTAAATTTAAAGTGGATGAAAGACCTAAATGTGAGACAGGAAACCATCAAAATCCTAGAGGACAACACTGACAGCAACCTTTTTGACATTGACTGTAACAATGTCTTACTAGATCTGTCTCCTGAGGCAAAGGAAACAAAAGCAAAAATAAACTATTGGGGACTTCATCAAAATAAAAAGCTTCTGCACAACAAAGGAAACAATCAGTAACAGTAAAGGTAACCGACAGAATGGGAGAAGATATTCGCAAGTGACATATCTGATAAAAAGGTAGCATACAAAATATAAAAAACTTATAAAACTCAACACCCCAAAATGAATAATCCTGTTAAAAAATAGGCAAAAGACATAATAGATGTTTTTCCAAAGAAGACAGAGAGATGGCCAACAGACCCATGAAAACATGCTCCATCATTCTCAGGGAACTACAAATCAATACGACAATGAGCGATTGCCTCACACCTGTCAGAATGGCTAAAATCAACAACACAGGAAACAGCAGGTGTTGGCAAGGATGTGAAGAGAGGGCAACCCTCTCACACCAGGTGGGAATGCAAGCCGGTGCAGCCACTCTGGAAAATAGTGTGGAGGTTCCTCAAAAAGTTAAAAATAGAACTAGCCTGACTCAGCATGCTAGGTAATTGCTAGGTATTTACCCAAGGAACACAAAGATACTAATTCAAAGGGCTACTGCACCCTGATGTTTATAGCAGCATTATCAACAATAGCATATATATAGGGCTCATATCTATAATGGAATATTACTCAGCCATCAAAAAGAATGAAATCTTGCCATTCATAATGACCTGGATGGAGCAAGAGAATATTATGCTAATCAAAATAAGTCAGTCAGAGAAAGTTAAATACCATATGATTCCACTCATATGTGGAATTTAAAAAACAAAACAAATGATCTTAGGGGAAAAAAAGAGAGAGGAAAACCAGAAAACAGACTCTTTTTTTTAAAATTTTATTTATTTATTTGACAGAGAGAGAGATCACAAGTAGGCAGAGAGGCAGGCAGAGAGAGAGGGAGAAGCAGGCTCCCTGCTGAGCAGAGAGCCTGATTCGGGGCTTGATCCCAGGACCCTGAGATCATGACCTGAGCCAAAGGCAGAGACTTAACCCACTGAGCCACCCAGGCACCCCCAGAAAACAGACTCTTAACTATAGACAACAAACTAATGGTTACTGGAGGGGAGGTGTGGGGTAGAGACATGGGTGATACAGATGATGGGGTTAAGGAGCAGCCGGTGTCGTTTGGAAGTGTCAAATCACTAATTTGTACACCTGAAACCCATAGCCCACTGTATGCTAAGTACTTGGAATTTAAAGCAAAACTAAAATAAATGAATAAATACAAAAACACTATATTAAAATCAAAATAGAATTATAAAAGTGTTCAAGTAACCCACAGGAATGTAGAGGAGAAAATAAAGACATGAAAACATGGGAGAGAACAAAGGAAAAAACCAAAATAAAAATGGCAGACTTATGCCCTAAGACCTCAATAATTAATTCTATTAAATGTAGGGATCTAAATTAAAAGGTAGAAACTGAATTGTAGATTAAATCATATGACCCAACTATATGCTGCTTCCAAGAAAAATAATTTCGGCTGTTACTGTACAAACAAGCTGAAAATAAAAGGATGAGAAAAGATAAATTGTGCAAATATTAAACATGCAAAGGAGAGAAAGAATGGCTATATTAGTATCAAATAAAGTCACCTTCAGAACAAAGAAAATTGGGGCGCCTGGGTGGCTCAGTGGGTTAAGCCGCTGCCTTTGGCTCAGGTCATGATCCCAGGTCCTGGGTTCGAGCCCCACATCGGGTTCTCTGCTCAGCGGGGAGCCTGCTTCCTCCTCTCTCTCTGCCTGCCTCTCTGCCTACTTGTGATTTCTCTCTGTCAAATAAATAAATAAAATCTTTAAAAAAAAAAAAAAAAGAACAAAGAAAATTACCAAAACCAGGGATGGACATTAGACAATGATGAAAAGGTCGGCCCATCAAGAAATAAAGCAATCCTAAACGTGTTATTTCCAAAAACAGAATTGTGGGACACGTGAAGCAAAAACTGAAAGAATGGAAAGAAAGATTGACGAATCCACAATTCTGTTCAGAGACTCTATATCCCTCTCTCAACCCCTGACAGAGCAGCGATGAGAAAATGAGCAAGGTTAAAGGAGAATTGGCCCCATAAAACCATCAATCAGCAGGATCCTACTGATATTGATTGAAACAAGTGGAGCGGACACATCCTTTTCGGGTACACACCAAACACGGGCCTGGACAGACCACATCCTAGGCTACAAGACAAATCTCAACGAATACAAGAAAGTTGAAACTCTATGGAGTGCATTCTCCAGCCACAATGAAATCCAGCTAGTAATCAGTCATAGAAGGTATCAGAAATGTCTTCTCTGCGCTAGCAGCTTCATGACTCCCTAAACCATCACTGGAACCTGAGCAAAGCCCTTATCGATGTCCCTCCCGTGTCAAGTCTAAGGCTGAAAAGGGACTTTTCTGCATTTGGAAGACACTCAAGACTGTCACGAAGGATGGAAAAGTAAGTGGTAAAAACTGATTTCCTCTTTTTTTCTACCCGTTGCTAAAGCCAGCCTCCTTTGACATTGAAGAGAAGAGGGGAGAATATTTTCCATACTGAGTATGTATGTGTCCAACACTACTTTCCACCTTGAGCGGAGATGACTTTGCTCAAGAATGGACGAATGGCCCCCCTCTGCCCATGTGCCAGCTTAGCCACCCTCTGGGCATGATCAATTCAACTGTGTCATTTAGCCCCTTGGTGAAAAATCTAAGACTGGCTGCCTGGTCTGGGCAGACACCTTCCAGGCTGTGTGAGAACAGGCCTTCCAGGATGCTGGGCACACCACGGCTCACATCCCTGGGGTACTGGTGACAGCCTCCTCCATCTACTCACGGGATTTCAGGGACTCCAACTCTCTCCAACACAGGAGAAAAACGATTTCCTGAGGCCGGAAAGCTTAGATAGCATATACCAGGGCACCGTGTGTACCAGACCTAGAACCACCATCTGAGTCCTACAGTTCACCAGTAGCCTCTAATGTTACAAAGTTTGCCCGGGGCCCAGATGAGGGAGGAGCACAGCATAACCGCTGTGTACTAAGAATGGACGCAAGATTTTGCACTGTACAAGTGCCTTCCTGCGCAAGAGTAACGGGCCATCAAACGCAGAAATACGGCTGCGTTCTTAGCAGAAAGCTTCGGACATAGTATCTCCGGTGAAATCAGTAACTTCTCAAGCAGTTCTAAGCAAAGTCCCCAGTGAAGAGCCAATGTGGGACCGACTTTCAGGACCCCAGCCCACAAAACAAGTCCCTGCTGTCCACCTGCACGAGAAGACGCCCAGAACGTGAAACCACGAGAGCAAAGTAATGACCCCTTGCGGAAAACCGCTCCGAAAAGGCAAAGGAAGAATGAGGCCAAAAGCTGCAAGGCAAGACCATAGCATAAAACATCTCTCAGCCCACATCACAAGAGCCGAAATTACTGGCAGAGACGAGCAAACGGCCAGAAACAAGCACAGCTGGAGAAGGTTCCAAGAGAGACGCCCCTCTCCCTCTCCAAGAGCTGAGCCGAGTCTTTTCACTATTCATAGAAAACGAGCGGGAGACCAAGAATCAGTACAAACCTGTCTTCTGCTGAACTGGACGGCGCTCCCTGCACATTTTTGGGTCCACACTCGATGTTTACCTAAACTTTATCCAATATTCTGAATATGTGGGAAATTTTTTAATTTTAAATTAAGTTTATTAAATTGACTTTTCCAGGGCACCTGGGTGGCTCAGTGGGTTAAGCCTCTGCCTTGGGCTCAGGTCATGATCCCAGGGTCCTGGGATCGAGCCCCGAATCAGGCTCTCTGCTCAGCGGAGAGCCTGCTTTCCTCTCTCTCTCTGCCTGCCTCTCTGCCTACTTGTGATCTCTGTCTGTTAAATAAATAATAAATAAAATCTTTTAAAAATAAATAAATAGATTGACTTTTCCTACCGTTCAGTATAATGCAGGACAGGGTTGCTGGGTTGGGTGAGGGTACTGGTGAAGGGCTTTTGTTCATCAAAGCTTGGCAGACTGGAAGAGAAATGTCATTGTTGTCCAGGAAGGGACAGGATCTCATATACATTAGTAAAAGCATCTTAAAAAAATTTTTTTTAAAGAGAGGAGAGCAAAGCAAAGAGAGCGATCAGAATGAGAGAGGAAGGCTGTGAGCTCAGTCTTGTACTCGGCACAGTCCCAGTAAAGTTCCTAAAGTTAAAAAAAGAAAGAAAAATCTGAGTATGAATAACTGTGTTCGAAGACAGTTTTTTAAAAAGAAACAGTAACACTGCGTTTTCGGCTTTCAGGGGGCATAGCCTGAAACAGAAACAGTGCATAATTTCATAGAAATGAGGAAACAGAAAAGGCTGAGGAAGAAGTGAAGGGAACTCAGAAATAGCAGGGGGGACTGGAGCCCTCACGCATTATGCAATGATGGACTGGACCAAATGTAACCATTCACCAAGGAGTGGGGCAAACCTGACTGACATCTGAGTGACAAATTAAAAACTGTAGGCCTTGGACATATCAAGTACTGGAATGTGACTTAACAATAAGGAGTTCCTGTCACCGAGGATTTTATAATGTACTTGGATATATAGGCAAGAAATAGGAAGCCGTGGGTCTGGGTATGCAGAGAATGTCACAGAATGAAACAGGAGAGGCGCTTAAGTCAGCCTTGGCTCGGTCAGAAAACTTTACTCAAGAATATGTGGTGCGGGGGACGCCTGGGTGGCTCACTGGGTTAAGCCTCTGACTTCGGCTTAGGTCATGATCTCAGGGTCCTGGGATCCATCGGACTCTCTGCTCAGCGGGGAGTCTGCTTCCTCCTCTCTCTCTGCCTGCCTCTGTGCTTACTTGTGATCTCTCTTTCTGTCAAATAAATAAATAAAATCTTTGGAAAAAAAAAAAGAAAAGAAAAGAATATGAGGTGTAGGGCACCTGGATGAATCAGTTAGTTAAGTGTCCGACTCTTGATCTCAGCTCAGGTCTTGGTCTCAGGATCGTGGGTTCGAGCCCTGTGTTGGACTCCTCGCATATGAGATATAAGATGGATCATTAAATCTAAGTGATGAGTTGGAGCGGCCATCCACAGCATGCATGTGTGTCTGGGGAGGAGGGGAGGACTGCGGCAGGAGGACAGGACCCTGGGGTGTGACCACAAGAGTAAGAATTGTGAGCGGAGAGTTACATGGAGGCCATAGAATAAACATCTTTGCTTAAACTATCAAGGAATTTGGACAGTTGTGAAGCACACCATGATTGTATTTCTTCCTAGTTTATTGAGTGTTTCCTTATACATGGGTTTGGCTCTTGTCAAATGTTTTTATCTGTATCTATTGAGATAATCATATCCTTCATTCTATTAATGTGATAAAACACACTGATGGATATTTACGCATTGAACCAATCTTGTATTCCCAGGGTTAAATCCCAGGTATACATATTTCTAGATGGTCCTTACTTCTCATGGTCTACACTTCTTTTTATAAGTTGTTGTATTCAATTTGCTAGTATTTTGTTGAGGATTTTTGTCTAAGTCAAGTTCTTGGCGTGAGCCTCAATGGAGTGTGTCACTGTTTCCAGTGTAGGTAACCTGGGGAGGAAGGGGATGAGTGGCCAGCGGAGTCAGCAGTGGTGCCTACAAGAACCTTGTTGCCCAGAAGAAACGGAGGTGTTTGGCGGATGCTCCAGTCCCCGGTAGATGTGGCAATATTGAGAACCCGAAGACTTGGTGACCAGTAAGACCGAGAGTCATGTCTGATGATAACAGGGCCTTCCAGGCACTTACTCAACAGAGGATTCATATCAGGAAAAGAAGAAAAGCATGGCAAGTACCACGTGGTGGGTCACAGACGTTTTCAGGAGCTTATAGAATTCATCCTTTGGGGAACCTCAGAAATACACTCAAGGAAAACATATAAGAACTTGCAGGGGCTCTGGAGGGACGCTTAAGCAGGAAGAGTGAACTCTAGGAAAACATTCATGATGTAAATGACCTCATTTTAAACTTACTGTAGCCTTAGCACAGACAAATTACAAATATGTTTCCAAAGACTATATTTGGGACATAACACCTGACCCAGGCCTGACCCTTATTAATCTGGGGATGAGGAAACACAAGCCTGCCACCGTAGCACCCACTAGAATTTACGAAGACGGGATTAGATGAGAAGAGGAAAACAGGAAATGTTTGTAGTCAAAGTATCACATTGTTCACAGGTAGATCTCACACCGATCTGGTAAGCACATCTTGTGTCTGTTCTCAGAAATAAATGCGAGAATTATAACCACGAAGTCTCCTCGTTAGCATCTCATTGTCCCTCCTGGAAAACTGGAGGGTGAGTGTCTCTGTCTGCTGGGGAGAAGCGTCATATAGCAGCAGGGAGAGCTGGGCCCATGGGTCCGTGGCACCAACCGTTGTAACGATACAATAGGAAGATGAGGTTTTTTCAGATTTTCTGTCTTTGTCATCAGCACACTTTTTTTTTTTACTCTGGAAGTTAAACTCACCACACATGCCACAGTCTGCACAAGGTCTTTCCCAGGGCAGGAAGAGCGAGAAGAGGAAGTGAAAGGGGTCCCCGTGAGGAAGGAGAGGCTGGTGGGGAGGCTGGGGACATCGGATGACCCCATGTGACAAATAGATACATATGCAGGGCATTTGGGCAATGGAAACACTGCGAACAAGGAAAAACCACCTCCTTAGAAGTTACTTCTCCCACTCTCTACTCCAGAGACAGCTGGAACATCTGGACATCCTTCAATATGCCACCTTGATCACTCCATCAGGTCTCTCAGTCTGCGTCCTACTGGCATATGGGGCCCGATCATCCTTTGTTAGGCAGACTGTCCTGTGTAGTGTAGGACATTTAACAGCTTCTCTGGCCCCCGCTTACTACATGCCAGTAGCACCCCCCTGTTGTGACAACCAAAAATGTCTCTAGAGATTGCCAAACCTACCCTGTGGGGCAAGGTCATTCCCAGCTGGGAGCCAGCCCACTACATACCTCACTGAACAGGCAGGATGAGCAACTCATGGCCAGCCTTTAGTGGTCTTGCTAAGACACATATGTTTGAGAGACTCTTAGAGTCTTACCAGGGTCTCAGATCCATAGGAACCAGAGTGTCACACGGACAGAAACAGAAATGAAAGCCAAGGCAAGGGAAATGAGAAGAGACAGTGGAGGAGAAAGACCGTGAGTTGCCCGCAGCCCAAGGTTGAATGCAGTGGCAGGGGCCACAGGTCATCCTAGAAATCTTCCTCTTTTAGTTGCCTCGCAGGAAGAGAGGCCCAGTGGAAATCTGCAGGAGCTGATCTCTGAAAACATATGAACCAAAGGCTCGGCAGGGAGCGTGCCAGACAGCTGTGATAGCTACGAAGGTACACCACTCTTGAAAGTTCTCCCTTCAAGAAAATTTAGTCAAGGGATGCCTGGGTGGCTCAGTTGGTTAAGTGTCTTCCTTTGGCTCAGGTCATGATCCCAGGGTCCTGGGATTGAGTCCTACATCAGGCTCCTGGCTCAGCAGGGAGTCTGCTTCTCCCTTTGTCTGCCGTACCCCCTGCTTATGCTCTTTCTCTCTCTCTCTTTCTGACAAATAAATAAAATATTTTAAAATTAAAGAAAAAAGAAAATTTAGTCAAGTAATCTTTGACGAGGAAGCCAAGAATAAATGGGGAAATGATCATCTCTTCAATAAATGGTGTTGGGATACCAGATATCCGCATGCAAAAGAATGAAATTAGACTCTCATATTATTCAAAAATTAACTCAAAGTGAATTAAAGATTTAAATTCGAGACCCAGAATGGTAAAACCACTGGACAAGAACTCAGGGAAATACTCCCTGATCCTGGTCTGGGCAATAATTTTTTTGCACAAACAACAAAAGCAAACAGACAAGTGGGATAATGTTAAAGTAGAAAGCTTTGGCACAGCCAAAGAAGCAATTAACAAAATGAGAAAGTGACATACAGAATGGGAGAAAATATTTGCTTATGATATATCTGAGAAGAAGTTACTATCCAAAGTTTATGAGGAACTCATACAATTCAACAACACACCAACAAAAAGCAATCTGACTAAAACACGGACAAAGGTCCTGAAACAATATTTTTCCAAAGAAGACATACACATGGCCAGCAGATACATGAAAAGATGCTCAACATCCCTGATCACCAGGGAAATGCAAACCAAAACCACAATGAGATACCACCTCACATCTGTGAGAATGGCTGTTATCAAAGGGACAAGAAATAACTGGTGTCCACGAGGATGTGGAGAAAAGGGAACCCTACACACTGTGGCGGGGACGTAAATTTGTGGAGCCACTGAAGCAAACAGTGTGGGGATTCCTCAAGAAATTAAAAATAGGGCTGCCTGGCTGGCTCCGTCAGCGGGGCACACGACTCTTAATCTCTAGGATATGAGTTCAAGCTCCATGTTGGGTGTAGAGATGACTTCAGAATAAAATCTTAAAAAAAAAAAAAGAAATTAAAAAGAGAACTACCACATGATCTGTTGGTCCCACTTCTGGGTGTATAGCCAAAGAAAAGCAAATCAGGATCTTGAAGGAATTCTGCACGCCCCGTCCCCGCCATGCTCACTGCGCGTTATTCACAAGAGCCAAGATGTGGAAGCAACCTCAGTGTCTGTCCACAGATGAGTGGATGAAGAAGGCATAGTGTATAGAGACAATGGGATATTCTTCAGCCATTTAAATAAAAAGAAAAGGAAGGGTGCCTGGGTGGCTCAGTGGTTAAAGCCTCTGCCTTCGGCTCAGGTCATGATCTCAGGGTCCTGGGATCGAGTCCCGAGTCAGGCTCTCTGCTCAGCAGGGAACCTGCCTCCTCCTGTCTCTCTCTGCCTGCCTCTCTGCCTACTTGTGATCTGTCTGTCAAATAAATAAAAAAATTTTTTTTAAATAAAATTTTTTAAAAAAGGAAACGCTGTCCTTTGTCACAGGATGGATGGATCTTGAGGGCATTACGCTCAGTGAAATCAGTCAGACAGATGAACACTCTATGATCTCACTTACACGTGGAATCTAAAAAAAAGTCTAACTTGAAGAAACAGAGTAGGATGGTGGTTGTTGGGAGCTAGGTGGGGGGGCAGGGGGGTGGGAGGTTTTAGTCCAAGGGTGCGAACTCCCGGCTATAAGATGAGTAACTTCCGGGGATCTGACATGCAGCATTGAAAAAAGAAAAGAAGGAAAACGTCACTCTGCTCCAAGGAGGACAATTAGCCGGCAGCCTCCAGCTGCAACCCTTTCAGGATCTACTTCAGCTTCTGGGCCAAAGCCATGCCCTTCCCAGGCAGCCCCCAGCCAAGGGCTGAGCGCCGCAGAGCCGCCAGTGTCTGTCCATTGCAGAACGCCGTCGCTATGCACCAGTCTTTGCCCTAGAACTCCCTATTCAGATGGGCCCGGCTTGTCCAGGATGCCGCTCTCCCTACCAAGCAGCGTCTGCCCCCTTTCCTTGGGCAAGTGTCAGACCTGCATCACAGTATGAAAACTCTCAGCCCCGTTCTGCTTCCTCTTCAGTCTTTAACAGCTATTACCTTGTCCCCTGCCCCCAGAGAAACCTCTTGCACTCCTAACTACCCGCAGGTGCCCCCTGGGGGAACCAACATAATGTTGTCCCGCCCCTCTAATGTGGTCCTAAAGGAAAGGGGAGATGGTTGTTAGGTCTGGCTGGGAGAAGCTGTCGCACAGCTTAGCCCACACATCCGCCACCTAGTGCAGCTCCCAATGCCACCTGCTCAGCAACGGGTAGTGCCCTGGTCTCTGTGCCTGCCTTACAACAAAAGGGAAGTTCTGGGAAGAGGCACAAAATGCCTTCTAGACTTTATTGCTTCCATGCTCCTGGTTCTAATGTATTTGTCCTTGCTACACTGAAATGCCTGGACTGGGGGGTTCCTGAGCTGTCACCCACTCCGAAGGTCCTCATGCACCAAAGATAAAAAAACCTCCCCAAAGTCAAGGTGTCCATAAACATCTGCATTGCCTCTCCATGGGGGCGGGCTCTTCCCCCAAGTCAGAAAAATAGCAACCAGGAGGATGTGAATTTATAGAATAATTCACCTTTATTATTACATTCAACCGAATGTATTTATACACACATTTTCCAGAATTTGTCACATGCAGGGTTAGGGAGAGTACAACAGTATTAATGGCGACAGTCCGGGCTCTGATGAACAGGTTAAACTTGAAGGCAGTTGATACCTTCAAAAAGCAGTAACAGATGACAGACCGTGTCCTCAGAGCACACACAGAACAGTTCACGGTGGTGACATCCGACCGCTTACCTGGGGGGAGACCCCAGAGTTAAGTTAGCTTACTGCCCGCACCAGGCAGCCCTCAACATCGTCCGCTCAGCCTCAGCGGGATACCCCCGTCCCAGACCCAAGAAGCAACTGGAAGCGTGGAGGCCACAGCGGCCTCAGACTCCCTCCCCGTGGACTTCCTGACGTGAGACTCAATAAGCCCTTAATGTGTTCAAGACATGATTCCTTGAGCTCTCTGAACTTTACCCTAATTTCTAACCCTTGGGGATTAAAAAAAGAGAAAAGTGCAAAGGAGTTTTCTTTTCTAAAAAGTTTAGTTAGTTAGTTAAATTCAATTAATCAACATAGACTGTATTATTTGTCTTAGGGGTACAGGTCAGCGATTCCTGAGTCTCATACAACACATACTCTCTCCAGTGTCCATCACCCAGGACAAAGGAGTTTTCGATAAACTTTTCTAGAGGCAATCTAGACTCCTACTTAGAATTCTGGAAATTGGGGCACCTGGGTGGCTCAGTGGGTTAAACTCTGACTTCGGCTCAGGCCATGATCTCAGGGTCCTGGGATCGAGCCCCACATCGGGCTCTCCGTTCAGCAGGGAGCCTGCTTCCTCCTCTCTCTCTCTCTCTCTTAATCTCTCTTAATCTTAAAAAAAAAAAAAAAGAATTCTGGAAATCTGCAAGATTGGCTAATCTTGGCAATTTCACCATGTGTCCAAGTTTTGTCCTACTGTATTTCATGGCGAGGATTAGCAATAAAGTCTTTTGAAACCTCCCAGACTCATGTTTATTTCCTAAGGGACAAGAAAGAAGAGTAGACAGGGTCCCACTTTCCATTCAGGCCTAGAAAGAAGGGAGCACTAAGGAACAGCCCCCTGGTGAGGAAAGGAACCTGCTGGCCCTGAGTCATCTCGGGGTTGGGGGGTGTAGCAGGGGCTCGTGGAGGTCTGCATGAGTCCAGCTTCTCCATTCTGCCATGCCAGGAGTTGTCTGGATCTGCATCCCCCCGTCCTTGGGCAGGTTTCTGTATTTGACCCCAGGCTGGCCTTGGCCTTGGTCACATTGTCTGTCCTGAAGCCACTCTACGTACGCAGGTGAGGTGATTCATGAGACTTAATTCTGACCCTCAAAACCACCCAATCTCTGAAGCCTCTTTCTAGAATTCCCCCACCTAATTTCTTCTTTCTCCTTTCGAGAGGAACCTGACGACTCGTTTACCCACAAAGAGCTGAAGCAACATGGGCTGAGGTGTACGTGTCTGCCAGGGTCCTGGAGCCTTCTCCCACCCCACCAGCCCTACCGCATCCCGTCCCCAAGTGAGGGTGTCACTACCTTAGAGAGACCCCCACGCACGTCAGCTGCCTACGATAAAATCTCTTTCAAATTCTTCAGTAAATTTGTGGGCTTGTGCTTTTCCTGGGCATTTTTTTAAAAAAGATTTTATTCATTTATTTGACAGATGGAGATCACAAGTAGGCAGAGAGGCAGGCGGGGGGGGGGGTGCGAGTAGGCTCCCCGCTGAGCAGAGAGCCCGATTCGGGGCTTGATCCCAGGACCCTGAGATCATGACCTGAGCTGAAGGCAGAGGCTTTAACCCACTGAGCCACCCAGGTGTCCCCTTCCTGGGCATTTTTAATGATTTTGCTGACATTCTCCCATTCGTGGGGACCCCCTGACCTCCATGGTTCTTTATCAGCTTATCGGCCATTTCCAGAAGATATGTTGCCTGGTTTTCCCTGGTTTGGCCCATTTCTCTGTTATTAGAAGCACAGACTCCACCCCCGCCACACACACACCTTTTAATGATGTTCTTAAGACTTTTGTTATCTGTGTTCTGGACATACTCTTCGAGGTCCCCTGACTCAAGGTCTTCCTTCCAAGTGAACAGCACGTCGTGTACTTCCTCTCCGAAAATGCTCTCCAAGTCCTTCACTGCCCTTTTGTCCTCCTGAGTGAACCATCCCAGATGGAACACCAGGACCAGAACCTTGTTCCCTTCTTCACAGCAGGACAAACAGCCTCTGACCTCCTCCTCCAGGTGGGACAGACCTCCCTCGGCACTGGTCATCAGGTAGAGTGAAGTCATGTCCACAACCACCACCTGCAGCCTGCCCCACATCCTCTTGTTGCTCTGGCACGTCTAGGTCACTGCCTGTGCTTGGAAATGAGAGCGGAAGTCGGGGTTCCCAAGGATGGTGTTCCCGGTGGCGCTCTTCCCAGTGCCACTCCTCCCCACCAGCACAATGCTCAGGGTCTCTGTTGAAAAGAAAGCAGGAAAGATGGATGACCATGGGCTGATCTGGGGGCAGTTTTCAAAGCGCTGCCAGATGTCATGGCAGAGGATGCTCGGAGAGCACCAGGCCACCCTCTGACACAGCAGCTCTCTCCCCAAGCATGGTTCCGGGCACGCGCTCTGGGAATGAGAAGCATGACTTGGACCACCATCTCTGCCCCGTGCTCACCCACGACATGGCACTGTTCCTACCTCTGAATTTACTCCCTTCTTCTGGTAACTTCTCTGACTCCCTGGCACCTCGTGGGGGACCCTGGATTTACTTTCCGTCATCTACTCAGCTGCATCCAGACTCCACATCTCACCCCTTGGTCTTCTGTTCCTGGGGCAACAATGTCTTCCTATTGCCAACTAATGCTAAGTGCTGCAAAATCTCCTTGATGCGCTTAAAATCTCCTTGATGCGCTTGAGAAATTAACAACAGAATTGACTGTTCGTGAAAAAGCAACTACGTATACCGTTGACAGAGTCCTCATTCCTTCATTTGGATCACCAAAAATTCATTTCTCGTTAAAACCACATTAAACTGAATTGTGTCTTTCACTGATGCGTCAAAAGGCACTTCGTGGTTATAATAACGAACGCACACTCACGCTGTTTTGTGTGGTGATGATGGAGAACAGATGTCCCTAAAAATTGAGTGACAGATGCTAGAGACCTGGCAGTGGGCGCTCGTGGGGGCTCCTTATGACTCTCCACCTGTACTGTGGTCTTTCTCTTCTGCACTGGCCTTTTCACAGTTCTCTCCATCATACGTTCTTTGCCAATGTACCCATATCCGCCTTACAACAAAGAGGGAGGAAAGCCTACCCTGTGCTCTTTTAGGGCAAATTATTGCATTGCGATCCTGAACCCACAGTCTCATAGTTATGCTTACAGGATTCTAGATCCATCTTCCAACAGTCTCACATTTGTCACAGATTTCAGTCCCTGCTTCCACACCCTCAGAGCGGGTGGTTCTCAAAGACCTCCACGATTGGGTCTATGATGGCTGTCCCACGTCCTGTAGAGGTGTGAACCCTCCATTTCCATCATGGCCGCTCCCTCGGCCGGCCCCTCAAGGGGTAGGCTCAGTCCCACCTCCCTGCTTCCGATTGCTGGAGTTTTCCCTGCAGTGTCTTCCAGCCTTCTGCCAGCCGCCCAAACCCTGCCCACTCTCCAAAGCCCATTACAAACTGAGCTTTCTCCACACAGACTCTCCGGACCTCCCTGCATGTCTCCACTTCTTGAGAAGGCTCCCGAGCACCTGGCCCTCCATGAGGACTGTGCAAGGGCTCCTAAGCAGACACAGTCTTCTGAATCTGTGCTCTTCTCAGGGGAGGGCGTTTGAAGTGAAGGCAACGGGTGAGTCATGTTGACTTGGAAGAATCTCAGCTCAGGGCAATGAGCATGTAGCACTGAGTGCACGGGGACATCTGCTAGAGCCGTGGGTGGTGTGGCTGGGCTGAGAAACCCACCTAATGCCATGTGAGGACTCGGGCTGCCAGTCCTCATCCTCCTCTCTTCAGAATGACCTCCCCTCTCCAACAAGTGAAGAGTAAGGAACCAAGAAGTCAAGAGAAGGAGAAGGAAGGAGAGTGTCAGAGTGGGCTTAAGAGGAAGAGAAGAGTAAACCAACTTTCCAGAACCATCTATCTCATCATGAGCACTGAGTCTTGAGCCACAGGCAACAGATACACTGTGGGGAGAAGAAGAGATTGGAAAAAACTCAACAAGAGACCTTCACTATCCCGTTGGAGAGAGGGGGTAAGGGTCAGGAGAGAATGAAAGACAGTGTGTACAGAAAGGCTCATAACTTCAGTAACCTTGGAGAAAGAAAAGTTAGTCAACAGACTGGACCTGTCCTTTCCCTCTTCTCCCCGCCCTTCTGTATATTTCATATCGTTTCTGAAAGCATCTAGAAAAGGATTTTTAGACGCTGTATACCTTCCCCTCTAAAGCTACAGGGCCTGCCCCCATTCTGTTGCAGTGCCCACAACTGTTTGCAGGAGCTCGTCCGCCTGGCGCTGCTCCTCTTCCCCTGTCACTCGGTAGTTGAAGACGAAGTACCGGTCACTGCCCATGTCAGTGAGGTTGTAGAGAGCTTTATTTCTGTGTTTCAGGAACATCCGTAGATTCTGATCCCCGAGGTCTTCTTTCCTGGTGGAGAGAATGATCAGGTGCTTCACGAATTTGCCTCCGAATCTGGCCAGGTGGCGTCCAGGACTGCCTCATCTTTCTCGGTGAAGGAGCCCAGCGGCATCATCACCAGCAGGAAGGTGAGGGGGCACCCAAGGGCAGGTCTCTGGAGCTCTGCTTTAAGGTCCCTTGAAGACAAGATGTCTGGAGCATCAGTGATCACAGCTCTCCTCTCTCTCCAGATTCTGCTTTCAGACACAAACCTCTGGGTGACTGACCCTTCGCTGAATTTGGTCTTAAAGACTCGATTCCCCAGAAGGCTGTTCCCGGCTGCACTTTTCCCGGCTCCACGCTTGCCTACAAGCAGGACCTTCAGCTCCGGTGGCCCAGGGTTCAGCTCACATCCTGGGGCCTGAAGCGGCTTCTCCCCTCCCCTGGAGGACAAAAGAGCAGATTCAACATCTCCTCTTGCAGCTGAGTTCAGAGATGGGGGCAGGTGTTCTGCTTTCTCATCCTTGTCAGTTTTTAACAGAGAAGGCCGGTAGTGTTCTGAGCAGCAGGACGCTACTCCCGGTCAGGAGCTACCTCTCCAAGTCAAAGCCACAAAGAGGCCCATGAATAAATGAAGAGATAATGTAAAAATGGTCAAGATTTCCCAGGAACATGAAAATGTTAAACTTGGCCTCCTGTGATCTTGGTCCTTAGATTTCCTTTCATTTTGCTACCGAAGGTAAGTGCCTGGCTGCGAAGTCCAGGGACTAAAACAGGACAAGGGAGACTGAGTTTAAAATGCCCCATGGCGGGGTGCCTGGGTGGCTCAGTTGCTAAGCGTCTGCCTTCGGCTCAGGTGATGATCCCAGGATCCTGGGATGGCTCAGGTGATGATCCCAGGATCCTGGGATCGAGCCCCACATCCGGCTCCCTGCTCAGCGGGAAGCCTGCTTCTCCCTCTCCCACTCCCACTGCTTCTGTTCCCTCTCTTGCTGTGTCTCTCTCTGTTAAAGAAATAAAATCTTTAAAAATACGTAAATAAATAAATAAATAAAATGCCCCATGGAAAAAATAAATGAATAAAATAAAATAAAACGCCCCTTGATAGTATATTTATAAAATGTTTTACTGCTCAGCAATCAAAAACAAAAACGAAAGAATGAATGGATGAACTATTGATATGCAACATGCATGGATCTTCAAAACATGCTAAATGAAAGCAGCCAGACACAAAACACACACTATGGGGTCTCACTCCATGAAGTTCGAGAACAGACGAAATTAGTCTATGCTGTCAGAAGTCTGGATTCAGTTCCCTTTGGGGAGATGCAGCAGAAACTTGGGAAGTGATGGAAATGCTCCAGATCTTATTTTTTTTTATTTGCTATTTTTAAAAGGTTTTATTTATTTACTAGAGAGAGAGAGAGTGAGAGCACAAGTAGGCAGAGCAGCAGGCAGAGGCAGAAGGAGAAGCAGGCTCCCCGGTGAGCAGGGAGCTGGATGTGGGGCTCCATCCCAGGACCCTGGAATCATGACCTGAGCTGAAGGCAGACGCTTAACAGACTGAGCCACCCAGGCGCCCTGGAAATGCTCCAGATCCCTATCTACCTGGGGGTTACAGAGCTATACACTTAAGATGTGTGCATTTTACTCTATGTTAATTGTATGTCAATAAGTTACTGTAAAAACCTCGCCACAAAACTATCTCTGCACATGTGCCCTGCCCCCACCACTTCTCCTCTATCCAAGGTCAGCACCAGACCTTCAGGCTGAGCAAAGGTCAGGGTCAGCCACTTCCCAGAATATTCAGAGGCTGAGGCACCCCAGGCACTATCAGTGTGGATCATGCCTAGGCCTCTGAGCCGCAGGTCTGGGAGGTGGAATGAACACACTTTTAAAGAAAACCACCAAAACGCAGGTGACAGCTCATCCTTGTTGTCTTGGGAAAGCTCCTGCTTTCCCCAAAATCAGCTCACACAAGTCTGCATCCCACCAAGATAAAGTCCCTTCCAATGCCCTCATTCTGAGACACCCCCCGGTTCTTCATGGCGTGCTATTTCCTCAGGGTCACGAGGAATCATTTGGGGACATAACAGGCAAGTTCCTGGAGGTCTTGACTAAAGGGCATCAACAGAATTTTAAATCCCTCCCCCTACTTCTGCCTGAGTTCACATATCTCTGGCTAAGTTTACTCCTCTGTAAATGAGAATAATGATAATACCAACCTCTTCATAGGGCTGTTAGAGGAATCGATGTGTACAGTTATCATGAGAATTATATGCTGGGGAGATTGAATTATTTATATATATTTTCCAGTATATAATGTCAGTTGTGATTATCATTGAAATTGTAATTATAATAGTTATTATTATTAGGGGAATTCCATGAGGCCAGAGACCTCATCTGTCTAATTCACTGCTGAACACTCAGCTCTTGCACAGAACTGGCCCAGAAATAACCTAAAGGTCCATCGGTCGAGGGACGGCTGACTCAGTCGCGTGCGCCCCTTACCTTGGACAAAATTGCACCTACTAAACAGAACAAGGAGGCTCTTACAGGGACTGACTCGTGAGGTGTGCAGGATGTATCGTTAATGGCGATCATTACAAGGATCCTGACCTCCCCCAGTGAACTCCACAAATGAGTGGAATCACCATGAAGGTGGTTTCTGCTTTCCCGGGGGGAGTCAACATTGTATAGTCCTGGATCCAGGGCCAGAAAGACAAGACTGAGTCCAGAAAGAAGCCACGAAAGGCAAGCCCATCTCCATCACATTCAGGGAAGGCCCAGGACACCCACACCATGTCCAGAACCTACTCCCAAGTGTTAGGAGCTCTCTAGGGGACGAGCTGCGGACACCAACCTGAGCTAGGCCTCCAGAGTACATCTCTGATCCTACTTATCTAATTTTTCCACCTCATTTTGACTCATGATGCATTCAAAAGGATACAGATGTAAGCTTACCATTTTTTTTTTAAAGATTTTATTTATTTATTTGTCAGAGAGAGAGCAAGAGTGAGCACAGGCAGATAGAGAGGCAGGCAGAGGCAGAGGGAGAAGCAGGCTCCCGCTGAGCAAGGAGCCCGATGCGGGACTCGATCCCAGGACGCTGGGATCATGGCCTGAGCCGAAGGCAGCCGCTTAACCAACTGAGCCAGCCAGGCATCCCATAAGCTTACCATTTTTAAGGATCACTCTTACCAAGTGGCTTGTCCCCCTTCTGGTCGTGGCTTCATTCATATAATCCTAGAAAATAAAGGTGGAAATGATGCACAGGGACCTAAAATTTCATCTTTTTGCAAAGTAAAGAAATGAAGACACAAGTATATAATTCAGAGTAATTTAATGAGGACAATGTGGTCAGATCAAGGCCACGGTCATGTTCCTTGTTGGCTTTTGTAGACCCGTCCACAATGTCAGTTGAGCTTCAGACCCCACTGCCGACAGCACAACAGGCTCCCCAGAAGTATGAAGATGGGTCTTGTTCTTGCTCAGAGGAGCCCCACAAATGCCATCTAACCAAGGCATTGAGCCCGAAGCTCTAACTTTCCTTCTCGCCAGTCTCCCAACAATAATGGCAGTTCCTTTCCAAGTCTTCCAGAGTTTCTGCTGTTCTGGAGAAAATCCAGAGGCTTAAGAAGAGTGGACTTCCCGGAAGAAGAAACTAGCCCAGTGATGTCTGGAATGTCCATCTGAGGGACCCGGGGGAAAGGAGGAGATCAGGCGTGAAACTCCTACACATCTCTGGTGTCTTCTCCCCACACTGCGCCCCCGGGATAGAAATGATGCTGTTTCTGACGTAAGAACCAGAGACATTTGGAACTTTTCCCATCCAGGTGGGCAAATGGAACCAAACACACAATTGGTATTCCCTTCCCCTGCCTGGTAAAGCTGACAAGCTCCCCAAAATTTAAATTGTCATGGAATCAAAAGAGAGGGTAAAAATTATATACAATCCTGATGAGTCTGCTATTCCTAGAAGATTCCAATACTTTATTTTAACCCTATTTTTGTTAAATCTCCATGCCAGCCAAGGAAATTTTCCCTCTGCTTTCTTACCTGGCCTTACCCCAAGCTGTGGGTCCCTTTCGCCATCCCTCACCCCGGATCCTCCCCTCTCAGCTCTGACCCTCAGACATCTTTCATCTTACCCGGCACAACTCAAATTCTTTCACGTGTTTTAAATGCCAAAGGTTGTTGCAGTGCAAATGTGTATGATCTAAAACGTAATAATTTTTAAATTTCTCACCCACTGTAAAAGGAGCAGCTGCTAATTAACATATATCCTTCTGTGTTTTTCTAAGTTTATACGCATACACACAAGCATATATGAACACACAGGGAGACTTGGTAGGCATCTTGCTCTGCAATCTGCTTCAGAATATGTCCTGTACAGCTGTACAAGTCAGTCCCCATAGATCAGCTCCGTTTTTTTAGGAGAGGCTATTTGCTCCAAGGCATGGACATGGAACATTCCATCCTAACGTAACAGTTCCTTTACTGGTAGACTGTCAGGTTATTTCTGGTTTTACTATCTCAAGAGATGCCATGATAAGTATCCTTACACATACATCTTTATGTATGTGAATGTTTTATTTCTGGGTAATAGTCCTAAAAGTGGGAATCTTGCTGAGTCTCCGGGTTGTTAAAGTCCTTAATGTCTCCATAACTTATGTGAACCTTATACACATCCATAATAATGCTACTAACTGTAAGGTTTTATAGGCGAGATACATACGACACCAGGCAAGATAGGTGCAAGGCAAGGTTTATTAAAGGCGCTCTTGGGGGAAGTTCCGAGACTCAGGAGAGGAGAGTTGGAGAAGTCGTGCCCAGGAGGGGGTCGAGTGGGTCTTTTATTTGGGTTAAGAGAGGGCATAGGTTCACAGCCCTATAAAGGTAAGGTATTTGGGGCGTGGGTTCACAACTATATATGGTAAGGTATTTGGTGGTTGGAGGGTAGGGGAAGTCCTGATGTTCCTGTTTCCTGCATAAGTATCAGTTTACTTTTGGTGACGTGTCCTCGGCATATGTCCTTCCGGAGGGACAGTCATGGGTAAAGGAAGAGGGTGGCCTGGAAGATGGCGGCCCTGCGGCCATCTTTATTGTTCCTCCTGCGTTCCTGGAGCTGCCGACCCAACAACAATAATGATAGGGGCAGCTGATAATCACCGAATGCTTACACCTCAAGTATTTGCAAATATTTTTGTAAGCATTTATTTCATTGCATCGTCACAGAAATCTCTGAGATACATATTATTATCTCTGTTTTATGGAAGACAAAAATAAGATCCTGGGTCAACAGAATGGATAGGAGTTCTGTCCCTCAGGGAGTCTGTGTGGAGGCAACCACCACAAGTATATTCACAGCAATCACTTGACTCACCTGCTGGTGGCCTCGTGAGGAGCGCCATGATGGAAGGAGGGGCCAGTGGGGAAGACGCACTGAGGAAGTGAGCTCATGCTGAGGGAAATGGATACACAAAAGCAGACCTGGTATGGGATCTGATGGGAGAGGGGACGTGTCCAGGTGGACTAAATCACAGGTTGGAAGCTCCAGAATGGACATGGATGCAAGTCAAGGACCACGGGAAGGCCAGTGAGACCAACACCTGAAGAGCAAGTTAGAGGGTGAAGGACCGACTCAGGTCGGGGATTCTGAACTCCATCTGAAGATCAGTGGACAGTTACCGCGGCATTTTAAAACAAGAGGGTGTTGGGTTCAGGGTACAGTGCACAGAGCTCATCCCATGCTCTGATCCTCTCTGTAGACATTCCTGTTCCAGTCAGCCTTCAAGAGACAGAAAGATGGTTATAAAGGAAAAAGAAGGAGGGCAGACCTAGGAGATAAGAGAGCAACAAGTTCTCTGGAGCCTCAGGGTCCTCATCTGTGGAACAGGGTACACAGAGCCCTTGTGAAGACGTTGTCCGTTCATATGTCTAGGACTCAGTAGGTGCTCAATAATTGTTGCCTTCCTTCTCACCTCCGTCCTGTTTGGGCTTCACGCTCATCAGTTCTCAGAGTTTACTCTGACCAACGCCGCCCCCTACGCTGGATTTTTGCTTGCTTTACCTCTTTTGGCACTTGCGTTACGAATCCTCTGTAACAACATTCACTTACTTACCCTGAATCAGGAACTGTTTTGTGTCTTATGCATGAGTCACTCAAACCCAGGAGTAAGCTCCTCAAAAGCAAAAGCCTGAATTTTTGTATCTTCCTTAACTACAAATACATTTTCTACTCAGGTTTAGAAATTAGGGCGCCTGGGTGGCTCAGTGGGTTAAGCGGCTGCCTTTGGCTCAGGTCATGATCTCAGGGTCTTGGGATCAAGTCCCACCTGGGGCTCCCTGCTCAGCAGGGAGTCTGCTTCTCCCTCCCCCTCTGCCGCTCCCCCTGCTTGTACTCTCTCTTTCTCTGTGTCAAATAAATAAATAAAATCTTCAAAAAAAATTAAATAAGGGCACCTGGGTGGCTTAGTGGGTTAAGCCTCTGCCTTCAGCTCAGGTCATGATCTCAGGGTCCTGGGATCGAGCCCTGTGTTGGGCTCTCCACTCAGTGGGGAGCTGCTTCCCTACCCTCCACTTGCCTCTCTGCCTACTTGTGATCTCTCTCTCTCTCTCTGTGTCAAATAAATAAATAAATAAAATCTTTAAAAAAAGAAATTAAATAAATATGACTGTGGCTTTTGTGTATGAAATGGATTGAGGGTAAGGCACAAGAATGAAAGAGGGGAAGGTTGTTTGTAAGACAGGACAGGCGAGAACCCAGGCTGGCTTGGATCAGACGGGGGGAATGCGGATGGAGAGAGGTGGGACTTCTGACCACAGAAGACTTGATGAATTCTCAGATATCAGCTGCCAGCTGGTAGTGGCAGCAAAGCCGACCTCTGGGTTTAGGTTCTAAGAGCCCGGTGAGCAGCACCACCATTTACCCAGTTGAGAGGAAAACGGAAGTCTTACAGATTTCAGAGGGAAAACCAAAAGTCTGGACGTGTGAAGTCCGAGGTCCTTCCTCTATGAGAGCCAATTGGAGCTGTCGAGGAGCAGTCGGATACGGGAGCAGGATTGAGAGGAGAGACCTGGATGACAGCGATGAATCTGGAAATCGTTAGCCATCGGCGGAGCTCAGAGCTGGAAGGCAGAGTTGAGGAAAGCCTAGAACCATGCCCTAAAGGTGCCAACTTTCAGAGGCCACGCGAGGAGAGCTCAGGAATCTCTGGCGTAGCCAAAAAGGGCAGGAGTTAGAAAACAAAGAGTGTAGTTGTATTGAAGCCAAGGGAAGAGATGGTCCGGTTTGTGTGTCCAGTGCTGTGAGGGATAAAGTCAGGTGAGGACTTAAATGTATCCGTTAATTTGCCAATAAGGGTAATATGCAAAGCCCCTGCCACCTGGTGCCCCATGTTGGCGGATCACGGATAAATATCTCCTTAAACAAAGCCTATGGTCCATCACACGGTGCCACACCTCCCGTATCCCTGCCCATCATCCACCCAAGAGCTCTAGCAGCAAAGATCCTTGTAGACCTTAAGAATATCTTACCACGGGGCGCCTGGGTGGCTCAGTGGGTTAAGCCGCTGCCTTCGGCTCAGGTCATGATCTCGGGGTCCTGGGATCGAGTCCCGCATCGGGTTCTCTGCTCGGCAGAGATCCTGCTTCCCTCTCTCTCTCTCTCTCTGCCTGCCTCTCCATCTGCTTGTGATCTCTCTCTGTCAAATAAATAAATAAAATCTTAAAAAAAAAAAAGAATATCTTACCACGAATTCACAGCTTTCGTTTCTGAAGTTCACAATTTATGGTCCTCCCTTTTCATGCAACAAATACTGGACCCGGCACAGGAGTCCCCTCACCTGACTGGCCGCTCCTCCTCGCTTGCCCTGTTGGTCAGAACACAGTTTTGGCCTCCGTAGTTTTCAGCCAGCTCCGGGAGGTACCCCTCCCCACTGACGTAAGCTTGCAGTGCGTCACCCTCCAAATCATCCTCCTGAGTGAAAACGGTAATGATGTACTTCTTGGCATCGGCTCCAAACAGCTTGTGGATGCCCGTGACTGCCTCCTTGTCCTCCACCTTGTAACGGCCAATGGCAATTACCAGCAGCAGCACGTGGAGGCTCCAAGCAGCTTTCAATGTTGGCGTTGCTTGTCTTCAGCACAAGAGATTGAGGAGAAAATGTCGGGGGTGTCGATGACCACAACCTTCCCCCCTCTTGTGGCCCCCCTCGCTCTCTGGCACGTTTTTGTCACCATCTGGCCACTACATCTGGACACAAACACAATTTTGCCCAGAATCATGTTTCCTGGGGCACTTTTCCCCGCACCACTCCTCCCCAAGAGGAGAAGCCTCAGCTCTGGCTCCGGCTCCTGATACAGCCCCTGTTGGCTCTGCTGGACAAAAACAACACACCAATGTGGAACACATGAGAAGTCAACAGAGGGGCAGCAAGAAAATTCATTCTTTCTAGTTCCTCCCCAAGGACTGGAGCTACTGACGTCAACTCAAACTAGATTCGGATAAGCAATCCTGTTTCCCAGGATCCTCTCTATGCTCTTGTCTCCTAACTAAATCCGTATGAAGATGTCACACACAACTGGCTAAACTGACAGCCCCTTCTCTCTCTGTACCTCCCCCACTATACACACTGGGGTAAAAGCAGACACTATGAGACAATAAGGTCCCCTCCCTGAGATGTCCATGTGCTAATCCCCGGAATCTGTGGCTACGTTGTTACATAGGAAAAGGGACCTTGCCAATGTGATTAAGGATGTTGAGATGGAGAGATAATCTTGGATCACCCAGGTGGACCCAGTAGAATTACACTGTAAGAAGTCCTTCTGAGAGGAAGACAGGAAAGTCAGAGTAAGAAAAAGGAGATGTGAGGACAGGAGCAAAGGTCAGAGAGTGAGAGCGATTTGAAAATGCTACACTGTTGACTTTGAATGTAGAATAAAGAGCCACAAGTCAAGGGGGATGGGAGCAGCTTCTAGAAACTGGAAAAGTCAAGGAAACGATTCTCCCACACAGCCTCTGGAAGGATCCTGCCCAGCACCTTGATTTTAGGATTTCTGACCTCCAGAATTATAAAATAATAATCTGGTGGGTTTTTAGCAACTGATCATGTGGCAATTTGTTACAGCAGCAACAGAAACTAATACGCACTCTTTCCCAGCTTCCTTTCAGCGGAGTAACCATGTGACCTAGTTCTACCCGAGGACAATGAGGGAACATTTCCTTGGGCTTTCTTCTTATTTGGAATGTAAATGTGATATCTGGGGGCCCCTGAGTGGCTCAGTAGGTTAAGCATCTGCCTTCAGCTCAGGTTACGATCCCAGGATCCTAGGATCGAGCCCTGCATCAGGCTCCCTGCTCAGTGGAGAGCCTGCTTTTCCCTCTCTCTCTCTCTGCCCCTCATTCATGCTCTCTAGCTCTCTTGCTTTATCTCAAATAAATAAATAAAATCTTTAAAAACAATAAATGTGATATCTGAAATCACAGCAGATATCACGAGACAATGAGGTAACCAACAAGAAAACAAAAGGCCAGTGTGTGCCATCACACTGAAGGAATGAAGAGCAGAGAGATAAAAGAATTCCTGATGACATCACTGAGCTGCCAAAATATCCTTGAGATCACCTTTTTTTTTAGATTTATTTATTTATTATTTTAAAAAATTTATCTATTTGACAGAGAGAGAGAGAGCGAGAGAGAGCCAGAGAGCACAAGTGAGGGGAGTAGTAGCGGAAGAGGGAGAAGCAGGCTCCCCGCCAAGCAAGGAGCCTGATGCAGGACTCGATCCCAGGACTCTGAGATCATGATCCGACTTGGAGGCAGACACCTAACCGACTGAGCCACCCAGGCACCCTAAGGTCACCTTTTTGTTAAGTAAACAGCTGATATTCTAAAGATCTAGCTGCTGCTACTCAAAGCACGGTTCACAGGCTGGCGGTACTGCCAGTAATGGAGGCCATGTCAGCAGTGCAGAATCTCAGTCTCCACCCAGACCTCCTGAATAAGAATCTGTAACCGAACAAGCTCCAGATGCTTCTCACGAACACTCAAGTTTGAGAAGCACTGGTGTAAGACACCATTAGTTCAAGATTAGCATTCCCAGCTGAATCAGGACCCACTTGAGGAGCCAAGTTTCCCAGCACCATTTCTTGAACAGTCCCATCTTTTTCCAAATGATTCTGTCAGATACCATGTGCCCTAATTTCCATGAGTCTATTCCTAGGTTGTCTGTTCTGTCCACTAAATGCTCACTCAGTCTATTCCTGAACCAGAAAATGTTATTTACTAGAACCAAAATGACTTAATATTATCCTACTTAAGATACAACTTTAAACCTTCATTATGTGATCAAGGAGGTAGGTCCCAACACCTTGCTATTGTTCAAAACTGTCACACTCTTCTCGGCTTTTTAATCTCCTGTAGGACTTTGAAAATCATTTGTCCTTGTCTTTAGGAAATCCCTGTTGAAATCTAGAATGCTATAGCATTGAATGTGCAGCTTAGTTTTAGAACTGACATGTTCATAGGATTCTCTTTTTGTTGGTCAGTTTTAAACATATTCTAATTTCAACCATTAGTTCTTTTTGATTCATAAATTAGGAGAAGTGATTACCAAATTTAAAAATGTATTGGGATGGGGTGCCTGGGTGGCTCAGTGGGTTAAAGCCTCTGCCTTCGGCTCAGGTCATGATCCCAGGGTCCTGGGATCGAGCCCCACATTGGGCTCTCAGCTCAGTGGGGAGCCTGCTTCCCCCTCTCTCTCTGCCTGCCTCTCTGCCTACTTGTGATCTCTCTCTGTCAAATAAATAAATAAAATCCTTAAAAAAAATAAAAAATAAAAAAATAAAAATGTATTGGGAGACTTGCTATATTTTTATTTATTTCTAATATTATTACTCTCTGGCCAGAAAACAACATCTGTATAAAATGTTTGTCACTGGTCAAGATCTACTTTTTTTTTAAAGATTTTATTTATTTATTTGTTTATTTATTTATTTATTATTTATTATTTATATTAATTATATTTATATTATACATATATAAAAATATATAAAATATAATTTTAATTTTAATTTTAATTTTAATTTATTTAAATTTAATTTTAATTTAATTAATTTAATTTAATTTAATTTAATAAAAATATAATAAATATAAATATATAAAAATATAAAAATATTATTATTTATTATTATTATTTATTATTTATTATTTATTATTTATTTATTTATTTATTTATTTATTTATTTATTTGACAGAGAGAGACACAGAGAGAAGGAACACAAGCAGGGGCAGGTGGGAGAGGGAGAAGCAGGCTTCCTGATAAGCAGGAAGCCGGATGTGGGCCTCAATCCCAGAACCCTGGGATCATGACCTGAGCCGAAGGCAGACACTTAAAGGCTGAGCCCCCAGGTGCCGGAGATCTACTTTTTTTTTTAAAACAATAAAATTTTTGTAAGTGTTTCATGCAGGCTTAAAAAGAATGTGTAGCCTGCATTTGGGGATGCCTTTCCCAATCAGAGACCCCACCTCGATTCTACCAGCTAGGCTCCAGGTATCCAGAAGGTCCAGCATGTCCTTCCCTGCACCAGTCTCCTCTCTGTCTGGAAAACTCCTCCCCATTCTTCACCACTTAGCTGAAGTGTCACCTCCATGTCAAGCCTGTCGTCATTTTTCCAGATTGAACTGATCACGAGCTCCTCACTGGACTTCTGCAGTGCCACTGTCATGGTCCCCTGCTTCCATCCTTCTGGAGCCTACTGTCCATCAGCAGCCAGTGTGCTCCTACCAAAACAAGAGACAGATAATGTCCCTCGTCACTCCAAAATCCCCCAATGCCTTCCCAAGGACTTGAAGTAACAGGCAAAGCCTTTGCAGTGGTCGACAAGACCCTACCCAATCTGGGCTCTAGCTGCCTCTCCAATCTCATCCCCCACCCTCCTCCACCTTGCTTTGTCTGGCGCAGTCACATCAGCCTCCCTTCTATTCCCCAAACATGCAACCTTGGGGCTCTATGCTGATTACTCATCTGAACTAGAACATTCTCTCCCCAGTGTTGTGTAAGGCAGCTTCCCTTCCTTTAGGTCTTTGCCATATTGTCCCTGTAATGCAGAAGGCATTCTGCAGTCATCCTATAAATAAGGGCAACCCTCCCTGCTGCCGCACGGGCACTTGTGTCCCCCCACCCCCATTCTATTTTTCTTCCCAGCAACCACGACAACCACCTTTCACACAGTGCATTGACTTGCTTATTGGTTTCTTTTTTTTGTCTTCCCACCACTGAAAGGTAAGTCCCGGGGAGAAGGAGGACTTGGCCTGGTTTATTCATCACATCTACTGCTTAGAGAAGGCATTTGCTGCTAAGCACCTGCTTGTGACAGAGTGGATGGCTGTGAACTTGAAGAACAAAGACCAGCAGCTGAAAGACCTGAAGAGTGGGATGGGAGAGCCCTGGCTGGGAGAAGCCAGGAAAGGCAGTGCGCAGACTCCTCCTCCCAGAAGCCCACCATGAGAAAAAGGCAATGGACTGAGTGGGGATCAGAGAAGCTGCCACGGATGGAGGCCTGGGCTGTTCTCTAGATCCGCATCTCCAGATCTCCGCGGGATGCAGGAGGCAAAGCTGCCTGACCTGGACACACACCTCAGAGCTGTCACACCAAGGAGGAACAGACTTCTTGGCAGCTGAGGTCCAGTCACCGTTGGGACGCTCTTGAGAGTACCCCAACATGTGTCTGAATGAAGAGACCCTCCCCCGAACTCTCCATCCCCCTTAATCTCCTTGACTTTGCTCACAATGCTGTTCCTATCTGATAGTATCTACTGTGTCTAGCTTCTATGTTCTCTTTTCTCTCTACCATTCTTAGTATGAAACTCCTTAAGCGCAGAGACCACTCCTGTCTTGTTCTGTGTCCTGAGGTCCCAATACTGTGGCTGGTACATAGCATACACTCCATAAATGTTGTTAAGTGAATGATCGTAGGGGAGAGGACGAAAGGAGGAAAGGAGGAAAAACAGTTTTTAGGAATGAAGAGGGAGATAAAAGTGATGTCACTTTTTTTTTTTTAAATTTCCATTCTGCTTTGTTAGGTATTTATTTTCTTCTATTTTCAACTTTTAAAAAAAGATTTTATTATTTGTTTCAGAGAGAGCATGAGCTGGGGGCGGAGCAGAGGGAGAGGGAGAGGGAGAAGCAGACTCCCCTCAGTCCATTAAGCCTCTACCTTTGGCTCAGATCATGATCCCAGTGTCCTGGGATGAAGCCCAGTGTCCTTCTCCCTCTCCCTCTGCCTGCGGCTACCCCTGCGTGTGCTCGCTCTCTCTCTGTTAAATAAAATCTTAAAGAGAGAGAGAGAGAGAGAAATCTTATATTGTATCCCAAGCCAGTGAAGCGGTATTTTTTTGTACATCAATTTTTTTAAGTTAAAAAAAAAAAGACACTAGTGGGTAAATAGGTGAAGGAAGCAGACACCTCCAGCAGATCTGAAGAAGAAAGGAATTTATTTCCCACCTAAGCTCCACTGTTTTACATGATTGCCCATCCTAGTGACTAAATTAGTCTTTGCTAAACCCCTAGCCAGGCTGCCATATTGAACCAGGACGCCACTTCCCTATGTGGACAGTTGCCAACCTGTAGCATTTTCTCCCCAGGATATAAAAATACATTTAAGGACAAATAGGAGCCAACATACCCCGCCTCCCTCAGTTCTCCTTTACCCACGCTGCCCTCCATCATCTCCCAGACCTGTCTGCAGACCCCAGCGGGTTACTGGAGAGGTAAAAAGCGAACTTTCTCTCCAGAACTTCAGTTGCGACTCCCCATCAGCCCTCAGGTCTCAGGATAGAGCCCGAGGGGGGCGTGGCTTCAGCCATCGGAGCAAAGCTCCCAACCGTGTGGGGACCTGTCCCACGTTAAGGGGCAGTTCGCAACCACAGAAAAAGATGGCCAGAGACGCTTCCAGAGCTCAGTCTGGGGAGAACTCCATCCCAGCCCAGCAGGTCAGTCATCAGGAGGAGGAGACAGAGTTCAAAAGTGGGAGCCCGAGAGGCTTAAATGTAGGTAAAATCAGTCTTGTTTCTGGCAACCACTGGCACCTTCAGTGCTCAGTTAACGGGACCCAAAAGTGCACGGGAAGGAAAATACTAGAAAAGAACCTGGAAGGTGAACTAGAACCTGGAAGACCGGCGTCCCACCTGCTAGCTTCGCAGGGCGGCTGGGTGGCCTCCCGCGGGCTCCCTCCCACCCAAACCTGGCCCTGCCATCGGTCCCTAAGTGGGGTGGGGGCGTCCCGCGAGGACGCCTTCCCCCTGGAAGGCCACGACCCGCGGGCCAGCCGCCGAGCCTCCCCGCCCCCCATCCCAGGGCCGGGCCCGAGCGGCTGGTGGCCGGGGAGCCCGAGCCCGCTGCCCACCCTCCAGCGGACCCCGCTGCCCGCCCGGCCGCCACGTGCCGCGGCCTCGACCCCGCGCCGTCGCGCACGCACCGCGATCCGGTCCCCGCGCGCGTCGCAGGCTCCGTGGCTCCGGGGAAGCCCCCGAGGTCCCCGCGGGCGGCGTGGAGAGAAAGCAGCGGCGAGCACCGAGAGGTCTCCGCTCTGATGTCGGCTGGGGTGGGGGGTGGGGGGTGGCGTTCGCACCGGTGCCAGGTTGGCGCCCCCGGGACCCGCGGGTAGGAGCGGACGCGCGCGCGGAGGCTCGGTCTGGAGGGGCGGCGCCGGGGCTGGAGCCCAGGCCGAGCTTCTGGAGGGTCCCCAGAGAGGGTCACTGTGCAGGGGATCCCCCACCCCGGGACGGACCCGCGGCGCGGGCAGAAGCTGAACCCGGCCAGGGCGGGGACCGCGCCCAGCCGGCGGTTCTTCTCCAGGTGACCTCCGCCACCGCGACACCAGACCCCTTCCTGGACTGCGGAAACTGAGCAGACGCTGCTTTCTCTCTCCCTCTCCCACCACCAGCAGCTCCTCACACGGTTCCAGGGGGACCCTTCAGCCGGACCTGGGGAGCGCGCCGCGTCCCGGCGAAGAGACTCCTTCCTAGAGCTGGGGAAGCGCTCGTAATGCTAGAGCTCCCTGGCTTCCCAGTCGTTTGTAAAAAAACAAAACAAAACAAACTTTAAAAAAAATAGATCTTATTTACTTATTTGACAGACGGAGATCACAGGTAGGCAGAGAGGCAGGCAGAGAGAGAGGAGGAACCAGGCTCCCTGCTGAGCAGAGAGCCCGATGGGTCCTCGACCCCAGGACCCCGAGATCATGAGCTGAGCCGAAGGCGGAGGCTTAACACACTGAGCCACCCAGGCAGCCCCATCAAAGAAACTTCTGCGAGTGATAATGGTTTCCTAAAGCCCCCTACTGCAGAAGGCAGTCGAACGCTGAGCCTTACTTTATTATGGTTTTTAAAAAGGCAACACACGCATAACATTACATAAATTTACCATCTTAGCTATTTTTAAGTGCACAGTTAGGAGCCTCAAGTACATTCCTTGTTGTGCAAAGAGCTCCGCGAATTTCCCATCCTGAGACAGTGAAACTCTGTACCCATTAGCCTCTAGTTCCCCTCCCCCAGCCCCTGGTAACCACCTCCCTACTTTCTTTTCTTTTTTCTTTTCTTTTCTTTTTTTTTTTTTTTAAAGACTTTATTTAGGGGCACCTGGGTGGCTCAGTGGGTTAAAGCCTCTGCCTTCGGCTCAGGTCATGGTCTCAGGGTCCTGGGATCGAGCCCCGCATTGGGTTCTCTCTGCTCAGCAGGGAGCCTGCTTCCCCCTCTCTCTCTGCCTGCCTCTCTACTTGTGATCTCTCTCTGTCAAATAAATAAATAAAATCTTAAAAAAAAAAAGACTTTATTTATTTATTTGACAGCGGGAGAGCTTGCTGGAGGGGCAGAGGGAGAGGGAAAAGCAGGCTCCCCGCTGAGCAGGGAGTCCCTCGCAGGCACCACCCCCCTGGGGGCTCCACCCAAGGACTCTGGGATAGAAACCCAGCCAAAGGCAGATGAGTCACGCAGGCACCCCTCTCCTTTCTGTTTCTACGATTTTGAGGGCTTCATATACTTCCTATGAGTGGAATCAGACACTGTTTTTGCCCTTTTTAGGTCTCGTCCTGGAGGTTCATCCCTGTGACAACACGTTTAATGGGAAGGTGGAAGCTGATGGTCCTTGGACTGGAGCTCCCACCATCACACCAGGCTTGGTCTTTGAAATGTCTGAGGTGGTGCTGAGATTTCCAGAGGGAGACTGGGGGCGGGGGCGGGGGGGGTGGCTGAGCAGGTTTTGAGGGGCTGCTCTGTCCTAAGGGGTCCATCTCCCCTCTGGGCTGGTCTTCATGTTCCCCCTCATTAAGAAACCAAAGAAGACCTGGAGATGTGGCCCTGCCCACCAAGAACTTGAGTCTGCACAGGCCACATCTTGGTGAGAAGAGTCTCTCCCAGGGACTCCTGGGTGGCTCAGTCGGTTAAGCGTCTACCTTCCAGTTCAGGTCAGGATCCCAGGCTCCATTGGAAGTCTGCTTCTCCCTTTGCCCCTCTCTGCTCTTTCTCTCTCTCTCTCACTCACTCAAAAACATAAATAAAATCTTTGGAAAAAAGAAAAAAGCAGCCTCTCCCCTTCCCCACCCAATTTACACCCCTAGTGAGAAGGACCTTTCTAGAAACAATCCCCACCCCTCTTTGTGGTGCTAGGTCAATTCACATAAAATCAATTCATTACCCTTGGGGCAACTAATACATTATATGTTAATAAAAGTAATTAAAAAATAAAAATTTAAGAAGTAAATATGTACTGTCGGGAAAAAAATCAGTTCATTAAAATAATCAGACAAAAGCCTTCAATCCCACCTTGTGATCATCCCAGCTGTGTCCTCCCAGGAGTGAAGGTCAGTTCAGGGGCACAGAGTCACAGCCTTGTGGACTATCATTTCCCCAAAATAGAGAAATTAGGAAACCGAGTTCAGGAAAAGCTCACTTCTTCTGAAACATGAAGCATTTGGGGAGCATTCTGAGTAAAACCACGGCTTCAAATAATTCCTCACTGATTTAGCAAGCTATCTGCTGAGCTGACCATTTTTACAAAATGATCTTTCAGCACACGGGCCTAGAAAATTGAATTCTGTGGGGAAGGCTGGTTGGGCTGGCATCTAGGGAAGGATGGGGGTTTCCTGCCCCCTAGTGGCTTTGTGGCTAATGACAAGGGCGGCAAGACCACTTCCAGGCACTTCTCCCTTCCTCTCAGAGGAGGTGAGGAGGGAGAGGGCTGGCCTTCCCCAAATCATATAAGCCTGGAAGACACAAACTATGCAAACATTTACCAGCCCCTATTGGACACAGGGGCTCAAAGAACCTGCAAGACGGATCTCCATTGAAGGAGATCAGTCAAATGATGGGAAGAGGGACTGAACCATGGTTACGGAGCAATGGGACAGGAACTGTCATAGTGTCCGGGGTGCCACGGGAGCAAAGAGGAAGCTCCATAACTCCTACAAGATAGAGAAACAGCACAGTGGGGACACAAACTTAGAAACAAATCCATAAACCGTTCATTTTCTGCGGCAGGTTACCGTCATGGAGAACATTAGCAGACTCATGGGAGAACAAATCCACACAGCAGAGCCTGGGCCTATCCGAAGCCATGAAGGGCATGTAGAAATTTCCCTGCAAAAGACACGCAGGCAGAGGGAGAAGGGAAACCCCGCAGGCGCTGGGCATGCTGTGAGCAGCTTGGGCGCGTGGGGAGGCGGGGTCAGGCTGGAGGTAGGAAGACCAGCTAGAGGGTACTGCATAAAAAGGAACAGATCAATGATATATCTAAACGATGGAGACAATGAAATAATTTTTAAAGCGGCTAATTCAGGGTTGCTCTGGCAAGTTTTCGGGCTGCCACATCAAAGGGAGGTCTGTTCACCACACAGGCGATGCCTTATTTCAAAAAGCTGTGTTATATGTTGTTCAACTTCACTGATGGGAATTGTATGTTTACTACAACTTTGGCAGATGGTAGTAAAGTGCCTTGTAACTAAATTCGCATATTTTGACAGTTTTCTGATGGAATGAAATGTCCTTGTTTGTTATAGTACTGATTAAGAAATAATACGCTCATTCAAAATAAGTCAATCAGAGAAAGACAATTATCATATGATCTCCCTGATATGACGAATTTGAGAGGCAATGTGGGGGGCTTGGGGGGAGGGAAAGAAAAAGGAAACAAGATGGGATCGGGAGGGAGACAAAGCATGAGACTCTTAATCTCACAAAACAAACTGAGGGTTGTGGGGGGGAGGGGGGAGGGATGGGGTGGTTGTATGATGGACATTGGGGAGAGTATGTGCTATGGTGAGTGCTGTGAAGTGTGTAAACCTGGCGATTCACAGACCTGAACCCCTGGGGCTAATAATACATTATATGTTAATAAAAAATAAAAATTTTTTTAAAAAGAAAGAATATGCTCATTTATAAATGTTTCACTTGAAGTAGAGACACCATTTTCTCATTCACATAAAGGCTGGTAGCCATCCCAGACCGATTGGCTGTGGAATGTCTGGGGTCAAAGCCCTTCTAGTGGCTTTCTGGGAGACAGAGCTGTGAGAGACTCATGTTTGGGAGGGGTGGGGGGAGAGGGGACACTTTAGCTTGGGGACACTGAGTCTCGGGCACTAGAGACAGGGGAGGCAGAGAAGTCCCAAAGGTCATGACTGATTCCTCCTTCCCTTTTTTTTTTTTTTTTAGATTTATTTATTTATTTATTTATTTGACAGAGAGATCACAAGCAGGCAGAGAGGCAGGCAGAGAGAGGAGGAAGCAGGCCCCCTGCCGAGCAGAGAGCCCGACGCGGGGCTCGATCCCAGGACCCCGAGATCATGACCCGAGCTGAAGGCAGCGGCCTAACCCACTGAACCACCCAGGCGCCCCTCCTCCTTCCCTTTTAATTCATGTCAACCCCCACTGGAAACAACCGAAATTAAGCAGGATAAACATGTTGTCTTCTCAAAAGCATCCAGGAAGCATGAAAGCAGTAAGGAACTAGGAGGCCAGAGCAAGAACGGAAATGCAAGGACGATGCATTCCCTGTGGCCTGTGCCCCACCCCACCCCACTCCCGGAAAGATGAGAACTTTGCTTTGCAGCCTCCCTGGGAGAGCGGATCAGAAACCAAAGCCCCGGGGGAAGGGTCAGAGCAAACCTTCCCTGGACAAAGCGACCCCATCAGGGAAGATCGCTCGGGGCTCTGGTGGCGGCACGAGAGGCCGGATGCTGAAGCTTTGTCAGGGACTTGAAGGATTCGGGTAAGCTGGTGGCAAAGTGCTGGAGGACGCGAGGGGCACACTAGTCACCACGATTAGGCCAGGTGTGTTCGCAGAGTGGCGCCCCCATCAATTAGGCGTCTCCCCTCCCACAGAGACTGGGAGACGGGCCACTCCCTCGATGGGTACATTTCAAAGGGATGACACCCACATCCTTGAGAATGACAGCTCTGGGTTGTACGACTGGGAGGAGGCTTTTTAAAAGATTTACATCTCCAAGGGGCGGAAAAAGAGTTGCAATTACAAGGTTTCTACAGTAAGTTCTCTAAGAAGGGAGAGATGGGGAGCAGGAGTAGAGACAGACCAGTGTCGAGTTTGAACACACCTGACGACACCTGTGTCTGCGCGGCGGCAGTGGCCGGCGGGAGCACACACACCTGCTGGCAGGCTTCTCCTCCTGTTCCAGTTACTGTCCTGTTCTGGCTGTCACCCTGGTGTCGGTTTCACAGCCCCAGCCCCTCCCCACTGCCCCAGACAACTACTTCCTAGCCTCTCCTCTCTTCTGACACTCTCCCAACTCCCCGTCCCCACTCAGTGGGTGACCTTGTCTTCTTCATTCTTTTTTTTTTTTTTTAAAGATTATTTATTTATTTGACAGACAGAGATCACAAGTAGGCAGAGAGGCAGGCAGAGAGAGAGAAAGAGGAAGGGAAGCAGGCTCCCTGCTGAGCAGAGAGTTCGATTTGGGAATCACGACCTGAGCTGAAGGCAGAGGCTTTAACCCACTGAGCCACCCCGGCGCCCATGTCTTCTTCATTCTTAAGGAAAACAGAAAGGGTAGGTCCGAGCACCCCACCGCTAAGTCCCCCCCACCCACACCCACTGCACCGCCCAACCCCCGCACCTCCTCCCACCTCACCCCCTCCCGGCCTTGGGCTGTGCCATGGACTCCACCTGCCTTCCCAACACCTCGACCGACCTGTCCGACCTGGCCTGAGCCCAGCTCCTCTGACTGTGCACCAACCCCTCTCCTTGCCCCTTCTCAGGCACCCGGCTCTGACAAGTACCCCTCGCCCGAGGCCATCTGTGTCCCCTGTCTCCGGGACCACCGCCAACAGCATGCGGACCAGGCATGTTCTCTCATCCTCAAAAAAGAAAACTCCCTTACCCCGCTCTCCCCTCGGACTACCACCCAATTTCTCTCCTCTTTACTGCAAAATTTGCTGGTGTCATATCTAGACTCAAGATCACCTTGGGAAGAAGCAATCTTTCCAAGTAATTACAATTTCCAAGTAATCTCTACAGCCAGTGCGGGGCTCAAACCCACAACCCAGAGATTAAGAGTCAAGATCCAGAGTCGCAGACTCTACGGACTGAGCCAGCCAGGCGCCCTGCCCCTGCCCCCCAGCTTTAATCCTCTAGGCCTGGGGTGTTGGACAGGGAGGGCGGGGCCATCTGCAAATGACTCTGTGGGGGCCTAGCAGGCTGCGGGCTGGAGCAGAAGCTGAGCACGAGTCCCCCTGGAGCTTCGGGGCTGCTGCGCTCGGGCTGCAGCCCCCAGCCTCACTCTGTGATTCCCCCAGGGAGTTCTTGATATGTTTTCTTTCCTGTGCGTTTTGGCTTGGGGTTTTCTGAGTGGTTTGTTTTGTTTTTGTTTTTGTTTTTTCTGCTGCTGCTGCTGCTGCTATTTTTGGTTTTGTTTCCTGAACTCTTCATTTTTCTGTCCCTTCTTCTCCAAAGGAGAGACTCAGCAGAGGGGACGAGTACCAGGCGGTGAGGCTGGCATCTGGCAGGACCAGGCTGACCTTGCCCTCTGGCCAGGAAGCAGGAAGCCCCCCCCCCACCCCGCACCCCCGTGCTGCCATCTGGGGCTGAGCAGGCGGAAGTGTTTGGAAAGCCCCCCCTCCCCCGCAGGCCTAGGAGAAGAGCCACTCCCTGACACACACCCGGTGCGTGGCAACCAAGAAATAACGCCAGAAACAGACGCCTTGTGCTCCTGCTTCTCTTACTTCCCGAGGGAACACTGTCATGAGACACTTTCCTATGACTTCTGCAACTGGGAGAACGCTCCACCCCCCCACATACACTCCACCTCCCCACTCCATAAGGCCCACCATGGCCTCTTCCAGTGAGGTTCCGGAGCACAGGACAGGGAGAGCCGTGCTGGTCCCTTGCAGAGAAGGGCCACCAAGAGCTGTCCTGCAGGCTGGCTGGCTGTGTCCTGCGGTGTTAATTGTAGGCAAGACAAAGGGCTCCCTTGTCGTTATGGCAATGGTCATTCTCTCTCCACCTCAGCTTGCAGCAAAGAAATGGAAGAGCTGAATTGCTTCTGGAAGGTTCTAGAGAAACCCAGACCAGACACAAGAGTCCTAGAGACCTGAATCAGTAGTGAAAATAGAAAGTTCTTAAACTGCAAGTGATAGATAATGGTAGAGAAACAGCTTTTTGGAGGTTAAAAGCATGTTTGTATCAGACCTCTGAAAGGTCAAGAGTGGTTAAAAGCTAGTGAGAGACTGGACTTTAACGTAAAGAAAACCACCCAGAGAGAAGGAACACGTCAGCCTAAAGGGAAGGGGAATTTCTATGCCGGCGGAGCTTACAGCCTCCCAGGGTTTCTGTGAGGGGGGACAGCTTCACACTGGTTCTTCTCCCAGAAGTTTCTCCAAATTCTTCAAATTTGTTCACCTATAAAAAGCAAAGCTTTCGGGAGAGGGGAATGGGGAATTATGGTTTTACAGACACAGAGTTTCAGCTTTACAAGACGAAGAGCACCTGGGATGGGTGGCTGGGATGGTTGCACATGTCCTTGACTGCGGGAACCCTGCCGAACTTGAGATGGAAAGGGAAGGCTTTCGGCCGTGACACGACCTCCACAGCAAGCTGTTCCTCTGGAGTGTCTGGGTCATTCCCCATCTTCTGAACACCGCTGCGCACGAGGAGAGCTCCCGGAAGGCAAGGACCCCGCCCTGGCTTCCAGCGGGACCTCCAGCTCCTGCCACAAAGCCAGCCCCTGAGGGAGAGTGCCCCTATCCGGGGATGAATGAATGAGTGAGGGAATGAATGAAGGAGTAAATGAGAAAAAACCCACACTCCTCCATTCTGGGTTTCTGGACATATATCCCAGGAGTTACACATCTCTGCCTCTGGCTTGCCTTGGGGTCCTGGCGCCGGGCCAGCTCCCCGAGCTGCAGACCCAGCACAGCTCCCCCCCACTGCACCCCGAGCTGCTGCATGCAGGGACCCCGTGAGCACACGCTGTCCTCCAGTGCCCAGCTTCCTGGGCTCCCACCAGACCCGCACCCCGTTCCCAGAGGACCCTTCCACAGCGGTGTCCAGGGACCCCTGCTGCTGGGATCCCTGGGGACTTGTTCTGCAGACAAGGAAGTGGACATCTGGCCCCCAATGTCGGCTTCCTGAGCAGATGACGTCTCCTCTTCCGGCCGTAGTGGGCCTGGCTCCTGGCCCTTTAGTGGGGACCTGAGACTTGAGGAGATGGTGGCCATGGGAGGGAATTCGAGGTGGAGACCAGTGGCCGGAGTCCTCCCGCCCTTCTGCGTGCCGGGGAGCCACGCCTGCCCTCTGGAGGAACTTGGGGCCCCGACGAGGCTCTCCTTTAGGTGGCAGCTGGCCCCGATCAGTGCTTGAGGCCGACGCAACTGTCACCCCAAAGTCCTCGGTCATGTGGGGTAATCAACTGGTGGCTGTTAACAGACATTCATGAGGGTCCCTGGATCTTGAAAGGAGTGTCAGGGGTCCAGAGCCCCCAGGGACAGCAGAGGCGGGAGATCAGGGCAGAGTCACGCGCCCCCGAATCTGAACGCCAGTTCTCTCTCACCTCCGGTGTGAACCGGAGCCCGTTCCAGCCACCCTGGATCTCAGTTTGTTCGTCTGCATGACGGAGATACAGCTCTTACCTAGCCCATCAATTGTCAGGGGCTCTGCTGGGGAACCAGATGCCGAGCCCTGGGCCTCAGCCTGGAGACTGTCTGAGTGTCACGTCTACTCTGACAGCCTGGCTAGGTCACTGCCAGAGCAGGCCCCTGCCCCAAGCACCCAGGAAACGGGTCCCTCTGACCATGAGCCCCAACCTCTTGGCTGTGACTCTCTCCATCACAGCCCTGACCCCAATTTGGGGGTGTAGATTGGTGATTTCGTGATTATTGCTATAATCGTGGACCATCCTCGTGTTCTCTATTGAACGTAAATTCTAAAGGAACCAGAGAAGGCCAGAAAGCCAAGAAACCCCAGACATGTACATAGCAGGTCCCCAAACCAAGCCTGGCAACTGTCAAATGCCAGTGGGCACCGTGGTAGAAACTGACGCCTCCCACCTTCAGCCCCAAACCTCCTCACAAGGCCTGTGCCACAGGGAAGCTCTCCGGGACTTCCCACCTCAGACAGAGGCAGAGGAGTGGAAAGACGGAGGAACCACTCCACTCACCTCCAAGCGCAACTGTCTCCTTCCCCAAGGACACAGTCCCCTTCCTGCTTCCTAACCCCATCCTGCCGTCTTCTTCCCTCCCCTCCCCCAGTATTTTTGACCTTTTGGCCCATGATGTTTTCTGCCACACGACACCCGTATTTGATGACATGTGTTCCAGAAGCATAACAAATCCTTTCTCTCCTGGGTTCATCATAATTTGATAATTATATATATGTCCAGAATAGCACTTTCTGATATGAACCCATAGATAATATCCTTCTGGTACCCCCAGTACCAGGGAGGCCGGATGGTAGAATCCAGCTCGCCCCGCCACGCAGCACCATGCAGGGCTTTGGGGACCAAGGATGTGAGTGCGAGCATTTAAAGAACCACCCCCTCCCATCCCAGCTAGACGTTCCTGAAGGAAAGCTACACCTTCCTCCTTCCCTGTGGAATATCAGGGCTGGGCAGATACGCAGGCATCTAGCCCCGGGCCAGTTCTTCTGGAGACACACCTCACAGTGTCAAGACCTTTAGGTCCGCTAAGGGGACATCAGCAGCAGGCATTGGGGTGGTGGGGTGAGTGTCAGCCGTGAGCCAGAAAGAACCTCAGAGTCACTTGCCTCCTGCTTCTCAAACTCGGGTGCTCCTGCTCCGTGGGCTAAGGGCTAGTGCTAAGGCTCCGACAGACCAAATATGGATAGATAATAAAGAATCACTCAACATGAGAACTCTGAGCTAAATAAAAATCCTCCTTTGTAGGTGGCGGCCTTGGGACGCCCCGCCAAGCCTGTCTCTGGGGCCAAGGACTGAGTCGACCCTTTCCAAGAAGCAGAGCACAATCAAACTATATTCTTGAAAGTTGCTAAGAGAGCAGATTATAAATGTTATCACCACACATACCAAAAAAAGAGAATTATGTGAGAGAAAGAGTGTGGTAATCATTTTACAACACACACAGGTATCAAGTCATCCCACTGTACACTTTACTTACGTATGTTAAATACCAATAATATCTCAATAAATCTAGAAAAATATTTTTAAAGTTTTAAAGTCCATTTCTTTTAAATAGATTAATTAATGAATGAATTTAACCACAAAGGTATAACATCCGGTGTCGTGACACCTGGCCCACGATGTTTTCTGACACACCACACCCATATTTGATTACATGTGTTCTAGAAGCATAACGAATTAGAAGCATCAGGGCCATAAAATTCTAGTTTAGAGACAGTGCAACACGGCCGCGTGGCCGGAAAGGCCACGAACTTTCAGGGCAGGTAAAGCGGCACCGAGTCCCAGGTAGGAGGACTCTCTGCTGCCACCTGCTGGCGCTCGTCAGTTACACCAGCCCGTCACCCTAAGTTGGTCAATTACATTTGAAAGACATTTCCCCAGCGGGAGAGTCCACTTCTCCCTCTCCCTCTGCTTCTACCCTCTCTCCCACTCCCACTGCTCATGTGCGCACTCTCTCTCTCTCAGAAAAATAAATAAAATCTTAAAAAATAAATAAGTAAAATAAAAAATACTTTCCCAAAACACAAAGGCATCACACACACACACACACACACGCTCTCTCTCTATATACATACAGATAGAGCAACATATGCTGATTGTACCAATATAACACATACCAATATGTCTTATGAATACAGATACACAAATCTGGAGCAAAATACAAGCAAATCCTCAGCAAAATATTAGCATACCAAATCCGTAAATATACAAAAAGGATTATACACCACGAAAAAGTTGGATGTATTCCAGGAATGCCAGGTTGGTGTGACATCTTAAAATCAAGTCACCCAATATGCCGTATCACTGGAATAAACAACAAAAAACACAGGTTCAGACACAGAACAAGCGTTTGACAAAATCCAAAGCTCTTTGGTAATAAAAACTCTCCCTACATGAGGAATGCAGGGTAACATCCTCAGCCTGCTAAAGGGCATCTGTGAAAAATCCACAGCTAAACCTCAGGTCGTCTCACCCCGGAGTGGATGCACCTTCCACTGTGCAGGGAGGCGGCTGAAGGTTGCCCGCTGCCCATTGTCCCCCAGGTGTCTCTTAGCAGAAGCCAGGACACGACAGCCTGAGGTGTCACAAGAAAGGTCTCTCTCCCCTAAAGTCTCTCTCCCCCACATCCCAAACACCACACTGTCATGGGGCCTCTGGTCTAAAGCATTAAAAGCCTAGTTAGAACGTTAATTTTTTTTATAGATTTTATGTATTTATATGAGAGAGAGAGAGAGAGAGGTAGCATGGGAGGGGAGAAGGTCAGAGGGAGAAGCAGACTTCCCGCTGAGCAGGGAGCCTGATGCGGGACTCGATCCCAGAACTCCGGGATCATGACCTGAGCCAAAGGCAGTTGCTCAACCAACTGAGACACCCAGGAGCCCTAGAATGTTAATTTCATGCCAGAGGGTTAATACATGAAGCCATTGTCACTTGTAACCCCTTGGCCTGAATGAATTTTCATGAGCCCTAACAGGGGGCTCAGGCATGAGTCACGAGACGAGTATATTTTGGTGAGTGGAGGAAGGAGGAAAGCTGGATCTCAGGGGTGCTGAGAGCAGGCCAGGCGGGCGTTGGGGGCACAGACGCAGAAAGCTGGAGGTAAAGTTGGAAGGGAGGAATGGGCACCGAAAGCCAGCTGGCCAGGTCCAGTGCCACAGGGCAAGGAGCCCTGCCTGCCCCAAGTGTGGAATTCCAGATGGAAAGGACAGAGCGGGCGAATGAGAAAGGGCAGAGAGGCACCAAGGCCTGCAGAATTCTCTGAATTCACAACGGCTCCACTCTGGAGTGTGGACAAGGCGTGGACCGGAGAACCAAGGAGGAAGTCCAAGGCTGCAAGAAGAGGCCCGACCCCAGCTCCGCCTTCCCAGCTGGGAGCCCGCAGGACTCTGTGCACCTGTGCAAGCATCGTCCCCCCTTCCTAGAAGGGGGTAAGAAGACCTGCTTCCTGTGTTCCTTGACGCACATGATGACAGCTTGGTGGATGGAGGCGTGCGTCCTGCCTCTGCTGTTTGGATGGCACATCCCTGGCTAACTGCTGGCACTCTGCATGCGTCCGTCGTCTCCCATAAAATGGGGGAAGTGGAGCCCACTTCAGAGATGCGGGTGGGGGGGACTGAATGAGACCAGGCTTGTAAATGAGCAAGTACCCACCCCATGGGGGTCCCTAATAAATGCTAGATTGTAACCCAAGCCCCGGGAGTGGGAAGCAGGCATGGAGGGGCTGAGGAAGTATGCAGACGTCGAATTTGAGGAGGGGTCCCTGGCGCCCCACAAAAACCAGGGAAGGCAAAGGACAGAGCAGAGAGTAGAGCAGCTCTCTCATCGTCTGCCTCTGAGCATGCCTCTCATTTGACTCCAGATCTCTCAGAGCCTCCACCGGTGGAACCACCAGCTCCAGGCTCCAACGGGCCAGTCACCTGGAGTGCCGGGGACACCCTCCATACCCGAGCCGGGCAGGGATCAGGAGCTCCCCCCAGACCCCCAGCCTTTAGGGATGGCTTTGCAGAGCCTGCTAAGGACACGGCGCTGGAATGGGTGCCCACCGGGCTACTCGGACCTTCACCAGCGAATTACCATTTCAGACAGGCTGCGAGCTGTGTGTGCTGGCTGCTTGACAGTTGCTCTTTTCAAGAATGGTCCGGAGCCTTCCGGAACCTTCCTTCCGAATGGTGGGCAGAGGTTGAACTCCAACATTTCTTCTCCCCAACCAACACTAACTTTGCTAGCAGTCTTAAGAAGGGAAATTTCAAAAAGCTGGAAAGATTGAGTGCAAGCACTCTTTAAGCTGTTATTAAGAAATCTTCTAACACATAACAATGATGGAATGAATGAGAGGAGCCCCAGGTACCTGTCACCCGACTTCAAATTTTCAACACCTGTTCCCTGTGCTCCATCCCCTCGGTTCCCACCCCTTGCACCCAGTCCGGGTCGAAGCAAATCCCAGACAGCATTTCATTCCATACATATCTCTCAAATTAAAGATCCTTTATTAAAATAAGTACAATAACCTAATTATAACTGAGAAGACGCTAATAAACTGTATTACCCAGTAAGCGCTCAAACTTCCCAAGACCGGAGCATCCACACTTTGAAGATTTATTTACTGATGAAAACAGCCCACAGCTCTTGAGCTTGTCCCTGCTCTCCCCACTCTCATCACAAGCTTCCCTCCCTCTGGTCCTGAGGCCCGCGCAGCCAGGGACGCCGGGCACCAACCCATGTCACAGCTATGCCCTCTTAGGTCGTGTTGGGCTATTCGGAGCAAACTTTGATTGCTGGTTTTTTGGGCTAACGCTCTTCAGAAAGTGACTCCAATTTCCATCTTGTTTCCTCTTGAAACCAGGGAAGAAACACGCACCAAGAACAAACCATTTCTGTTCTTGGAATTTTCCCTTCTCTCCTCTCTTAGCCATCAATCTTCAGTTCATCTCTAGGGGGACAACCCACTTTGACAAGTCGGCTCTTCTGACTCATTTCCAAAAAGACTTCTGAAAAACCTCATGGCTCTGTTTATTCATTCAAGAAATATTTATTGACAGCCTCCGTGCTAACTTGAGTCTTCTTAAACGAACGCGGCCGGGGTACCTTGGGGGAAACAGCCCTCCTTGCAAAGTCGAAGGCGCTCAGCGTCAGTTCTCCAAACGTGCACTAGAGGGCGCCACTCTCCCATCGGCCTCTACTACGAAAGTCTGGCGTGTTGACGCTCCCAAGTTAGGGTTGTTTGCTTACTTGAATACATTTTACGCATATGTGGAAGCTGAAGATGTACAACGTGTTGCTTGATATATTTCCATATCTTAGTATGACTGCAGTTCTATGATATCTATCACATTCCATAACTATAGGACGATATTGCTGTCTATACTCATTCTGCTGTGGGTTGGATCTCCGTGGGTTATTCACTATGCCTGGCACGTTTACACCCGTAAACAAGGTCAATCTGGTCCCCTTTCTTTTAATCAGGTTCTCGATACCTAACCACATACTCAGCCAAATGACGAATCTCACACATCTTGCACCTTATAAAGGAAATAACTCCATTTATGGGATGCACAAAGATGGAAAGATAGGAACTCTATAATTCCCCGAAAATAGGTCCGGGTACACATTAGCCATTGGTACAACACCCAGGTTTTATGGGTTTTGTAAAATTAGGAGGACGCTGAAGACTATTTTTAATTCAAAATACCGAAAGAAATCTGCCAAGTTGAAATCAAGAAATCTTCGGGGAAATGTCTACAAGCAGCAGCGTATCCACTTTGCTAACTTTGAAATGTAGTCTCAAAAAGATTTCATTACAGGGGCGCCTGGGTGGCTCAGTGGGTTAAGCCGCTGCCTTTGGCTCAGGTCATGATCTCAGGGTCCTGGGATCGAGCCCCGCATCGGGCTCTCTGCTCAGCGGGGAGCCTGCTTCCTCCTCTCTCTCTGCCTGCCTCTCTGCTTACTTGTGATTTCTCTCTGTCAAATAAATAAATAAAATCTTAAAAAAAAAAAAAAGATTTCATTACATATGCAACAATTCCTAGGAACAGACAACAGAGCGAACTATGAAAGATGTGTTTGGGTTTGGTTTTGTCCTATTTACTTATTTTTGGTTTTGGTTTTTTAATTACAAATACATTGAATCTTAGCTAAAGCTTTTTCTTCATCTGCTGAGATTACCATGATTTTTCTCCATTTATCTGTTGAAGGGTATATTTCTTTAACAGATTTTTTTCCAACGTTGAACAATCCATGCCTTTGTTCAATAAAATCTTCTTGGCCATGACATATTTCTCAATAGATTTCAGGATTTTATTTGCTAATATTTATTTTGGATTTGTGTGATTATATTCTTAAGCGACATTGACCTAAAAAAAAATCCTCCTTTGTTGTGTTGTCCCTGTTTGGTTTCATTTTCAAGGTTTTGCTTGACCTCATTAAGAGTTTGGAAGTGTTTCTCCCCCATTCTCTGGAACTGACTGTAATGATCCCCTCTTCACAAGGGGTTGACACACCTTCCCAGTTAAAGCCACCTGGGCTCCCCGTCTTGAATTGGGGGTGGGGTGGTGTTAGCTGATGACTGGTTCAATTAATTACCTTAGGCTCACGGGAATATTCAGATTGTTTAAGTCTCTCTGGGGAATTTGTGTTCTTCTAGAAAATTATCCATTTTCTGTGACTGTAAATTGACATAAACTGTGGTATTCTTTTGTGATTTTTCAAAATCTGCATTGTGCCCATAACTAGCTATACCCTCCTTCCCATTTCCAGCATCATTTATATGTGACTTCTCTCTTTTTAGCTGGAGATTTCTCTATTTTATTTGTCTTTTCAAAGAATTGGTTTGGGTTTTATTGAGTCTCTAATAGTATTTTGTTTGCGAGCCTATTGACTTCTGTGTTCTTCTTCGGGCACATTCTGTTGTATGTTTTCTGACATTTTAAGCTGAGCTCTTCACATTTTGATTTTCAAACATTCTTCTCTTTGAATGAGTACATTTAAGGCCAAAGTTTCCCTCTAATTACTACTTTCACTGTACAGTACAAGTTCTTTGTGTTTTTTTTTTAAAGATTTTATTCATTTATTTGCAAGAGAGAGAGAGCATGAGCAGGGTGAGGGGCAGAGGGAGAGGGAGAGGGAGAAGCAGGCTCCCCGCTGAGCAGGGAGCCCAGTGCAGGGCTTGATCCCAGGATTCTGGGATCATGACCTGAGCTGAAGTCAGATGCTTAAACAACTGAACCACCTAGACACCCCCTTTTTTTACTTATTTGAGAGAGAGAGAGAGTGCAAGTTGTGGGAGGGGCAGAGAGAGGGGGAGAGAGAGAGAATCTCAAGCAGACTCCTCACTGAGCACAAAGTCCCATGTGGGGCTCAATCCCACAGCCCTGAGGCCACCACCAGAACCAGAATCAAGAGTCAGACATTCAACCAACTGAGCCACCCAGGCGCTGCGGTACAGCACATGTTTTGAAATGCAGCGTTTTCATAACCATCCATTCATAAATATTTTGCCATGTCCTTTACATTGTCTTCTGTGATCTGTGAATTATTAGTGTTTTTTAATTAGTGTGTTTTTAAGTCCTTGAATATACAGAAACTTTAGTTATTTTGTTATTAATTATTTCTAATTTTATTTCATTGAGTTCACAGAATATGATCTTCCAGTGATCTTTGTGGGTTTTTTTGAGAGTTATCTAATAAATGGGACTATTGTATTTATTGGTCCTGTTTCTCGATTTTCTCATATTGTTAAGATTTCCTGAATATGCCCCAGTGATGGTGAAGAAAACAGTCCCATTTTGTAATACTCACCAGACAATAGGGAGACGTGACCATAAATACTTTCCAGCTAGGGGGGAGGCAATAGGAACTGAGAGAAGCTCCCCAAATGATATTTTTGTTCCCACCCCAATGCTATATACCCAGAGCACAAATCCAATCGAAGCCGACATTCCAACATTCATGCAACCAGGCCATCGACCTGTTCCCTGGGCTCCCAGGGTCAGGCACCCCAGTCCCAGACCTGCAAATTTCCCCTGAGTCTTTGAGGGCTTTACACACAAGAAAAGGAATCATCAGATGATGTTCAAATGCTGTCATTGGAGATCAACCAAAAACATGAGAAATTAAATCTGTTCTTTTTAAAGATTTTATTTATTTATTTATTTATTTATTTATTTATTTGAGAGAGAGCACAAGTGGGGGTTAGTGGCAGAGGGAGAGGAAGAAGCAGGCTCCCCAGTGAACAGGGAGCCCGACGCAGGGCTGGATCCCAAGACCCCAGGATCATGACCTGAGTTAAAGGCAGACCTTTAACCAACTGAGCCACCCAGGTACACTGAGAAATTAAATCTTAAGAAAAAAGGGCACAAGGCATATGAATAATGTGCCAACTAAGAGTGAGGGAGAGAGCAGAGTACTGGCTGGACAAGCAAGACAGCCCACTGCGTGTCAGTTCACCCCCATCCGGGGACACGTGCTCGGGCACGCCCTCATAAGCCCCCATGACTGACACTGTGAGTACCCCACCCTGACCGACACTGGCCATAGGGACCCGTGTGCCTGCGCCACAGGCACCATCCCAGGGCTCACTGGCAATGTTGGCAATGCCGGGAGAATGGACTGTATCCAAGGGATTCCCTCAAGGGACAGTGGCTGGTCACACCAAAAGCCACCTTGGGGACTCTGCGTGTGAGACAAAGAGAAGGACACCCAGGGGAGGAGGCAAGGAAGCCACAGGCAGTGGCAGAAAGCAGCATTAGCGCCAAGGCGGAGGGCGCCATGGCCAGCACCAGACAGGAGGTGGGAAAGCTGGCCAGTGTGTCCTTCTTACGTTCACATCAAGACCGAGCCCTCCCCAACCCCAAGAACTCCGCGTGATCCGTTCTTCCTCCAGGAGCCCCAAGCCACACACACACCCAGGGACTTCTGGGAGCACTCACCTCCGGAGAAGTCGGCCTGTCCCCTCTATCCCTCAGCCTGTATTTCTCTCACCTCCCAGGGCCCCCTGGGCACCCCATGCCACCCACCTCCAGAGCGCCTCTGGCCTGCACACCGACACAGTTCACACTGCTTCTAGAAACAGAGGCTCTCTTGAACCCACATGCTTTAATGTCCAGGGGGCGCTGCTTGTCCCTAGAAGACAAGGAGAAGGACCAGCTTGTCCCCTCACAAATGAAAGAATTTCAGGTCCTTCCCACGTTTCAGAGGCCCCTATCCCCAGGGGCTCTGCCTAACAATAGCTTTTAGAAAAGATTATTGTGAGAGCGCCTGGGTGGCTCAGTGTGTTGCATGTCCGGCTCTTGGGGCCATGGGGGGATTGAACCCCTGCCAGGTCCCACACTCAGCACGCGCTCACTCTCTTTCTTTCAAATAAATAAACCTTTAAACAACTAAAATAAAAATAATTATGATTAAACACAACAGCTAACATGTTGTCTTGAAGCATCTGCCTTTGAAACTGCCCAAGTCCCGGATGAGCAGGGAGAATTTGTTTTACGTGGGTTTAACCGATGACCTTCCAGAAACAAAGTTCTGCTCCAAGGGGTCTGTCTCTGCCGCTAGAAACTGCAGTCATCTCGCCTCAAGAAAGAAAAAAGCTCTAGTCCTACAAGCATGTGCTCTGGAGTAGAGGAGGCAGCGGCCATAGGAAGAGCGTGGCTGAGTCATAGGAACAGTGTTGGGACCAAGGCAGAGGATTCAGCTCCGCGCAGCCCCGAAGGGCCCACACAAGCGGTAAAGAAGCGACTACGGAATTTCACCCCTGGAAGAAACTTCAGAGAGTGGCTCATCTGCACGGCTCATTTCCTAATAACGGCATCAGAACTAACTGTGGTTCAAAATGGCAAAGATCTTGGGGTGCCTGGGTGGCTCAGTGGGTTGAGCATCCAACTCTTGGTTTTGGCTCAGGTCACAATCCCAGGGTCACAGGATCAAGCCCCCGTGTCAGGCTCTGTGCTCAGCGGGGAGTCTGCTCCCTGTTCTCTCTTTTCTTCTCCCTCTTCCACTCCCCTACCTCACTTGTGCTCACTCTCTCTCTCTCTCTCAAATAAATAAATCTTCTTTAAAAATATTTTTTAAATTGTAAGGGTCTTGCAAAGCCACATAGCAATACTAGACACCAGTCCTTGACCCTTGATCTAGATTCCTGGGCCTTGCCTCCAGTTGGGAGGGGCCTCAGAGCAGTTGGTAAGGAGCTGCCACATCAGAACTTAGGGCCTCACGCCTGGCCCTCCGGGAAGGAGATGGCCACCCCAATCTGTTCATCTACTGGCAGTTTTTTGCTGAAAACCTACGGGTAACTGGCCCCACGCAGAACTGAATAAAGATACTTGTGATCTCTTGCACCTGCAAAGCACTTCAAGCTTGTATTCCTCAAGACATTTCCTTAGTCCGGGGTCTTCCTAGAAGCGGAGCCTGAGACAAGGATTCCGCCCAAGGGGAATAAGTACTATTGAGAAGTGCTCTCTGGAGAAGGGGAGTGGGAAGCAAGATTGGGTGGGGAACGAGCCAGTGATGGGGTCTCGGCTGGAAACTGGTGTCCTCGGATCCCCCGGGGGGTTTCTGAGCCGTGGCTGCAATCCAGAGCTCACCCCCTGCCATGTCAGCCTCAGTGGGGCTTGGCTGGGGCAGCCCATAGCCGACCAGCTGCGAACCATTAGCAGCCAATACTCAGGACAGCTCGGAAAGGGCAGCTGGTGTGGCGCCAGCAGCATCCATAGCAGACATCCTTTCGCTTGGGCGTCATTCCCGTGAGGGCACTGAGGCCTGGCCATGTTTGGAAGAGGCTCAGACAAAGGGGAGAGGCGGACCCACAGAGTGGGGGGAAGAACTGCTTCCTCACCCAGGACTGGCCACTTTCTGGGCCCTTCTGTCCAGGTCAGGAGAGGTGCTGCTGGCAAACATCCTCAGGATGGGGTGGGGACGGCTGCGGCCCGGGGTCCTGAACCCTGCTGGAGGCGGCATCTTGTCTCCACACCCACAAGCCAGCCTCAGAGGAACGCGCATCTCCATCTCCTCCCAGAAGGGTGAACGCAATGTCTGAGTCAAAAGGCCAGCCGGGGCGGAGGGAAAGCGACAGTGCAGAGCGCCCACACCCAGTTGTCTGCAGATCTCACTGACATGCAGCTCCTGACTCGGGTCCTGGAGTGGGGCAGCCACTGTGCAGGGACAAGGTCCCAGGTGGCTCGATGGTGCTGGTCGGAGCAGGATCCACGTTCTACCCACCGGGAGCCTACTCACCACTTCTCCTTCTGGTCGCCCCTGGTGAACCGGCCTTTCACTGGCTCTTGGACCACGGGCTCCAGGAGGGGCCAACCCCTCGGTGGCAGTTCGGGCCCGGCCTGGCCACTCAGATCACTGCCCTCCGCTGAAGGGCTCAGGCCTTTAGGGCAGGAACCGAGCCTCAGCAGGCCGAGGGCTTCTTCCTGTCCTGTGTGCGAGCTGGGGAGGCAGCCCCCAAGAGGAAGGGCAGAGCCAAAGACATGCTGGGGACCTGGCTGTCACCATCAAGTCCCTGCACGGCTGCCCCATGACCCGACATGTCCCCATTTTGTCATTAGTCCATTTGAGTTGAACAAGAGTACTGCCTGATGGACCCAGCAGACCCAAGTTCCAAAGCCTCCCTCCTTGAGTCACTGCCCCTCAGGACGTTCCTTGGCTGATAGAAACAATCGACACCGCCCCAAATCTGACAGAACACAGGGGCACCTGGGTGGCTCCTCAGCTGAGCGTTTGACTCTTGATTTTTTTTAAAGATTTTTTTTTTATTTATTTGACAAAAAAAGACAGAGATAGCACAAGAGAGGATGAGTGAGGAGGAGAGGGAGCAGTAGGCTCCCCGCTGAGCAGGGAGCCCAACGCAGGGCTCGATCCCAGGGTTCTGGGATCATGACCCGAGCTGAAGGCAGACGCCTCACCGACTGAGCCACCCAGGTGCCCCTGACTCTTGACTTTTGGCTCAGGTCATGATCTCAGGGGCAGGAGATGGAGCCTGAAGTCGGGGCCCACACTCAGCGGTGAGTCTGCTTGAGATTCTCTCTCGCCCTCTGCCCCTCCCCTCGCTCATGCTCTGTCTCTCTCTCAAACAAATAAATGTAAAAAAAAAAAAAAAGAATAGGACACGGAAGCAAGGTTCTGGAGTGAGCCTTGGTCGTGATCAGGGCCAGTACCTCACCAACAGCAGGAGGGAAGTCACTTACCCACAGGAGCAGGTGGCCAAGCTACTCATCACGGCGATGCTGTGGCTTTTGAGCTATGCTTTCTCCAGCCTTCGGCCACCACGGAACATAACTCCTCGAGACAGAATGGAGGCAGAGCTAGAAGCCACCACCCTGCTCCCAGCTGAGCCCCAAATGACCACAGGTCACACCAGCTGATGTAGAGGAAATATTTATTCCACTTGGTCAGCCCCGGCCGGTCTTAGTGGCCAACGGAAATATCCAGCCCCGACACCATTGCCACGCACTTCTGCGTAGCCATGTCGGGGGTCCCTCCTGCCCCGCTGCCCCAGATAGGGGAGGACCTGAGGGCCCCTATGGCCATTACTGCCCCGGGGGAGCCAGCTCATGACCCAGCAAGATGCACCCATGCGGAACTCACGGGTCCTCTCCTCCTCACCGCCAATCACCGCACCGCCTCCAGCACTGGACCCATCAGCCAGCTGACAAGTATTTCCTGAGTGTTATGAGCCCAGCCCCGTGCTGGACCCTGTTGGGCTTTGAGAAGACATGGCCCATCCCTTGCCCTCAGGGAGCTCACAGTCTAGCTGGAGACCCAACACACACACATCCACATGCGTGCGCACGGACAACCCGGGGTCCCTGATGGTGAGATGGCGTGTCAACACAGGGACTGTTCGGAGGACGAGGATGGAGGGCCTGGCGGAGAAGAGGGATCAGCAGGGTGGGGGAAGGGCCACATTTTGGAGCAATTCCAGGGAAGGCAGAGAAGGCAACAGTGGATGTGGGCGACAAGTTACAGGGAAGGGAGATGAGAGGACAACCAGCAGAGAAGAGAGTGCATCTGCGAGGCTCCCTCCAGGCAGGCCAAGGGTCAGATCACATGGAAGCTTCTAGAGCACAGATTGCCTCCTCTTCCTCTGCTCTCCCCCTGAGCAGTCTGATATCAGGACGAGGTGGATGGCAGATGGCCCGTAAGACCCTCTGTGCCAGACCACATGGGAGACACCACCAGCAAGGTCCCGGGCCAGGAGCTGGGGAGGCCTCCCGACAACCCTGACCAAACCTAGCTTGGTCCTGGGACCCCCCAGCAGAACAACGGTGCTGTGACCCACACAACTTCCATTGCTGGGCTTGGAACCAGATCCCATGGCTATAGGCTTCTCCCCACCCCCAGGGATTGCACTCAATATAACGGTATCATGATCAGTGGGTTGTCATCAAAAACCCATCCCAGCCCTAATCGCCCACATCTTTTCAGGTCAAGTGGTTCATTCTGAGGAGGCCAGTGAGCTCCAGGCCAACCAGCTCAGGGTGAAAACCAAAGTCGTCACCCCTGTCCCACTGTCCACGCCAGAGCACTGGCAGGCCCCAGGAGTGAGGCTTGGTCTCCCTGCCCAGCCCTCTCCACCCCATGCCCGGCTGCGGCTGAACTCCTGGTCTGGCAGGGGACGGCCCGCCCGCGGCTTGGCTGCTGGAAGCAGGATCCCTCTCCCAGGTAGCCTCAGTCCAAGCTCATGCTCAGCCCACATCCATAGAAATTCCAGCTTTCCCCACCACCTCTACCGTGAAGTCGAAGTCCAGCCTGAGAGGCAAAACCCAGCAGCCGGGCAGCCACAACAAGCAGCCCCAAACCAGACAAGAGCAAACCCAGCCCGGCGAGCCTCCAGCAATGTTCGCAGAAGGGAGGAAAGGTTCTAGAAGCCTGATGCACGGTCAGGCCCAGAAGAGAGAGGAAGGTTCCCCTCCTCAGAATCCTTTATTCCTGGACGAGGGCAGGAAGCTCAGCAGGGGGAGGGAAAAGTGCTACTTGTATAGTGACCCAGGCTCTATGTCCGGTGAAGAACGAGTGGCGGGTTGTGTCCGGGAGCTCTGAACTTGCTTGTAGATTTTTGTGTCTACATGAGTATGCGTGTTTTCCTGGGGAGAAGGTTCATAAGGTTTGTGAGATTTTCCAAGGGCTTCATGCCTCCCACGGACTAAGAACGGTCGCTCTGAGAGCGAAGCCTGCGGCAGGTATGGGCCACCCCTGGGGCAAGGCTTTGCCTCTAGAACCAGGTCTGCCACCGACTTGCTGCGTTCTCTTAGGCAGGTGCAGAGAAGCCGGCTCTCCACACAGGCATTGTCCCTGTGGCCACAGGAGAGTGGACAGTGGCCGGGCCGCCAGGACGAGCTCTTCTCCAGCTGTGACTCCCACCAGATAGGGGGAGTTTTTCCACCAGGGCACAGAACCCGCCTCCAATTCCAGGCTCCACGGATCCCCTCTGCAGGACACCTCCCGAGGTAGGTCTTCTTAGGGGACGTGTCCTTATGCCAGCGGGCAGGCCCCCACGGGGTCCCATTCCTCGTCTCTGGGCCTGGATGTGCCTGACACACCGCTCAGAGGGCCTGCCCACTCCACATCTGTTCATGGAGACAAAGAAACCAGGGTCAGGTCTGGGGCTCTGACACGGCCCTACCCAGCCGCCCCCCCTCCCTGCTCCCTACCCTGACCCTATGGCTAGATGGGAGCTGTCAGCTGGGCCACCTTGCACTTGTCCGGAGCTTCGAGCCAGTCCTCTTAGCCCCCTACCAACTGCTCTGGGATTATCGGTCTATTTTACCACTGAGACAACTTGAGTTCAGTGCGTTCAAGCTCCAGATGTCCCAGGTCCCAGTTTAATCTCATCATCTCTGCCACTAAGTACTCGTCCACATAGCAGTGGCCACCTGGTGGCAGGCCGAAGGCCACTGACCCCCAAGGAGCCACGAGGCTCTAAGAAAGGGTAGAGGGTGGAGACAGGTCTCCGGCATCTCCGGGACAGGCTAGGCACAGAGCAAGGGCTCTGTGAGTGCAGGTCCCCTCCAATACTCCAACTCCCTTCCTCCCAACCCACTACTGTGGATGCCATGCTCCCCCAGACCCCCACACCACCCAGGGGCACTCCTCCCCAGGATCCTACCACCTGGTCTCCAGTCCCAGTCCCCCACCCTTGACCCTCCACGTTCCCACCAGCAGGAGCCTCCCTCACAGGCAGTGCGGTAGAGATGAAGGGTCTTGGGGGCCAGGCATGCGCTGCTCCACCACTAAGCACTTAGGGAGATTTGGAGCAAGCTTGGCTGAGCCTCAGTTTCTTCATCTGCTAAATGGCTCATGACGCCTATGCTCTGGAGCACTGACTTGGAATCGGGGACCTGGGGGCCGGACCTGGGGGCCAGACCTGTCTCTCCACTTGGTCAAGCCTCTTAGCTAGGGGCCTCATTCTCTCTTGCCCAGATAACCCCACAACCCTCAAGGCTCCTGCTCACCCCACTCTGACCTGTCCCCACAGTGCTTCCATTTCTCCTTGAGCTGCATGTCTGAGATCACCATGCTCTCCTCATTAAACAGCTTGGTGTCCTCCCTCCCTGGCCACAAGGTCCTTTGTAGGGCAAATATGAGCCTCCTCTATCTGACCCCTGCCTCAGAGACCCTCCACCTTCACTCTCCCTAGAGGACTTGTATTCATCCCCAGAACCCAGTTTAAGCCATCAGACTGCCTTGGGGACACCAATCCTGTCCCCCTGTCCCTTAGGAGAGCCTGCAACCCCTGTGTTGGTAACAAGTGCCCCCCCCCCAGGTTTTGTGTCTGTACCTCCTCCCAAGAGCACAGCACTTGGGACACACCGGGGTGCTCAGTAGAAGTTTCTGGAGCATTGAGGTCATCCTCTTTTATCTGGTAATGTTTTACTACAATCCTCACGCTATCCCAGGGAGAAGTCCCTTGTTAAATGCAACTTACAGACGAAAAAACTGAGTCATGAAGTGATGTGACTTCTCAAGTACCCCAGATAGTAAGTGATGGGGCCAGGAGGCCTTGGGGGCTGGGGGTGGCCTGGGCATTGTGGAGAGGGGCCCTCTCCAGGTGGCTTCCAACTCTGACATTCTGGGAATGAAGATCTAGTAAGAAGCTAGTCATAGCCCCAGAGCCCAGGGCATCCCACCTCTCCTGCCTGTCCGCCCCCCAGCCCCTGCCCAGGCCTGAGAGGGGCTCCGGGTGGCCCTTCGGTCTCACCTACTCTAGGCCGGCTGAGCATGAGGAGGAAAACCAACGCAGGGGCCCAGAGCCCAGCCAGAGGGTGGAGAAGACACGGGAGGAGACGTCCCAAGCCGGGCAGCGGCCCACTCCTTCAAGACCCCGAGCCAGCCCTCCCCGTCTCCAGGGATCGCGTCCAGAACGGGGGCCGCGGCCCAGCGCCCTCTCCGGGAGTCGTGGACACGGCCCCGGGGCCGGAGACGGGCGGCGGCGGGCCCGGGGCGCATCAGAGCACGCGGCCTAAATGGGCCGCGGGGCCGTCGGGCGCGTGGCCGTGGCTGCGCTGGTGGGTCTTGAGCGAGCCCTCGCGCGCGAAGCTCTTGCCGCAGCGGGCGCAGAAGTAGGGCCGCCGCTCCCCGAACACGCCGGGCCGGCGCGGGTGCGGCGCGGGCATGCGCGCGTGCGTGCGCTGGTGGTTGAGCAGGAAGCGCGGCTCGCGGAAGCAGCGGCCACACTGCGCGCACTGGTGCGGCTTCTCGCCGCTGTGGATGCGCTGGTGCGTGAGCAGGTTCTGCTTGAGGCTGAAGCAGCGGCCGCACTCGGGGCAGGGGAAGGGCCGCTCGCCGGTGTGCGTGCGCTGGTGCACCTCGAGGTTGTGCTTGACGCTGAAGGCCTTGCCGCACTCGGGGCACACGAAGGCGGCCGCGCGGCCGCCCCCCGCGTGCGCCTTCTGGTGCCGCACCAGGCTGGGCTGCTGCGAGAAGGTCTGGCCGCACAGCGGACAGCGGTGGGGCTGCTCCTCCGCGGGGTGGTGGATGACCAGGCCTCGCTCGTCCCCCAGGCCCTCCTCCCCGTCCCCCGCAGGGGACCCGCCCCCCGAGGACGCCAGCTCTGTCATGGGCGCTTCCAGCCGCAGTCACCAGCCCCTGGGGAGGCAGAAGCGGAGAGAGAGGAGTCAGAAGAGGGGCGGTGGGGGAGCATCCAAGGATGAGCCGGCCCCCAAGCTCAGGGAGGAGATTGCACTGGCTGCCCACAGCTTCGGCATCGGGCCCCCTCTGCAGTCTTGTTCAGACAGGCGTCTCCCGGCTGGAACGCCCCTCTTTCTCCTCTACCCACTAATCACAGCCTGCCCCTCCTTAAGGCCTTTATCAAGTGCCACCTCCTCCCCAAAGCCTTCCCTGACCCCTCCGGCCCCTGCTGAGCCCTATGGCCCAACCCTATGACCCCGAGTCATCACAGGCATGCATGTCAGGCCCCCTCTGTCTCCTGGCCCTGTGCCTGCCCTAAGGACAGAGCCGTCTCCCTCTCATATCTCCCCCACCAAGCACTGTGCCCACCACACGAACCATTGGATAAATGCCGATAGGTAACACTAGGGGCTTCTAGAATTACAAGTTAGGCTGCCCCTGGACAGGTCTTATCTCTCCAACTAGAATCTCAAGGAGCGGGGTGCATCCCCAATCTGGAGGGAAGGGTGGGGTCACGCTGTGGGTCGAAGATATTTTTGAAAAGCTTAAAAGAAGAAACAAACAAACAAAAAAACCCTGTGAACTTGAAAGTGATCTCAATTAAACATTTAAGGCAGCAGCTCTCTGTTTATCTGAATGAGGCTTGCCCCTGAAAGGTTTGCAAATCCCTGAAAGGGAGTGTAAGCTCCCAGGAGCTGGTCTCAGCTTGATTCCTCTTGGCATCCCCAGGATACAGACGCCTGGCCCAGTGCTCCACAAACTCCCCCAAGTTCTGCTCTATCCCACTCATGCTGGTTCTGTGAGGCTTCTCTTCCCCAGGGCACTGAGTTCCTCTTGAATAGTTTGCCATTGTCCTCACAGCAACCCTGGGGAAGGAGCAGGGCCTTTCTGAGCCCTGCTTTCTAGATGGGGTAACTGAGGTCAGCTTACTCCCCCAAGGTCACACAAGGTGAGCCAGGACTAGGCCCTAAGTTCCCTGACTCAATGGCTAAAGCTCTTTTCAATGAACCAGCTGCTCATAAACTAAACTCCCCTCAAAATACACACACACACACACACACACACACACACACACACACACACACGACCACCACCACTCTCCTGGCCGCCACAGAGTTAGAGACA